>NC_091288.1:146653637-146974568 GCF_032444005.1 Ranitomeya imitator | reverse complement strand
GGCTGAAATTCACAGTAGAAAATGAGGAAGAAAAAGAAATAAAAGGAGAAGGCTCCATTTTCTGCCAATTTCTGACATCTACAATGTCCCTCTTTCTCCATTCTGCTCCAGTGGTGGAGCCAAGGCTCAGAGAACTCACCCTCTTCACCAGTGCCCAGTAACATCTAAGGTGCTGGTTCTTAGACTTCTATCGCCAGTGTGCTACTGACCTCCCCACTGTTGATCTCCAGCCTGGCTAATCAGACTGTGTGTGCACTGTGCTTCCCTTCCTTTCATTCTAAAACATGATTTTTTTTCTATGCTGCCATCATATTCCTCCAGATCTCTGAGTTTCCGTAAGATGAACAGATGTCCTATTTGACCAAAGGACCAAAATGACAGCTATACTGCTGCTAACCCAGAATCTGCTGATTTAGGTGTATCATAAAAAGCTCTTTATTGTAAATGATTTGTCTACACATTTCAGTCTAAACCTACAACACATAAACTAATGAAATCATAGCCGTCAGTTCGACCCTGAAACACATAGACGCCTCATATCGATTCAAATCATACCGATTACAACAATTTCCCTTTTCTGGGAATTACCACTGATGTTACTAATATAACTTTCCTTGACACTCTTTATATATGTATTGAGATTGTATGTTCATTGTATCTATTGCTGTTGAAAATGCTGGATGGACTGAAACTCGCCCAAGTTCTGAGAATAAAAGAATCGACATTAAATAATCTATGTGAGTGTCAGGAGCCTTTTTTTCTACACTAGCTGAAGAGCCCGGCTTTGCTTGGGCATAGTAAATATCTGTGGTTAGTTATAGCACCTCACTTCTCTTATTTTCCCATCACGCCTCTCATTTTCTCCCTCACTCTTATTTTCCCCCTCACTCCTCTCATTCCCCCCTAACACTTGTCATTTTCCAATCACTCCACTATTTTCCCTCACTCCTCTCATTTTGCTCTCACACCTTTTCATTTTCACCTCACACCTCTCATTTTCACCTCACACCTCTTATTTTCACCTCACACCTCTCATTTTCCCCTCAGTATATACATGTTTGTCATCTCCCTTATATATAGTATACACCTGTATGTCATCTCCTGTTTATAGTGTATACCTGTATGTCATCTCCCCTGTATATATTATATACCTGTATGTCATCTCCCCTGTAAATAGCATATAACTGCTGTATGTCATCTCCTCCTGCATATAGTATATACCTGTATGTCATCTCTTCTGTATATAGTATATACCTGTATGTCATCTCTTCCTATATATAGTATATATCTGTATGTCATCTCCTGTATATAGTATATAACTTTATGTCATCTCCCCTGTATATAGTATATACCTGCTGTATGTCATCTCCTCCTCTATATACCTATGTGTCATCTCCTCTTTTATATAGTATATACCTGTATGTCATCTCCTCCTATATATAGAATATACCTGTATGTCTTTTCCTACCGTATATAGTATATACCTGTATGTCATCTCCTCCTACATATAGTATATACCTGTATGTCATCTCCTCCTGTATATAGTATATAACTGTAAGTCATCTCCTCCTGTATATAGTAAATAGCTGTGTGTCATCTGCTCCTGTATATAGTATATACCTGTGTCATCTCCCCTGTATATAGCATGTACCTGTGTGTCATCTCCCCTGTATATAGTATGCACCTGTATTTCATCTCCTCCTATATACAGTATATACCTGTAGAACAAAACAATACACCCTCATATCAAATGACAGGATCCCTTCACAAGTAGATACTACACACCAATAGAGAACTATGAAGACTCTGGATCGCAAGGTAAATATTAAAACCACAACTTTTATTACAAAACATCTAAAAATACATATAAATCAAATAACATACTGGTGAGACGTTATAATAAACGGATACAGGATCGAAACAGAAGCTACAGACTGGTAGGACCCCTAATATGTATCACAAGTCAAATGACAGATGACCATAACATACAAGTGACCATAACATGTTAACAACTCCCTAGTACTACTGAATACATGGTAGATCCATGGTATATGTATAACTACTACTACACTCTAGCATCCCATAATAGACACAATAGTCACCAACTGAATAGTAAGTCCCAGCTAGGAGCGGTAGTTACCTGTGGTCATGTTGGAACCAGGGAGAGAGGGGTCGTACCGACTGAGCGCACCTCCAATAGTTGGTGACTATTGTGTCTATTATGGGATGCTAGAGTGTAGTAGTAGTTATACATATACCGTGGATCTACCATGTATTCAGTAGTACTAGGGAGTTGTTAACATGTTATGGTCACTTGTATATTATGGTCATCTGTCATTTGACTTGTGATACATATTAGTGGTCCTACAAGTTTGTAGCTTCTGTTTCGATCCTGTATCCATTTATTATAACGTCTCACCAGTATCTTATTTGATTTATATGTATTTTTAGATGTTTTGTAATAAAAGTTGTGGTTTTAATATTTACCTTGCGATCCAGAGTCTTCATAGTTCTCTATTGGTGTGTAGTATATACCTGTATGTCATCTCCTCCTGTATATAGTATATACGTGTGTCATCTCCTCCTGTATATAGTATATACCTGTGTGTCATCTCCCCTGTATATAGTATGCACCTGTGTGTCATCTCCTCCTATATATAGTATATACCTGTATGTCATCTCCTCCTGTATATAGTATATACCTGTGTGTCATCTTCTCCTGTATATAGTATATACCTGTATGTCATCTCCTCCGGTATATAGTATATACCTGTATGTCATCTCCTCCTGTATATAGTATATACCTGTATGTCATCTTCTCCTGTATATAGTATATACCTGTGTGTCATTTTCTCCTGTATATAGTATATACCTGTATGTCATCTTTTACCGTATATAGTATATACCTGTATGTCATCTCCTCCTATATATAGTATATACCTGTATGTCATCTCCTCCTGTATATAGTATATAACTGTAAGTCATCTCCTCCTGTATATAGAATATACCTGTATGTCATCTCCTGTGTATAGTATATACCTGTGTGTCATCTCCCCTGTATATAGTATGCACCTGTTAGGAGTCGAGTTTCCTCTGCTGCACAGGGGGAATCTCGATCCGTGTCTGCTGCGGTCTCCCATTCTGCATCGGCCGCAGTGGGGTCTGCTCAGCGGAGACGTCGCTCCCAGCGTCTCGCTGAGGCTGATTCTGTGCATAGGGTTACTACTGCCTTTTCTGGCTCTCCTATTGTACCCTGCACTGATCTGCGGCGAGCAGGCATCTCTGGGACTAAGTCCTTATTTACACACACTGAGCATGCCCAGGGCAAGATCTCTCAGTGGAGGTCTAGGGTCACATGCTCAGGTACTGCAGCGACTCCCATTGGTCATTCTCATGGAAGGTCCTGCAGGTACTAGGACTAGTTCTGCTTTGCACACTGAGCATGCCCAGGGCAGGATCTCTCAGTGGAGGTCTGGGGTCACGTGCTCAGGTGCTGCAGCAATTCCATTGGTCCTTCTTTCACAGGTCCTATATGTGCTGCAGCTATTTAAGGCTCGCATGGCCGCACGGCCATGCGCTAGCATCGTCTTATGTTATATGCTTTGCGCCAATGTGGTCATGCGTTTGAATGTGTTCAGGGACCCGGCTGAAATAAGCCCCTAGAATTCTGGCACCTCCGGCGAGGAGATTGTGTTTAAGTGTGTTCAGGGACCCGGCTGAAATAAGCCCCTAGAATGCTGGCATCTCCGGCGAGGAGATTTGTATGCATGCATGACCACTCACTGCTCACATCTGGGTAGTTGGCCTGTGCCTCTGTGAAAGTCTAACAGGGCACAGAGCTTTCCTCTTGCGGTTACTCTGTGAAGCTAACAGAGTTGGTATATACCGCCATATAGAGCCGCCATTATTTAGCAGCAGGTACTTTCCTGCACGGTGGATCCCGGGTTGCGAACGCACCAATTCCATTCAATAAATAATATATTTGGTGCGTTCCGCCAACCCTAACAGCACCTGTGTGTCATCTCCTCCTATATATAGTATATACCTGTATGTCATCTCCTCCTGTGTATAGTATATACCCGTGTGTCATCTCCCCTGTATATATAGTATATACCTGAATGTCATCTCCTCTTGTATATAGTATATACCTGTATGTCATATCCTGTACATAGTATATACCTGTGTTTCATCTCCCCTGCATATAGTATATACCTGCATGTCATCTACCCTGTAAATAGTATATACCTGCTGTATGTCATCTCCTCCTGTATATTGTATATACTTATGTGTCATCTCCTCCTGCATATAGTATCTACCTGTATGTCATCTCTTCTGTATATAGTATATACCTGTATGTCATCTCCTCCTATATATAGTATATATCTGTATGTCATCTCCTGTATATAGTATATACCTGTATGTCATCTCCCCTGTATATAGAATATACCTGCTGTATGTCATCTCCTCCTCTATATATCTATGTGTCATCTCCTCTTTTATATAGTATATACCTGTATGTCTTCTCCTCCTGTATATAGTATATACCTGTGTGTCATCTTCTCCTGTATATAGTATATACCTGTATGTCGTCTCCTCCTGTATATAGTTTATACCTGTATGTCATCTCCTCCTGTATATAGTATATACCTGTATGTCATCTCCTGTATATAGTATATACCCGTGTGTCATCTCCCCTGTATATACTATGCACCTGTTTGTCATCTCCTCCTATATATAGTATATACCTGTATCTCATCTCCTCCTATATATAGTATATACCTGTATGTCATCTCCTCCTACATATAGTATATACCTGTATGTCATCTCCTGTATATAGTATATACCTGTGTGTCATCTCCCCTGTATATAGTATATACCTGTATGTCATCTCCTCCTGCATATAGTATATATGTGTGTGCCATCTCCTCCTGCATTAGACCTCGCTCACACGTTATTTGGTCAGTATTTTTACCTCAGTTTTTGTAAGCTAAATTGGCAGCCTGATATATCCCAGCCAACAGGAAGCCCTCCCCCCTGGCAGTATATATTAGCTCACACATACACATAATAGACAGGTCATGTGACTGACAGCTGCCATATTTCCTATATGGTACATTTTTTGCTGTGGTAGTTTCTTTGCTTATTAATCAGATTTTTATTTTTGAAGGATAATACCTGACTTGTGTGTGTTTTAGGGCAAGTTTCATGTGTCAAGTTCTGTGTGTTGAGTTGTGTGTGGCCACATGCATGTAGCGACTTTTGTGAAATGAGTTTTGTGTGGGGACATGTGTGTAGTAACTTTTTGTGTATCGAGTTGCATATGACAGGTTAGTGTAGCAAGTTGTGTGCATGGCGAATTTTGCACGTGGCGAGTTTTATGTGTGGTGCGTTTTGAGTATGTGCAAGTTTTGTGTGAGGCAACTTTTGCATGTGTTGTAACTTTTGTGCATGTGGCAATTTTTCCGCGTGTGCAAGTTTTGCGTGTGGCGAGTTTTCTATGAGGTGAGTTTTGCACGTGTGGTGAGTTTGGCGTGAGCCTAGTTTTGCGTGTGGCGAGTTTTCCATGAGGTGAGTTTTGCACATGTGGCTAGTTTTGCGTGAGCCTAGTTTTGCATGTGGCGAATTTTGCGCGTGGTGAGTTTTGAGTGGCGAAGTTTGTGTTTCGACTTTTATGTGGCGAGGTTGGTGTATGTGTGGTGAAATGTGTGCTGAGGGTGGTATATGTGTTCAAGCACATGGTAGAGTGTGGTGCATTTTGTGTGTGTTCATATCCCTGTGTGTGGTGAGTATCCCATGTCGGGGCCCCACCTTAGCAACTGTACAGTTTATACTCTTTGGCACCATCGATCTCATTCTTTAAGTCCCCCTTGTTCACATCGGGCAGCTGTCAATTTGCCTCCAACACTTTTCCTTTCACGTTTTCCCCATTATGTAGATAGGGGCAAAATTGTTTGGTGAATTGGAATGCGCGGGGTTAAAATTTTGCCTCACAACATAGCCTATGACCTCTCAGGGTCCAAATGTGTGACTGTGCAAAATTTTGTGGCTGTAGCTGCGACGGTGCAGATGCCAATCCCAGACATACACACATACACACACATTCAGCTTTATATATTAGATTACCTATTTTCCTTGTGCAACACTACTTACAGTGCAATGCCGATCGCGTCTGGTTTCATGGTAGAATGTTTAGGCAATGAAATTAATATAGATGAGTCACATGGAAAACTAATAATAATAATAATCATAATCTTTATTTATATAGCACCAACATATTCCGCAGCTCTTTACAGTTTAACAGTTTCAAACACAACAGTCATAAGTAACAATGTTAACAATACAATAATTAAAGCAAAATAAGACGACCCTGCTAGTGGGAGCTTACAATCTACAATGAGATGGAGGAGATACAAAGTACAGGTGTGTATTTACAATGATGGTCCAGCCATCTTCAGGGGGTGGGGGATAGATGGAGATAGTGAATAGCCTACACACACAAAGATAAAATGACTGATTAGGGCCGCTCTGAACAAATGTGTTTTGAGCGAGCGCCTAAAACTGTGCAAATTGTGGATGGTCCTAATATGTTGGGGTAGAGCATTCCAGAGGATTGGCGCAGCACGGGAGAAGTCTTGGAGTCGGGGGTGGGAGGTACAGATTAGTGCAGAGGTTAGTCGAAAGTCATTTACAGAGCGCAGTGGTAGGTTAGGCCTATAGACAGAAATGAGGGAGGAGATGTAAGAAGGTGCTGCACTGTGGAGAGCTTTGTGGGTGAAACAAGAACTTTGAATTGTTTCCTGTAATGAATGGGCAGCCAGTGTAACGACTGGCAAAGAGCGGACACATCTGAATACTGACTAGCCAGATGGACAACCCTGGCTGCTGCATTAAGGATATATTGGAGAGGGGAAAGTCTAGTGAGGGCGAGACCAATTAATAGAGCGTTACAGTAGTCCAGGCATGTGTTAATCAGGGCAACAGTAAGGGTTTTTGTTGTTTCCATGGTGAGGAAAGGAAATAAAAAGAAATAAAGTGGCTTTATGAAGAATTTTCTGTCTCTAAATGGTAAGAATAAAATGCCACATGATCAGCTAAACCAATTGAATGAGCATACAAAGGATTTAACGCAGTGTAGAACTCTTTTTATCAGCTAATTCAAAACTAATAGCTATAGCTGACTATACTGATTCAATGAAATCAAATTATTGTCAAATGTTATGAAATTCGCAGGTCCCAGTGAATTCAAACAATGTGCAATTCAATCCATATGAATCATAAAAAAATGGCCACTTCCATTCTACACACTGCAAAAAATTTCCCACGCTGCCATCTGTGTGAAAGCGCGAGAAACACCAGGGCAAGTGGGTAGAGAAAGGTAAAGTGCCAGACTTGGCACATCTAACAGATGCACCTTTTTCTGGGTTGGCTGCAGGCTGCCACTTTTAGGTTGGTGGGGCCAATAACAATGTCCCCTTAAGAGTATGAGAATACCAGCCCCCAAATATACTGTAACTGTGACTGTCTACCACACAAAATGTGTGTCACAAACAGTTTTTTTGCACATCTGTTTTACTAGTCGAATTTATTGTGTGTGTATGCACCACCAATGTAATTTCTGTTTTAGATGCTGGCATTTTGCATGCATACCTATAATTTATTATTACAGAATTTATGGGTGGGAGTGGATTTTGTTAAATAGAAAAAAAATGCAGACATTTAACTGTGAATGCCATTTGAAGTGACTTTGAGAGGTCTATGTGACAGAAAATACAGAAAAAAGACACAATTTTAAAAACTGCACCCTCAAAACCACATTCAAGAAGAATACTATCTTATCAGGTGCTTCACAGGAATTAAAGCAATGTGGTAGAAGAAAAAATATATAAAAAATATATAAAATTTTCCCACAAAAATGTTGCCTTAGCCCAACACTTTCCATTTTTACAAGAGTAACAAAAGAAAAGGGACATAAAAATTTGTGACTGCCATGTCGCATTTGCACAGCCCTGATGTACCTAAACAGTGGAAACCCCCCGCAAGTGACCCTATTTTGGAAACTACATCCTCACAAGGAATTTATGTAGAAATGTAATGAACACCTTGAACCCACAGGTTCTTCAAAGAATTTTATAATGTTGAGTTGTGAAAATGTAAAAATACACTTTTCCTACAGAGATGTTGCTTTAGCCCCACATTTTTTAATGTTCACAAGGGTCACAGAAGAAAATGAACTCCAAAACTTATCTTCAATTTCTCTTGAGTTGATACCCCTTATGTTGTGGAAATCTATTGCTTTGGCACATGACAGAGCTTGGAAGAGAACCATTTGACTTTTGAAGAGCAAAATTGTCTGGAACAAACAGAACATGCCATGTCACATTTACACAGGCCCTGATGTGCCTAAACAGTGGAAACCCTCGACAAGTGACCCTGTTTTGGAAACTGCACCCCTCATGGAATTTATATAGAGGTGTGTTGAGCACCTTGAATAACAGGTGCTTCAAAGAATTTGATAACAATGTGTTAGGACTGGTGGAACGCACCAAGTATAAGATGTAATGGTATTAGGTGCGTTCGCAGTCCGAGGTCCACCGTGCAGGTGAAAACCCTGTTGCTAGTAGAGATGGACGATATGGCAGTACAATGTGAATACACACATGGGTTAACCTCACCCTGTGTGAAGGAAGTGAACCCTGTTGTGTCACAGGGCCGCAAGCAAGGAGTCTCAGAACTCAATCCCAAGACTCAGGATTTGAGTTCATAAAGACCTTATGCGCTCGACACCGCTACTGGGGTGTCAGAGAGACAGAAATAATATTATTTAAGAAGCACGAGAGTGCGTGCGGTGCCGTACTGGCGGACGTCACTAACCACCCAGGCTTGGGTCAGGAAAGCGCAGACTAAGTGCACGGCGCCGTAATGTGCTGATGGCCTGGACGGGCGCTAGATAGCTACCATCATTCGCGGACAGTCAACAACTCTAGGAATGGGAATGATTTAGGAGCTTTCATTTATCGACATACATCTATCTACACACACACATTATCAAGTCAATACTAGCGCATGGCCGTGCGGCCATGCAAGCCTTAAATAGTTGCATGTTTAGCACCTTCAGAGAAGGACCAATGGAGTTGCTGCAGTACCTGAGCATGTGACCCCAGATCTCCACTGAGAGATCTTGCCCTGGGCATGCTCAGAGTGCAAAGCAGGACTTAGTCCTAGCACCTACAAGGACCTTCCAAGAAGGACCAATGACCTAGCTGCAGTATCTGATCATGTGACCCTCGATCTCTACTGAGAGATCTTACTCTGGGCATGCTCAGAACGAGAAAAGCAGGACTTAGTCCCAAAAGCGTCTGCTCGCCACTGCCCAGCACTGACTTCAATGGCAGAAGCAGGAAATGCAGCAGTAACTCTTAGCACAGAGTCAGACTGAGCTGAGCGAGACGCTGGGATCGATGTCTCCGCTGAGCAGGTTCCACTGCGGCAGGAGAAAAATGGGAGACTGCAGCGGAGATGGCCCCTGTGCAGAGGCAGGAACTCGACCCCTAACACAATGAGCCGTGAAAATGAAAAAAAAAAAATTTCACAAAAATGTTGATTTAGCCCCAAAATTGTCATTTTCACAAGGGAAACAGGAGAAAGTGGACTATCCAAATTGCTGTACAATTTCTACTGAGTCCGCCAGTAGCCCATATGTGGTGATAAACTACTGTTTGGTCACACAGCAAGGATCGGAAGGGAAGGAGCACCACTTGACTTTTGGAGCGTAAAATTAGCTGGAGTAGCAATCAAATGTCATGTCGTGTTTGTAAAGCTCTGATGTACCTAAACAGTAGAAACCACCCACACATTTTTTATATTTTATTTTTACTTTTTTACCTTGTCTCTCTATGAGACATCACCTTTCATTGCCCTGATCACTTATCTAATACTCTGCAATGCTTTTGCATTGTAGCACATTAGATTAGGCAATCACAGACAGGGAGGAGATGTGTCAGCTTACCTACTTGGGTGACCCCATGGCCATCTTCTGGCCCAAGGTCATCATATATGGTTTGAGTCCTGAGGAAGAAGTCTGGAATGACTTTGAAATGTGTTGCCTTTTAAACCTGTTTTGATTAATATTTTTAAAGAAGCCATTAGTATCCTGGTTTCTTCAGCAGTGCAGATTTAGACACTTCACCTTTAGCCACTAGGTGTTGGCATCTGTGTACCCTGCTCTCCACTTCATTTTGTCAAGTGTTTTCTGTCTTTAGTATCAGAAACACCAAGACAAATTTCAGAAAGTGGAAAACGGTCTTTTTTTATCTCTCGGCATTCCTCTCTTATCTATTAATCTGAATGTATTCATAAAAGGAAGGTGGACTTTCAGGTTTGAATAGACAATTTGGCAGTGGCATCAGCTAAGCATGCTGGGAAGTGAGTAAAAAAATAGTTTTAACACTTAACTGCTAGCAGAATGCTGGCCAGTGGATATCCACTCAAAAAGAGTGGATTTCAAGATATGTACTCGAATATAATAAAAATTCCTTAACATATTACACTGGCATGTGCTTCGAAAGCGGTTTTACTTGTTGTGGGAGTTTAACCCCTCTGTGACCTTAGACGTACTATCCCGTCGAGGTGCCCTGGGCTTATCTGACCCTGGACGGGATAGTACGTCATAGCCGATCGGCCGCGCTCACGGGGGGAGCGCGGCCGATCGCGGCCGGGTGTCAGCTGCTTATCGCAGCTGACATCCGGCACTATGTGCCAGGAGCGGTCACGGACCGCCCCCGGCACATTAACCCCTGGCACACCGCGATCAAAGATGATCGCGATGTGCCGGCGGTGCAGGGAAGCACCGCGCAGGGAGGGGGCTCCCTGCGGGCTTCCCTGAGCCCCCCGCAGCAACGCGATGTGATCGCGTTGCTGCGAGGGTCTCCTCACCTCCCTCCCTGCTCGAGCCCCGGATCCAAGATGGCCGCGGATCCGGGTCTTGCAGGAAGGGAGGTGGCTTCACAGAGCCTGCTTAGAGCAGGCACTGTGAAGCCTGCAGCGCTGCATGTCAGATCAGTGATCTGACAGAGTGCTGTGCAAACTGTCAGATCACTGATCTGTGATGTCCCCCCCTGGGACAAAGTAAAAAAGTAAAAAAAAAATTTTCCAAATGTGTAAAAAAAATAAAAAAAAAATATTCCAAAATAATGAAAAAAAAAAAAAAATATTATTCCCATAAATACATTTCTTCATCTAAATAAAAAAAAAAAACCAATAAAAGTACACATATTTAGTATCGCCGCGTCCGTAACGACCCGACCTATAAAACTGTCCCACTAGTTAACCCCTTCAGTAAACACCGTAAGAAAAAAAAAAAAAAAACGAGGCAAAAAACAACGCTTTATTATCATACCGCCGAACAAAAAGTGGAATAACACGCGATCAAAAGGACAGATATAAATAACCATGGTACCGCTGAAAGCGTCATATTGTCCCGCAAAAAAAGAGCTGCCATACAGCATCATCAGCAAAAAAATAAAAAAGTTATAGTCCTGAGAATAAAGCGATGCAAAAATAATTATTTTTTCTGTAAAATAGTTTTTATCGTATAAAAGCACCAAACCATAAAAAAATGATATAAATGAGGTATCGCTGTAATCGTACTGACCCGAAGAATAAAACTGATTTATCAATTTTACCAAACGCGGAACGGTATAAACGCCTCCCCCAATAGAAATTCATGAATAGCTGGCTTTTGGTCATTCTTCCTCACAAAAATCGGAATAAAAAGCGATAAAAAAATGTCACGTGCCCAAAAATGTTTTCAATAAAAACGTCAACTCGTCCCGCAAAAAACAAGACCTCACATGACTCTGTGGACCAAAATATGGAAAAATTATAGCTCTCAAAATGTGGTATTGCAAAAAATATTTTTTGCAATAAAAAGGGTCTTTCAGTGTGTGACGGCTGCCAATCATAAAAATCCGCTAAAAAACCCGCTATAAAAGTAAATCAAACCCCCCTTCATCACCCCCTTAGTTAGGGAAAAATAAAAAAAAATGTATTTATTTCCATTTTCCCATTAGGGCTAGGGTTAGGGCTAGGGCTAGGGTTAGGGCTAGGGTTAGGGCTAGGGTTAGGGCTAGGGTTAGGGCTAGGGTTAGGGCTAGGGTTAGGGTTAGGGTTAGGGCTAGGGTTAGGGCTAGGGTTAGGGTTAGGGCTAGGGTTAGGGCTAGGGTTAGGGCTAGGGCTAGGATTAGGGTTAGGGTTAGGGCTAGGGTTAGGGCTAGGATTAGGGTTAGGGTTAGGGTTGGGGCTACAGTTAGGGTTGGGGCTAAAGTTAGGGTTAGGGTTTAGATTACATTTACAGTTGGGAATAGGGTTGGGATTAGGGTTAGGGGTGTGTCAGGGTTACCGTTGGAATTAGGGTTAGGGGTGTGTTTAGATTAGGGTTTCAGTTATAATTGGGGGGTTTCCACTGTTTCGGCACATCAGGGGCTCTCCAAACACGACATGGCGTCCGATCTCAATTCCAGCCAATTCTGCGTTGAAAAAGTAAAACAGTGCTCCTTCCCTTCCGAGCTCTCCTGTGTGCCCAAACAGGGGTTTACCCCAACATATGGGGTATCAGCGTACTCAGGACAAATTGGACAACAACTTTTGTGGACCAATTTCTCCTGTTACCCTTGGGAAAATACAAAACTGGGGGCTAAAAAATAATTTTTGTGGGAAAACAAAAAGATTTTTTATTTTCACGGCTCTGCGTTATAAACTGTAGTGAAACACTTGGGGGTTCAAAGTTCTCACAACACATCTAGATAAGTTCATTGAGGGGTCTAGTTTCCAATATGGGGTCACTTGTGGGGGGTTTCTACTGTTTAGGTACATTAGGGGCTCTGCAAACGCAATGTGACGCCTGCAGACCAATCCATCTAAGTCTGCATTCCAAATGATGCTCCTTCCCTTCCGAGCCCTCCCATGCGCCCAAACGGTGGTTCCCCCCCACATATCGGGTATCAGCGTACTCAGGACAAATTGGACAACAACATTTAGGGTCCAATTTCTCCTGCTAACCTTGGAAAAATACAAAACTGGGGGCTAAAATATAATTTTTGTGGAAAAAAAAATATTTTTTATTTGCATGGCTCTGCGTTATAAACTGTAGTGAAATACTTGGGGGTTCAAAGCTCTTACAACACATCAAGATGAGTTCCTTAGGGGGTCTACTTTCCAAAATGGTGTCACTTGTGGGGGGTTTCTACTGTTTAGGTACATTAGGGGCTCTGCAAACGCAATGTGACGCCTGCAGACCATTCCATCTAAGTCTGCATTCCAAATGGCGCTCCTTCCCTTCCGAACCCTCCCATGCGCCCAAACGGTGGTTCCCCCCCACATATGGGGTATCAGCGTACTCAGGACAAATTGGACAACAACTTTTGGGGTCCAATTTCTCCTGTTACCCTAGGGAAAATACAAAACTGGGGGCTAAAAAATAATTGTTGTGGGAAAAAAATTTTGTTTTATTTTTATGGCTCTGCATTATAAACTTCTGTGAAGCCCTTGGTGGGTCAAAGTGCTCACCACACATCCAGATAAGTTCCTTAGGGGGTCTACTTTCCAAAATGGTGTCACTTGTGGGGGGTTTCAATGTTTAGGCACATCAGTGGCTCTCCAAACGCAACATGGCGTCCCATCTCAATTCCTGTCAATTTTGCATTGAAAAGTCAAACGGCGCTCCTTCCCTTCCGAGCTCTCCCATGCGCCCAAACAGTGGTTTACTGCCACATATGGGGTATCAGCGTACTCGGGACAAATTGGACAACAACTTTTGAGGTCCAATTTCTTCTCTTACCCTTGGAAAAATAAAAAATTGGGGGCAAAAATATAATTTTTGTGAAAAAATATGATTTTTTATTTTTACGGTTCTGCATTATAAACTTCTGTGAAGCACTTGGTGGGTCAAAGTGCTCACCACACCTCTAGATAAGTTCCTTAGGGGGTCTACTTTCCAAAATGGTGTCACTTGTGGGGGGTTTCAATGTTTAGGCACATCAGTGGCTCTCCAAACGCAACATGGCGTCCCATCTCAATTTCTGTCAATTTTGCATTGAAAAGTCAAACTGCGCTCCTTCCCTTCCGAGCTCTCCCATGCGCCCAAACAGTGGTTTACTGCCACATATGGGGTATCAGCGTACTCAGGACAAATTGGACAACAACTTTTGAGGTCCAATTTCTTCTCTTACCCTTGGAAAAATAAAAAATTGGGGGCAAAAATATAATTTTTGTGAAAAAATATGATTTTTTATTTTTACGGCTCTGCATTATAAACTTCTGTGAAGCACTTGGTGGGTCAAAGTGCTCACCACACATCCAGATAAGTTCCTTAGGGGGTCTACTTTCCAAAATGGTGTCACTTGTGGGGGGTTTCAATGTTTAGGCACATCAGTGGCTCTCCAAACGCAACATGGCGTCCCATCTCAATTCCTGTCAATTTTGCATTGAAAAGTCAAATAGCGCTCCTTCCCTTCCGAGCTCTCCCATGCGCCCAAACAGTGGTTTACTGCCACATATGGGGTATCAGCGTACTCAGGACAAATTGGACAACAACTTTTTGGGTCCAATTTCTCCTGTTACCCTTGGTAAAATAAAACAAATTGGAGCTGAAGTAAATTTTTTGTGTAAAAAAGTTAAATGTTCATTTTTATTTAAACATTCCAAAAATTCCTATTAAACACCTGAAGGGTTAATAAACTTCTTGAATGTGGTTTTGAGCACCTTGAGGGGTGCAGTTTTTAGAATGGTGTCACACTTGGGCATTTTCTATCATATAGACCCCTCAAAATGACTTCAAATGAGACGTGGTCCCTAAAAAAAAATGGTGTTGTAAAAATGAGAAATTGCTGGTCAACTTTTAACCCTTATAACTCCCTAACAAAAAAAAAAATTGGTTCCAAAATTATGCTGATGTAAAGGAGACATGTGGGAAATGTTACTTATTAAGTATTTTGTGTGACATATCTCTGTGATTTAATTGCATAAAAATTCAAAGTTTGAAAATTGCGAAATTTTCAAAATTTTCGCCAAATTTCCGTTTTTTTCACAAATAAACGCAGGTACTATCAAAGAAATTTTACCACTATCATGAAGTACAATATGTCACGAGAAAACAATGTCAGAATCACCAGGATCCGTTGAAGCGTTTCGGAGTTATAACCTCATAAAGGGACAGTGGTCAGAATTGTAAAAATTGGCCTGGTCATT
This sequence comes from Ranitomeya imitator, assembly GCF_032444005.1. Taxonomy (NCBI): domain Eukaryota; kingdom Metazoa; phylum Chordata; class Amphibia; order Anura; family Dendrobatidae; genus Ranitomeya; species Ranitomeya imitator. The sequence continues at coordinate 146,959,325 of NC_091288.1, read as the reverse complement.
AACGTGCAAACCACCCTTGGGGGTAAAGGGGTTAAGGTTATGTTTTGTATATTTTTGTTTGGGTTAAAAGAAGAGATACACCTAAAATTTACAGCTGAAAGGAACCTTGTTAACATCATAACAGATGGGAATTGTGGGGCTCTAGTCTTCAGAGGTTTAATAATGTGTTATTACTATAAATTGTACATTGTAGCAACATACCGTATATACTCGAGTATAAGCCGACCCGAGTATAAGCCGACCCCCCTAATTTTGCCACAAAAAACTGGGAAAACTTATTGACTCGAGTATAAGCCTAGGGTGGAAATGCAGCATTTACCGGTGAATTTCAAAAATAAAAATAGATCATTATTTCCCCATAGCTGTGCCATATAGTGCTCTGCACCGTTCATATTTCCCCATAGGTGTGAACCATATAGTGCTCTGCACCGTTCATTATGCCCCCTAGCTGTGCCATATACGGTGCTCTGCACCGTTCATTGTGCCCCATAGATGTGCCATATACGGTGCTCTGCACCGTTCACTGTGCCCCATAGCTGTGCCATATACGGTGCTCTGCACCGTTCACTGTGCCCTATAGCTGTGCTGTGCCATATACGGTGCTCTGCACCGTTCACTGTGCCCCATACATAGCTGTGCTGTGCCATATACGGTGCTCTGCACCGTTCACTGTGCCCTATAGCTGTGCTGTGCCATATACGGTGCTCTGCACCGTTCACTGTGCCCCATAGCTGTGCTGTGCCATATACGGTGCTCTGCACCGTTCACTGTGCCCCATAGCTGTGCTGTGCCATATACGGTGCTCTGCACCGTTCACTGTGCCCCATAGCTGTGCTGTGCCATATACGGTGCTCTGCACCGTTCACTGTGCCCCATAGCTGTGCTGTGCCATATACGGTGCTCTGCACCGTTCACTGTGCCCCATAGCTGTGCTGTGCCATATACGGTGCTCTGCACCGTTCACTGTGCCCCATAGCTGTGCTGTGCCATATACGGTGCTCTGCACCGTTCATTGTGCCCCATAGCTGTGCTGTGCCATATACGGTGCTCTGCACCGTTCACTGTGCCCCATAGATGTTCCACATAAATTTGTGCCGCCGCTGCCGCAATAAAGAAAAAAAACCACATACTCACCTCCCTTGATTGCAGCTCCCGGCGTCTCGTTCCGGCGCCTCCATCTTCCCGGCGTCTCTGCTCTGACTGATCAGGCAGAGGGCGCCGCGCACACTGTATGCGTCATCGCGCCCTCTGACCTGATCAGTCAGAGAGCAGAGACGCCGGGAAGATGGAGGCGCCGGGAAGATGGATCGGCGCCTGGCGGCTGGAACGAGGACAGGTGAATATAACATACTCACCTAGTCCTGGCGATCCTCGCGCTGTCCCCTCCTGTCTTCGGTGCCGCAGCTTCTTTCTCTATCAGCGGTCACCGGCACCGCTGATTAGAGAAATGAATAGGCGGCTCCGCCCCTATGGGAGGTGGAGCCGCTTATTCATTTCTGTAATGAGCGGTCCCACGTGACCGCTGAAGAGAGGAAGAAGCTGCAGCGCCGAAGCCCGTGGGACGGCAGGGACAGCGCGAGGATCGCTGGGACTAGGTAAGTATACCTCAGCGCCCTCACCCCCTCACCCGCCGACCCCACCGCTACCGTGACTCGAGTATAAGCCGAGGGGGGCACTTTCAGCCCAAAAATTTGGGCTGAAAATCTCGGCTTATACTCGAGTATATACGGTAATTGTTTTCTTCGTGGAACTGTTAATACGAGATTATATAAAACGTATTACATTGATGTATTCTTTTTTGTACATGACATGTTACTTCAAATGTGACTTCACTTGCTTAGTTGCTTGGACAGTTTTCTTTTGTGTTTCTTCTCAGCATTCATTTATAACAGAAGCAATACAGAAGCAGGAGCATTTTGATTATCATTGAATTTTCTAAGCTCTCAGTGAAAGAGAGCACATAATGTCTGTATGCAGTCACCAGAGGATGAGATTGAAGAAGTGATATGTGTCAGTATATATTGACAATTTATCAATTACAAAAGTATAAAGAGATTTTATTAGTTCCATTTTGCATTTTCGTTCTTGGCACATCTATAACAGAAAGCATGCCAGTGTTTTATACCAGAAACCTTAAACTGCAATTTCCACATTTTCAGAATATAGATACTCAATTTTAAGGTTAAAAATGGTAGCTGAACTTTAATGCTAATTGAAGCAAGGGTTGATTGAACCTGCTGCTTCTTGCACACATACAGTATATACAACATTCTCCAATTGTTAATGTTTAACAACAATTATTACATCTCAACTTCTCAAACATAAGACCTTGAAATTCAATTCTCCTGTGACAGTGGCATATGTCATGGCAAAATTTAGTATATGAGAATAAACTGCTCATCATGATTACTGTAAACTTATTTTTTAGGCACACAGATGGTCAGGTACTGTCTAACAAGCCGGCAAATTATAAAAGGTCCATTACAAAACATGGACACAGAAATTCCCAGCTGCCGTCTCAAAGATTTGCCTGAATGCATTTTATCGTTTTTCTTTATTATTAAAGTTCATGGTGACAATTTGTTTCTCTTACTGGTTCTGCCATCAATGGAAGGACGGGAAAAAAACTCTCCTGAAACCCTGAAGCAATCAGTATCTCATATCAGGGAAATATTTTATGTGCAAGAATAAATAGTGAAAAAAAGCCATGACCTGTTTACGGAGACGTGAAATTCTTATTGCTTTCAGCCACAGCATTCCCATATACGTGTGTAGAGGAAAAAGATTCCCAAGCGAGTTGTAAAATTTTAACCGTAAAATGTATTAGAAAAAAAAACCTAAATTTGTTTTATAGATATATTTATTAAAGAACCAGAAACACATGTGTTAGGGCTAGCAGAACGCACCAAATACAAAGACAGATAGAGTATGGTGCGTTCGCAGCCCGGGGTCCACCGTGCAGAGATGGAACCTGCTGCCAAGTAATGACGGACTATATGGCGGTACTCATAAGTATACACGTGGGTTAAACTTCACCCAGCGTGAAGGAAGCGATCCTGTTGCGTCACAGGATCGCGGTACCGCACATAGAGCGCGAGCAAGTAGTCAACGAACTCAACCCCAACTAGGATTGAAGTCCGATTAGACCCTTGCTGGCACAACACCGCAACTGGGTGTGTAAGGAAACTGAGTAACAATATTAGGGCACAAGAGTGCATGCGGTGCCGCACTGATGAACGCCACTAACCACCCAGGCTTGGGTAAGGAAAACACAGAGGAAGTGCACGGCGCCGTACTGGCGGTCACAGCAACTGGACGCTGTAATGTGTGATTTGTGCTGTAGGATAAGTCGGGCGCTAGATAGCAACCATACACCTTCCGCGAACAGACATTCAATAGGGAAGGGGTATCCAAGGACGACTTGCACTCACAACAAACACACATATGCAAATGTACACTAGCGCATGGCCGTGTGGTCATGCGCAGTTTATATAGTTGCAGCACAGGAAGTGGCCACAGAAACTTTGCCCTTCTAACACCTGCCAAGAGGACCAATGGAATGTGCTGCAGGGCCTGAGCACATGACCCTCGATCTCCAACGGGAGATCTTGCCCTGGGCATGCTCAGTGTGTGCAGACAAGGACTTAGTCCCAGAGAAGTCTGCTCGCTGCTGACCAGCACTGGCTTTAATGGCAGAAGCTGAAGAAGCAGCAGTAACTCTCTGTACAGAGTGAGACTGAGCAAGACGCTGGGACCGACGTCCCTGCTGAGCAGACTCCACTGCGGCTGGATAAGAATGGGAGACTGCAGCGGAGATGGCTCGAGATTCCCCCTGTGCAGAAGCGGGAACTCGAGAACTAACATTACCCCCCCTCCTAGGGCCCCCCCCCCTCCTTGGGCCTCGCTACGCTCGATGGCAGCAATGAACTGTGGGGCCCGAATGTTTTCAGCAGGCTCCCATGACCTGTCCTCTGGGCCATAACCCTTCCAATCCACCAGATAGAACTTTTTGCCGCGTACCACCTTGCACCCCAAAATAGCGTTCACCTCGTAATCGTCTGTAGACGAACCCGATGTCCCGCCAGATGACTCGGAAAACCGGGACATGTATACGGGTTTCAAGAGGGACACATGAAAGGTGTCGGTGATACCCAAGCGTGGAGGAAGAGCCAAACGGTAGACCACAGGATTAACCTGTTCGAGAACCTTGAAGGGACCCAAGTAGCGAGGAGCAAACTTAGTGGACTCAACTCGCAGCCTGATGTTACGGGCGGAGAGCCACACCAAGTCGCCAGGAGCAAAGGTCGGAGCGGGGCGCCGATGAACATCGGCGGAGGACCTCATTCTCTCCTTGGAGGCCCAAATGGCATCCTGCGTGCGGTCCCAAATGTCCCGTGCCTCCACAGCCCAGTCTGCCACCCTGGAGTCAGCAGAAGACACAGGCATGGGCACAGGAACACGCGGATGCTGGCCGTAATTTAGGAGGAATGTAGTCTGACCGGTGGAGTCGGCTACGGCATTGTTAAGTGCAAACTCTGCCCACGGTAGCAAGGATGCCCAGTCATCCTGCCTGGCAGAAACAAAATGTCGTAAATATGTGATCAAGGTCTGGTTGGTCCTCTCTACCAACCCATTTGTCTCGGGATGATATGCCGAAGAGAGATTCAACTCAATACTGAGTAGACGACAAAGCTCTCTCCAGAATCGAGACGCAAACTGGGGACCCCGGTCACTAACAATTTTGTCTGGCATACCGTGTAGGCGAAAGATATGCTTGACGAACAAGACAGCCAACGCTCGTGCAGAAGGTAGCCGTGGAAGAGGCACCAAGTGCACCATTTTGGAAAAATGGTCGGTGATCACCCAGATAATGGTGCAGTTACGAGACTTGGGTAAGCCCACCACAAAGTCCATCCCGACCATCTCCCAGGGCCTGTCCGCCACCGGCAGAGGATAAAGCAAACCAGCTGGCCGTTGCCGAGGAGTCTTGTTCTTGGCGCAAGAGACACACGCCCGAACATACTCTGCGACATCACGAGCCATATGCGGCCACCAGTATGTCCTCGCCAGTAACTCAGATGTCCTTTTGGTACCAAAATGTCCACCCACCCTAGACGAGTGTGCCCAAGAGAGAACCTCCGGTCGCAAACTGGATGGTACAAAAGTCTTGCCCGGAGGCACAGACTCTAGCGAAACCGGGGCTACAGTTCTCAAGCTCTCGGTGGGGGCAATAAGCCGAGGCTCCTCCTCCTCCTCCGCAGATGACACAACGGAGCGAGAGAGAGCGTCGGCCCGAATGTTCTTCTCCCCAGAAAGAAAATGGAGGGTGAAATGAAACCGGGAGAAGAATAAGGACCATCTGGCCTGACGAGAATTCAACCGCTGGGCTGTCTGCAGGTACACCAAATTTTTATGGTCTGTGAAGACTTGGAAGGGAAAACGTGCTCCCTCCAAGAGATGTCTCCACTCCGAGAAAGCCAACTTCATGGCTAGCAACTCCCTGTCCCCGATGGAATAATTCCTCTCTGCTGGTGAGAAGGTCTTGGAGAAAAAGAAGCAAGGATGCTTCCGACCTTGAGCATCCTTTTGGAAGAGGACTGCTCCAGCACCAACAGAAGAGGCATCCACCTCCATGATAAATGGCTTATCAACATCGGGGCGATGTAGGATGGGAGCGCTAGCGAAGTGTGACTTTATAGAGTTAAAGGCCTTGGAGACCTCCTCAGACCACAATTTGGGATTCGCCCCCTTCTTGGTGAGGGCAACCAAGGGAGCTACCAAAGTTGAGAAGTGCGGAATGAACTGGCGATAATAATTAATGAACCCCATAAAGCTCTGCACTGCTTTAAGAGAATGGGGTTCCTGCCAGTCCATCACAGCCTGTAGTTTGGCAGGATCCATAGCCAATCCCTGGGCAGAGATGATGTAGCCTAGGAAAGGTAAGGACTCCTGCTCAAACATACACTTCTCCAACTTGGCATAGAGGGAGTTTGTCCGTAGGAGGTCGAAGACTTTGCAAACATCTCTCCGGTGGGAGTCAATATCTGGAGAGTAGATGAGAATATCATCCAGATAGACTACGACCGAGGTGGAAAGCATATCCCGGAAGATATCGTTCACAAAGTCTTGGAAAACGGCTGGGGCATTACAGAGCCCGAAGGGCATCACCAGATATTCATAGTGCCCATCCCTGGTGTTAAAAGCCGTCTTCCATTCATCCCCCTCACGGATGCGAATCAGGTTGTAAGCACCCCGCAGATCTAGTTTAGTAAATACCCTTGCTCCCCGAAGCCTATCGAAGAGCTCAGATATCAAGGGCAAAGGATACTTATTTTTAACGGTAATGGCATTAAGACCCCTGCAGTCTATGCATGGACGCAATTCCCCATTCTTCTTCTGCACGAAGAAGAACCCTGCCCCAGCAGGTGACACTGACTTCCTAATGAATCCTCTTGCCAGATTTTCCTGGATGTACTGTGACATTGCCTCCGTCTCCGGGAGAGATAACGGATAGACTCGACCCCGGGGAGGCTCAGCACCAGGCAAGAGATCAATAGGACAGTCATAGGGGCGATGGGGCGGAAGGATCTCCGCCGCCTTTTTGGAGAACACGTCTGCATAAGACCAATACTGCTTGGGGAGAGAGGAAAGATCTGCGGGTACCTCTGTAGTAGCAACCTGAACGCACTCCCTCTGGCACCTACCCCCACAAGATTCGCCCCATCCCAGGATTCTGCCAGAGGACCACTCAATATGAGGAGAGTGGTACCGTAGCCAAGGTATTCCCAACAGGACCTCATCAATTCCTTCAGGAATGACGAGCAGAGATATAATCTCCTGATGAGATGGTGACATGGACAGAGTAAAAGGGATGGTCTGGTGTGTAATCTGTGAGGGCAGTGTCGACCCATTCACCACTCGTACTGTTACTGGTTGAGCTAGCATAACCAGGGGTATTGCGTGACGTTGGGCGAAGGCAGAAGACATAAAATTGCCCTCCGCCCCAGAATCCACGCAGAGCTCTACCGAGTGGGAGAATGAGCCTATAGTAATTGTCCCCTTAAAGGACATTTTAGAGGCAAACGTCGCCGTGTCTAGTGTACCTCCACCTACTACCACTAGACGCTGACGTTTCCTCGACCGCTGAGGACATCTGGTGGCTAGATGTCCTGACTGCTGGCAAACATGACAGACCTTGAGTGCACAAGCGGTCCGGGACTTAGATCCTGCTTGTGACACTTCCCTGGCCTCATGTGACTCAGGAACCAGGACTGGAGATTCCAGAGGTTTGGCGAAGGTAGGAGCCAGCCGAAACCTCTGCCTACACTGGGCTCGCTCTAACCTCCGCTCGTTAAAACGGAGGTCAATTCGAGTGGAGACAGTTATTAACTCCTCCAGTGTGACAGGAATCTCCCTCGTGGCCAGAGCGTCCTTAACGTGGTCAGCCAGGCCCCTCCAAAATATGGGGATAAGAGCTTTATCCGACCAATCCAGCTCAGAAGCTAAAGTGCGGAATTGGACAGCAAACTGACTGACCAAGGACTCACCCTGAGTTAATGCCAGCAGTTGGAGCGCAGTATCATGGGTGACTTGAGGTCCTAAAAAGACCTGTTTCAGAGTGCTCAGAAACAGCGGAGCACTCTGCACCACATGATCGCCACGCTCCCACAGCGGCGTAGCCCATTCCAACGCCCTGTCCGACAAGAGAGACACAATAAATCCCACCTTAGCCCGCTCTGTGGGAAAACGTGCAGCCAGGAGCTCGAGGTGAATAAAGCACTGACTCACAAATCCCCTACAAAATTTGCTATCACCAGAAAATTTTTCTGGCAGCGGGAGGCGAGAAAATGTTGGAGCAGGGGTGGCAATGGACAGGGTTGCTGCAGCCACGCTAGCAGCCTGTACAGCAACTGCGGTAACATCCACAGGTGAGGTTGCGCTCTCAAGAGCCGCCAACCTACCCTCCAGCTGCTGGATATACCGCAAGGATTGCTGTTTGTCCGTCATTACTAGCCAGACCCTGGCGCTAGTGTAATGTTAGGGCCAGCGGAACGCACCAAATACAAAGACAGATAGAGTATGGTGCGTTCGCAGCCCGGGGTCCACCGTGCAGAGATGGAACCTGCTGCCAAGTAATGACGGACTATATGGCGGTACTCATAAGTATACACACGTGGGTTAAACTTCACCCAGCGTGAAGGAAGCGATCCTGTTGCGTCACTGGATCGCGGTACCGCACATAGAGCGCGAGCAAGTAGTCAGCGAACTCAACCCCAACTAGGATTGAAGTCCGATTAGACCCTTGCTGGCACAACACCGCAACTGGGTGTGTAAGGAAACTGAGTAACAATATTAGGGCACAAGAGTGCATGCGGTGCCGCACTGACGAACGCCACTAACCACCCAGGCTTGGGTAAGGAAAGCACAGAGGAAGTGCACGGCGCCGTACTGGCGGTCACAGCAACTGGACGCTGTAATGTGTGATTTGTGCTGTAGGATAAGTCGGGCGCTAGATAGCAACCATACACCTTCCGCGAACAGACATTCAATTGGGAAGGGGTATCCAAGGACGACTTGCACTCACAACAAACACACATATGCAAATGTACACTAGCGCATGGCCGTGCGGTCATGCGCAGTTTATATAGTTGCAGCACAGGAAGTGGCCACAGAAACTTTGCCCTTCCAAGACCTGCCAAGAGGACCAATGGAATGTGCTGCAGGGCCTGAGCACATGACCCTCGATCTCCAACGGGAGATCTTGCCCTGGGCATGCTCAGTGTGTGCAGACAAGGACTTAGTCCCAGAGAAGTCTGCTCGCTGCTGACCAGCACTGGCTTTAATGGCAGAAGCTGAAGAAGCAGCAGTAACTCTCTGTACAGAGTGAGACTAAGCAAGACGCTGGGACCGACGTCCCTGCTGAGCAGACTCCACTGCGGCTGGATAAGAATGGGAGACCGCAGCGGAGATGGCTCGAGATTCCCCCTGTGCAGAAGCGGGAACTCGAGACCTAACAACATGGGCTACTTGCACATTGAACAGGTGTGTACGAACCTGTTCACACACCACCAAGAAACTTGAAGACACAAAAGAGCACAATGAGGTCAAAAATACTCTGTTGTAAAAAAAAAATTACAACAGAGTATTTTTGACCTCATGGTGCTCTTTTGTGTCTTCAAGTTTCTTGGTGGTGTGTGAACAGGTACCTACAGACTTGTTCAATGTGCAAGTCGCCCATGTGTTTCTGGTTCTATAGTTGTTCTCTTGTTTCTACAAGACTGGGGAGTCCACCACTCCTTATGGGTCATTTGCATCAAAGCTGTTCCATCCAGCATGTCCACATAGATATTCCTTCTCTGAACCCTGCTTATACAGGTACTATACAGATGATCAGGTTTTTAAATACATCAGATAGGAATTATATACATTAGGTAGGACTGCTCTATATGGGTATACCTTGACGATTGGTGGAGCAGCTTAGTATACATTTTTTTTGCTAAAAAACGTATCAACCAAATACCCTTTTTTTTCCATCTTTTGACTCGCACTTGCTTATTACTGTGATTATTTTTACACCAGAGTATTTTTGACCTCATTGTTCTCTTTTGTGTCTTCATATTTATTAAAGCCTCGCAATAAAAAGGTTATAATTAAATTATCATTTTCATTACACCTCTTATGTCATGAGTTTCTAGCATACGGGCACTAGTGTTATGATGAGGTAATTCAGTACCACAATGGACATAGAAGTCAGAGCACATACAGTGATCTGACAATAACCCAAAAACATAGAACAAGCTCTGAGACGTGGGAACTCTGCTGACCTCAATCCCTAATCCTCTCCAACCACACTAGAGGCAGCCGTGGATTGCGCCTAATGCTCCCTATGCAACTCGGCACAGCCTGAGAAACTAGCTAGCCTGAAGATAGAAAATAAGCCTACCTTGCCTCAGAGAAATACCCCAAAGGAAAAGGCAGCCCCCACATATAATGACTGTGAGTTAAGATGAAAAAACAAACGTAGAGATGAAATAGATTTAGCAAAGTGAGGCCCGACTTACTAAACAGAGCGAGGATAGGAAAGGTAACTTTGCGGTCAACACAAAACCCTACAAACAACCACGCAAAGGGGGCAAAAAGACCCTCCGTACCGAACCCTCTGCGTCCCAGAGCTTCCAGCAAGCAAGAAAAAACAAATAGACTAGCTGGACAGAAAAAAAAACAGCAAACAAAATAGCAAAGCAGAACTTAGCTATGCAGAGCAGCAGGCCACAGGAACGATCCAGGAGGAAACAGGTCCAATACTAGAACATTGACTGGAGGCCAGGATCAAAGCACTAGGTGGAGTTAAATAGAGCAGCACCTAACGACTTCACCACATCACCTGAGGAAGGAAACTCAGAAGCCGCAGTACCACTCTCCTCCACCAACGGAAGCTCACAGAGAGAATCAGCCGAAGTACCACTTGTGACCACAGGAGGGAGCTCTGCCACAGAATTCACAACACACTAGTATATTTTGTGCACTGTAATTAGCATACCTTAACACCTTAAGAACCAAGCCTAATTTGAACTTAAATGTCTACACATCTTTTTATGTTTTTTTTGTATTTTGTATTTTTCCCTTCTTAGGCTTCCACCATCTGGAATAAGTAAAGATAGTTTTATAGTATGGGTTGATTCAATTACAATGATACTCAATTTATAACTATGCTTTTGCACAAGAAAATAACAGAAAAATAATTTATTTGCATTATAATTTAAGAGCCAGACCTCTTTGATTTTCTCAGTAAACAGCTCTATGAGGGTGTTTTTTTGTGTAATGAGCTAAAATTTTCATTGATATAACTTTGGGGTTCATGCAACATTTTTATTTGTCATTTTATGTGAGGTGAGGTGATTTTGTTTTTATTCTGATAGTCGTTATTTTCTGCTGTTATGTTGTTGTTTAGGTGCAGAAATACGTGGACAGTGACTGAATTTTCGTGATTTGGGCTCTGCATGCCATTATTTTTTATTTAAACATTTATTTTTAATACTTTGTAGACAATCCTTTACAGCTAATGACTGAAGTCTGGAAGGTATGGACATCACCAAACACTGTGTTTTCTCCTTTGCCAGACCTTTACTACAGCTGACTTGAGATGTTGCTTATTTGTGAGTCTATAGTTTTTATCTTAGCATGTGAAATGATGGAGTTGTGAGCTGGTGATTGACTTGGCCATTGCAATATATTCTACTTGTTTGCCTTAAAAAAAAAACATGTGTTGATTTTTCAGAATGTTGTGGGTTCTTGTCCAGCTGTACTCTGAAGTGCTGTTAGGTGTATATACACCAGAATTCATCTGGCTGCTTCAGTAACATCATCAATAAATTCTAGTGCTGAGAAAAAATTGCTGCACTCTGAAATGCTAAAAACAAATATTTTAGTAAACTGGAATTGCGTTACTGCCATAGAAAATGTGTGAATACTATAATATGCAAATATGAAACAGAAAAATGGAACTGCAATATTGCTACAGAAAAAATGCAAAAAATGAAGGTACTTAGCGCATACATTTGCAAATTCAGGAGACCCCAACAGCCACTGACAAGGCGTACCTTATTGTTAGGAACCTAACCTGATATGATACCTTTCCAATAGCACTAGTGCCATTGGAAGCCATGCATGCCCATGCCATCACACAACCTCAACCGTGTTTTACAGATGATGTGGTGTGTTTTGGATCATGAGCCATGACAAGCCTTTTCCAAACTTTCTTCTTTCCATCATTCTAGTACAGGTTGATTTTAGTTTCTTCTGTTCAAAGAATGCTTTTCCAGAACTGGGCTGGCTTCTTTTGATGCTTTGGCAGATTTTAATCTAGCCTATTTATTTTTAACGCTGATAAATGGTTTGCACCTTGTGGTGAACCATCTGTATTTTCAGTAGACTTAGATACTGAAACACCTACTTCCTGGAGAGTATTAGTTTTTCTTCAACATGGAATGGATTCTGCGATCATCCACCACTGTGGTCTTCGGTGGACATCCAGGCCTTTTTGAGCTCCCAAGCTCACCAATGTGCTATTTCTTGCAAAATGTACCAAATTGTTGATTTGGAAACTCCTAACATTTCTGCTGTCAGTATTTCTGGTTGTACTATATTTAGTACATGTACTACGTTTAACATGTTGTCACGAGACAAAAATAGGAAGACTGGGGATTAGGAATCTGGGCCCCTGAACTGCCCCTCAGGCTAGGGGAAGCCCTGTCTTTCCTTAACTTGGGGGTACCCTTAAAGATAGGGAGGCCCAAGTCACCGACCTGTCCCTGTCTCCTGTTAAACCCTGTACTAAACCCCCAACCCCCACCCCAGGGGGTGAACAATGTAAACAGCACCACAAAGCAAATAAACAATATAAGAGTGAGGGGAACACAATATCAAACTACAAAATAACAAAACTCAGAACTTAGCTTGTGCACGCCGCTGCAGACTCCACAACAAAGATAGTACAGAAACTGAGCTCCAAACACCAGACTTGGCTGACACCAGGGAGCTGCTACTGTGAGGTTGATCTCCTGAAAGGAACTGTATAACCAACAGTCAGCTGAAGCACCAGGTGACCTTATAAAGAATGGTGGGAGTGGTCACAAACATCAGCTGACCCAGCAGCAATGCAATGCGATAACACCAGCAGCCACCGGGGGGGGGGGGGGGGAAACTGCATTAGCCACCAATGACCAGAAAAGGAAAAAAGGTTTAAATCTGAGGGAAACCAGATCTGCCACAAATCCAAACATGGATCGTGACACATGTATACAGATTTTGTAATCTTTATCACCTTTTTCAGAAGCAAAACTATTATGTAGGCAATAAGTATAAATTTCTTCATGAAAATCCACCTGAAATCCTTACATAGCTCGTTCTGCACTCCCTTTCCACATCTGAACTACTATCATTTAACATGTTAAGAAGAGTAAATTGAGCAAAGGAGAAGCAAGGAGAGCCTTGACATGTCACATACTAGCTGTGAAGGTGTAAGCAGGAAGAGCAGAATTAGCAATGTCCATAAAAAATATACATTTACATTAATTCTACTCTCTGCCTGCACCTTCATAGGTTGTATGTGGCATATAAAGACGTAAGAAGAGAAACTATGAATGTCACAAGCTGAGAAGTAGCATGGAGCACAGGACAAGTGAGGAGACAAAGCACAACTAGCCATGAGAGTACAAATAAACAGGTACCGGCCAGAGAAGCATTATTGTTGAAATGCCGACTTGCATATTGTGCAAGAAGAAAGCCATTTCCCTTGATCTGTTAAGCAGCATCCCAGAAGGGAGGCTGATCAATTAGGAGCAACATCATCACAGTGAGTATTTTTTAAAAAGTACACATAATAATAATAATAATAAAATGGCAATTTAAAACAATAATATGGATATGCTCCTTTGAAGATTTTGCTGGTAGGTCAATGTAAATATATTTTAATTTCCCTAGAATACCTTTTTGAAGAGTTTTCCCAGTGAGGATAAGGTTCCCAATTTAATTCCCTGTTGTGATTTTCTTTTTTTTTTACCTCTGCCTTTTAAGAGTTTTTACTATAATCATTTAATTTCTCTTTCAATGGGTATATGAGGGCTTGTTTATTTTTTTAAGTTAACTGTAGATTTAATTAGTACTATTTTAGGTACAAGAAATCTTTGTGGTAGATCTAACAAAAACCACCAATTGCTGTTTTTCACTGTATTGTCTGTATTTCTATTTAATCCCCTTGCAGACCTGGAAGCCTTCATTAGTTTCATGACCAGTAAGGCACAACTAACCAACACCTCCCTATCACATCGCAAAGGGAAGAGGTTTCAATGAGGTTTATTGATTGATCTATCAAGCAGAATATTAAGAAGATCCACAAGAAAGTCATCTTATAACAACCAAAACAAGCATCAAGCAAATATTCTTTATAGTACTAAAATCTTCAAAACCCCAGTAAAGTTGCCAATAGTGAAAAAAGTAATTTGACAGATTTTTAACTATTTCCATCAACCATACCTTAACTTCAAAAGTAATGAATCATAAAATTAACAATATAATCAAAGAACTTACAATAATCTTTGATTTGACAGAATAGGCTTTATATGCATATCTTTACATGTATAGGTATATTTTAAATGAACAAATGGTCTTTATTTAAGTCAGTTTTGTCATTAAAATAGTTTTTTTTTCTGAATAAATAAAGAAACTTTTCAGAAGTGCATTTACTTGAGTGTTGAGTTTCAATGAATTTTTCAAAGGCTAAATAGGATAATGTTGGTCAATGGCCTTCTGATGTCTTTGTCATTTTCTTACAAGGTTTTCCTGGACATTTTCTTTCATGATCTCATTCTCAATGTTTGACACTGAGAAACTGAAGTTTTACTGCTGCTTAATAGAGTCTCAAAGACATTAATGAGCTCATAAATACCTAAAATTACAGTAGACTGATCGTTCCATGGACATACTCTATTACATTTCCAAAAGACTTTTTTTTGCAAACATATTATATGTGTATAGATTTTAGGCTTAAATGTTTCATCATTAATTCTGGAGAAAGCTACTTCTTACAGAGTTTTTATGGCTCCATCATATTACAGTGCTGCAGGCATTCCATGTGAAGCTGTATAGTATATTTCTTACAAAACCATGATATAGAAGTATCCTTTCAGAAAACAATAGTTCTAGGGGAAAATACATTTGCAAAACGTTGCCTGTTTAGACAATGGCTCTATTTATTTTTCTCCAAATGGAGTAACTGCTACAGAAAAAGAAAATCAAACAGAAAGCATACAGAATAGAGACTTTATAATATATTAGAGTATATTATGATATCACAAAAATACGCAAAATGCCGATAGACTTGTAATTTACTTCTGCAGATTCAACAAATTGGCGGCCAGCTAGACACCATTTTGCTCAATTGTAAAGGGTCATAAAGAGGCTAAAAATCTAAAAAAAATACTTATGCTTACCTTACTTCTCACCTCTGTAGCCCCTCTAGTCTGCACCAGCTCCTTTGCTCAGTAACATGGCAGGCTCAGAGCCAGAAGGCCAGCTTAGTGTGTAAAAGCTCGGATTCAGTGCTCAACAGCGGTGAGGAGAAGATGCGCTAAGAACTTGACAGAGGACAGTGAAGAGCAGAGGAGATGGAGAGATGAGTGGAAAGGTGGGTAAGAATATGTTTTTTTATTTTCGAAATTTTCCATATATATACACAGGGTGTGCCATTTATATGGATACACCTAAATATATATATCCCTCTAAGTAGTGTAATTGTTCTGCAGTAATATTGACATCTCTGGCCAGGATAGATTTTCACAGGTGTGGCAAAATAGTTGTTTTGCAATGCTATGAACAACCAGTTCTTTATCATCAAATAGACTCTTTGTGGGATTAAGATCTGGGAGCTTTGATGACCATGGAAACAAGAAAAAAATGTCATGTTCATGGAATCAATCTATGACTTTGCTATGATTAAGGGCGGTTGTTCCGCTTGAAACGCGTAAGAGTTTTAAAAACATTTTCTTCACCAACTTTTTCCTCCTTCTAATTTTAATAACTTACTAATAAAGCAGATACAGGAAAGATATATAGCTTAATACCGTGTTAGCCAATAGATAGAAAAATATTTAGAAATGAGAGTCCTCAGTGGTTGATACCTTTTAAAAGGTAGCTTCAAATCTAAGAGAGACAGAAGAGTATGGGAAAATAAACTGATGACGACCTTTGACAATCTCACTGCAGGAAATAATGTGTCGAATGGATTTATGTCTTTTTACATCAACTGAGGAACTTGCCCCCCAGACCATGTGGGGTCATCACAACAGAACCAGACCCCAATCAGAGGACAATAAAACATTCCTTATCTAAGAACTGGCCCAATATTTATGGACATAACTGTTTATCACTCATGATAATTCTGCTTCATGTTACCTATCTTATCCATGGATTTATTTTCTGTGCTATGTTGTGCATATATGTTATTCTTCAGAATTTCTTTTAGTCTTTGTCTGATGAAGAGACCTGTGTAGTCTTGAAAGCTTGCAATTTGTTACCATCTTTTCAGTTAGCCATTAAAAGGTATCAACCACTGAGGACTCTCAATTCTAAATATTTTTCTAATAATATTTTATGGGTGGATTGCTATGCTGGACTTCCTTTCTTCTTACTTATGAATTTTCAATCCTTATCCCATGGTACATTGCTCTGCTGAAAGTATCGTTCTATCTTTGGATAAACTGATGCCATGAAGGAATGAACTTGGCAAACCAAAATGTTTTCCTATACCCTTCTTTCTGAACAATTAACATATGTTCAAGGATCCAGTTTGCCAGATTGTGCCAAGAAAACAGTCCCCTGCCTGCATCAAATTTTGACCTTCATATCAACTTCATGCATCAGAATGCAAGATTCATCTGACCAAGCAATCATCTGCTCAGTGATCCAAATTGTGAGCTCTTATGCTCAATGAGTCTTGCCTTTCTGCTTTACTTAGACAACTATTACACTCAAATTGGTCATGAGCAGTTTTAGCGCATTCATTCTAAAGAGCAATGAGTAATATGAGTGTGAGGCGAGCAAGAACGATTTATTGTCAGCTGCTTTTTTAATGTATTGTTTTTCTTCCTTTTACAGGTTGATTGAAAATGGTACATACCATGCTTCATGAAAAACTCTTGCTTTAAAGCAGGTATTGAAAATGTCGTTTGCATCTAAGTAAGCCTGCATGCGCTGTTCCATATTGTTGGAAAAAGAAGGGTGTAGTCAGCTTACCATTTGCTGCTTTTTGATTTCCTGATGCCAGTCAATGTCTCGCATGGATCAGGTTAAGCAGCCAAAATGATTAGAGAGGAAAAAGGATCCAGCAATGGGCGGAGGAGGCTAAAATATAACTTTTATTATGAAGTTATAAAAATTGAAAAACACATATTGTCGGGCACCACACACAATTAGGGCAGATCAGTGTGGTGCCCGACAATATGTGTTTTTCAATATTTCTTATGCCACATGTGCATATCACAATAACGTTGAACAATATCTTCAATTCACCTTTAGTGACTAAAGGTTTCGTCTTCACTATTTGCAACTTTTTTTCCGGATGGTACATCTAGAAGAGCGGTTCCCCTTTCTAATAATTATATTACCTTTGTTTTTCAGTTATATCATTTGACCTTACTTAGTAAGTTAAATAAATTATTTACTGGATAAAAACAATGTGTTTATATCAAACAACAATAAAAGAATGTTTTATCACACAATTGGTCATCTTTTTGTGGGCTGTACTGATTATTTCCTCTAGAAGGCCTGAGGTACTACAGTCTAACACTGGACAGGTGTCTAATGAAATGGTCATTCAGAGTATGTTAATTTACACATAAATATAAAAAAAAACCTTAGCATATATTAGCCCAATTACAACCAACAAAATTAATACATATTTTTTCATATAGACTGCAAAGCATAAGCCGCCTTAAGGGAGTTGTCCGTCTCTGTTGACATTTTTTTTTTACTTAAATGCCTGTATTTAGCACTAAAAATATTTTTTGCCATTCAGTTCCATTAAAAATGTTGGACCATTTGAATTTTACAGACTCTTTTTTTATCTGCACATTCAACTCTGATGTAGTTTGTGACTATAAATCTGCTCAGAGGAACTAAAAAAGACATATACGAGTTAAAAATTCTCTCATCTGTCCAACAGACTGAGATCACTAACGAATTGTTGGTTAACCTATTCTGCAGCCAGCAATATACAGGGCAATAGAGAGGATAAAAAAGTCAAACAGGGCAAAATTTTGTTGGAAACCCAATTAAAAAAATGATTTTCAGTCCAAGACACATGCATTTATGTAAGAAAAAGTGTCCCCAAAGGTGGACAACATCCTTTAAACGTTGCAAATAAAGTAATGAAAATCTACACAATTCATTTTTGGATTTTATTACATAGTTTTAAATTATCTGTTAACATAACACTTGTCTTAATACAGTATATTATACTCCTTGCCACCAAGACTCACAATAAATCTCTTTTTCCTTTAAGGTCCATTACCCAATACGCTAAAAGGAAACATACACCACAGAGTCTCTTACTACAGAGTCAAGTGATAATGACCTATTTTAAAAAGGCAAGAGCCAGCCGAGTCCTGGTCCATTAGTCAAGAATTCTTAGCTTACAAAGGAATAGCTCTTTGGAATAAGAGTTTCTTCATGACATGATTTGGAAATTCACACATTAAATGCTCTTGAAGCTTTGTATCAACCTTTCATAGTTGCTTCATACCGATTCCCTTTTTTCCACCTCAATGAATCTATTGAACTTCATTGCAAATGGTATACGAGCTCATAACAAGTGACAGGCTTTGAAATGGAAGGGGAAAACGGTCTTGTGTTTAGGCAATGTGAAATACTACCAATGTTTTATTAGTGGAAGGCATGATGGAAATTTTAACAATGAAAATAGATTTTCACAATCTTTAGCCAAAGAAACACTAGTTGAATCTAAACCACCAACATAAGGATATGTATATAATAATAAAGAGATATCGGCTGACCAGATTTAAATGAGTGCTTCCATAATTAGCATTGCAGTACATGCAAAATAAATGCAAATACCTTCCAGTAATATTGACTATGCCTGTTTTGTCCCTAAAACCCAAGAATGTATTTTTGATTGTTCTTTTTAGTAAATTCCATAACTTATCCAAAGCTGTATATTTTACCCTTTTCATTGCTCCATTTGCATCATTTTATGGGGGCTTGAGTTTTGCTGGATCAGTTGTATTTTCCTTTAATTTAAACTTTCCGGGGAAATCAAAATATTCTTTTGCCATCGCATTTTTGCGTATAACGTTTTGTTCTGCTTATCTGGTTACATACCATGTAATTGTTATTCTACGGTGCTATCAAATATGTATAGCTTTTTTTATACATTTTTTTTATTTCATCTTATTTTGAGATTTGTTATTCCTTTGTTTTTGTTTTTTGGCAAGAATTATTCTTTATTATATTTCTTTATGCATGATGAAGAGAAAAAATATTTGTGAGAGACATACCAATGCCAATTTTTAGAGGCAAGTAAATATTTTTACATTTTTATTTTATCAAAAAATGTGATTAGTGACAAATATATTTGCTACAAATCGCAAGTATAAGGATACTTTCACACTAGCGTTAACTGCAATCCGCCGCAATGCCTCATTTTGCAGAAAAAACGCATCCTGCAAAAGTGCTTGCAGGATGCGTTTTTTCCCCATAGACTTGTATTGACGACGCATTGCGACGGATTGCCACACGTCGCATCCGTCGTGCGACGGATGCGTCGTACTTCTGCGGACCGTCGGGAGGAAAAAAACGCTACATGTAACGTTTTTTGCTCCTGACGGACCGCTTTTTCCGACCGCGCATGCACGGCCGGAACTCCGCCCCCACCTCCCCGCACCTTACAATGGGGCAGCGGATGCGCCGGAGAAATGCATCCGCTGCCTCCGTTGTGCAATGCGTTAAACGCTAGCGTCGGAATCTCTCCCCGACGCATTGCGACGGGGAGATTCCGACGCTAGTGTGAAAGTAGCCTAAAACAGTTTTTATTTGCCCTGAAAACATTTGTATAACACTCTGAGATCCCCTAGTACTAAAACCAACTGTTTTCAAGCTCTTTATGCAAAAAAACCTTAGTAATGCTAAAGTAAGCTCAAAATATTGCATATGGCTATGAGTAAAAGGATTTCTATACAATATATTTAGTGTTTTATTGCTTTCTCTCCCTATCTCTATGGCTAACCTGTGAGCCATGTTGTCCTCTCACTATCAAGATTCATCATAAAATGGTTGCTGCATTCCCTGCCTCAAGATTTTTACATACTAAGATAATTTATTCTGATTGACTGTGCTTTAAAAAGTGATGTGATTACTAGAAGGCATTTTGTGGAAGACCATTAAGCTGAACCCGAGGTCATGTGAGCTTTTTTATCTGATGCAATTGTCTTTAATGTGCAAAATTGAGCAGCCATTTAAGGTGAAGCAAGTCACAAATTGGTTAAATTCTACGGGTTTTGGGATTTCCTACAAGATTCACAAAATAGTAGGTTGCACATCTCTATAAATTGAGAATTCTGTTTTCCTTTTTATATAAAACTTTCATAAATATTGTATCAAAGTGAATGTAATTGCTCTCTACACTGCTCTGATGACTGAAAGCGAGCAGCTACTGGGAGAATAAAACTTTGTTTTCCCCCTGCAGCCAACCCTCCAGTAATCTGGCTGCACTGGGCTCAAATGCTATTTGCCTGCAAATTAGCCCATATCTGCAGGTAACGAGTTTTTGTGACATGTTGCCTTTGATATAATTCCATTCTCTACACAAATATTTTTAGAAAATTCTAGTATTTTATTTTAGGATTACTGGCTATGTCATGATAAATACTTATAATGCAATAAGCATATTTGTGTTTGTACATATCATGCCCTTAAATTTTATCATTTGTGATACAAATTATTGAATTATTTACTACAAGGCAGAAGCACCCAATAATAGGAAAATGCAAAGCTGTATGACATAAATTTCTAGTAAACTATTTCAGTACAATACAAAACAATAATTTACTCTGGAAGTAATGAAATACAGGGAATGTCATGTGTACATTTCTCTATCCCTGTATGTATTCTGAAAAATGACTACAATTACATTATTTTATGTAAAGCCTAAAATCATTAAAGCTGTATATGCATATTAATGAGTATAATTACATTTCTGATCTGTCTACAGCAGTGTCATATATAGATAAACTCTCCCTTCTGAGAAATCAATGGCATGAAAGAACTGTCTTTCTGAAGCCTACTAGTTTTTGGATGGATGAAACCTACTTCATTATTTTTCACATACACAGCCAATAAATAACATTTTGCCGTGGATGTGTTCAAACTTTTGCAAATAAAATCTATTCTTGCTATCTAAAATACTGTACAAATACTGTGATAGAAACCCAATAGACCCCATTATAGATCAACAGGGTCTCTCAAAAATCATTTAGCTTTTACAGTTTGGTTATGAATAAAACTTAAAGCCATAACACTAAAGTGGCCAGAGTCTTAGTAATAAGTAATTAGAGTATCTGGAGAGTGTTCTGAATTTTATCTCTGAATACCAGTGCACTGATTGAACTTGAAGCCATCAAGATGGGATTGATGTGTAAACTTTAACCTTTAACTTATGGGCAGTAGCATAGCTACTGGGGGGGCAGAGGGGGCCATCGCCCCGGGCCCTGTCACATGAAGGGGCCCACCGGGGGCCAGGGTGAGGACCACTTCTGTGACGAGACAGAACACCGCATAGGAGCAGAGCAGTATAATGTCTGCTCCAGTCTGACAGACTCTGCACGCTGCTAGCACACAGTGGCCGGCTGCAGTCTCCCTCCTGGAGTGAATGGTTTCGCCCGTCTGATCTGATGAAGCTTTTCCCCGGCTGCAGTTTTTCTTCACTCTGTGCACACTGGGACTGACTCAGGCACGCTGGGTCCTAGTGCCCACACCTTGCATTTTACTTACTTCCTGGTCCTGCCTGCAGTGCAAATTTTATCAGTAAGTGGGGATGGAACTTATTAGGTTTATTAAATTCAGGTATGTCACTGTGAGACCGTTGGGGTATTGTGGGGGCTGAAAGTGAGTGAGGGGGACAGGGTACTGGGAGGTGAATGTGAGACCATTTGGGGGTTGTGAGGGCAGAAGGTGGGTGAGGTGGGACAGGGCACTGAAGGTTGGATGTGAGATGATGGGGGTATTGGGGCTGAAGTTGGGGAGGGGGGCAGGTCATTGGGGGCTGAATATTATAATGTTTAGTTATATTATATATACTCCATCACATGTAATATTTGCTGTCTGGGGAGGCTGGAGATCGGGGGGAGGCTGGAGATTGGGGATGGGGGGTTAGGGGGCTATTGAAACATACCACCTGGGTCTTTTATGAGTATTAGTATAAGGAGCCCGCATACAGTAACCAAGAGCTGCTTTACATTTACAGCACCACTCCAGCATTATTTTTTATTTCACTGCTGGAGCGGTGCTGAAAATCCACGTCCCCCGCCCTGTCTGATACTCACCTTCTGGCGTTTTTCATCTGTTTTTGTCTCTGCTCGGCTCCGTCTCCTGCAGTTTGTGGCCTGTCCGCGGCTCCAGTGTTTCATGGAGCAGCGCAGAGGTCACTAATCAATGTGAGTCTATGGGAGCCTCATTCTGGCCTCTTTCTCATGCTCAGGCTATGTGCACTTGTTGTGGATTAGCCGCTGCAGATTTGCAGCAGTTTTCCATCTGGTTTACAGTACAATGTAAACCTATGGAAAACCAAATCCGCAGCACACATGGTGCAGAAAATACTGTGCGGAAATGCTGCGTTGTATTTTCAGTAGCATGTCAATTCTTTTTGTGGATTCCGCAGCGTTTTACACCTGCTCCTGTAGAGGAATTTGCAGGTGGTAAAACGCAGGTGAAATCTGCACACAAAAATCAGGAAATCCGCTGTAATTCCGCACACGAATCTGCAACAAGTGCACATAGCCTCATAGTCCTAAATTGAGCGCTTGTGACATAGCTTCTAACTTCTGGCCTGTCAGAAGCTGCGTTCATATGTTTGAGCAGCTGCACTGCAGCAGTGCCACAAAATAGTGAATACGCCGGAGGATGAGTAAATGACCGGGACATCCAAATCATGACAGCGAGCTGCGGGTCCATCATACTGTGTGTAAGGGGGCTGCGGGCCAATCACACTGTGTATAAGGGAGCTGCGGGCCAATCACTGTGTATAAGGGAGCTGTTGGCCCATCATACTGTGTATATGGGAGCTGCGGGTCCATCATACTGTGTATAAGGGGGCTGCAGGCCAATCATACCGTGTATAAGCCAGCTGCGGGCCCATCATACTGTGTATATGGGAGCTGCAAGCCAATCATACCGTGTATAAGGGAGCTGCGGGCCCATCATACTGTGTATAGGGGAGCTGTGGGTCCATCATACTGTGTATATGGGAGCTACGGGCCATTCAAACTATGTATAAGGGAGCTGTGGGCCCATCACACTGTGTATATGGGAGCTGCGTGCCCATCATACTGTGTATATGGGAGCTGCGGGCCAATCATACTATGTGTAAGGGAGCTGCAGGTCCATCATACTGTGTATAGGGGAGCTGTGGGCCAATCATACTGTGTATATGGGAGCTGCGGGCCCAACATACTGTGTATAAGGGAGCTGCGGGCCCATCATACTGTGTATAAGGGAGCTGCAGGCCAATCATACTATGTATAAGGGAGCTGTGGGCCAATCATACTATGTGTAAGGGAGCTGCGGGCCCATCATACTGTGTATAAGGGAGCTGCAGGCCAATCATACTATGTATAAGGGAGCTGCGGGCCCATCATACTGTGTATAAGGGAGCTGTGGGCCCATCACACTGTGTAAAAGGGAGCTGTGGGCCAATTACACTGTGAAAAAGGGAGCTGCGGGCCCATCATACTGTGTATATAGGAGCTGCGGGCCCATCATACTGTGTATATAGGAGCTGTGGGCCCATCATACTGTGTATAAGGGAGCTGCGGGCCCATCATACTGTGTATAAGGGAGCTGTGAGTCCTACATACTGTGTATAAAGGAGCTGTAAGTCCATCATACTGTGAATAAGGAAGCTGTGCACACATCATACTGTGTATATGGGAGCTGCGGGCACATCATACTGTGTATAAGGGAGCTGCAAGCCCATCATACTGTGTATAAGGGAGCTGCGGGCCCATCATACTGTGTATATGGGAGCTGCGGGCCCATCATACTGTGTATAAGGGAGCTGTGGGCCCATCATACTGTGTATAAGGGAGCTGTAAGTCCAACATACTGTGTATATAGGAGCTGTGGGTCCATCATACTGTGTGTAAGGGAGCTGTGGGCTCATTGTAATGTGTATAAGGGAGCTGCAGGCCCATCATACTGTGTATAAGGGAGCTGCGGGTCCATCATACTGTGTATAAGGGAGCTGTGGCCCCATCATACTGTGTATAAGGGAGCTGCAAGCCCATCATACTGTGTATAAGGGAGCTGTGGGCCCATCATACTGTGTATACGGGAGCTGCGGGCCCATCATACTGTGTATAAGGAAGCTGTGCACACATCATACTGTGTATAAGGGAGCTGCGGGCCCATCATACTGTGTATAAGGGAGCTGCGGGCCCATCATACTGTGCATAATGGAGCTGCGGGCCAATCATACTATGTATAAGGGAGCTGCGGGCCCATCATACTGTGTATAAGGGAGCTGTGGGTCCATCAAACCGTGTATAAGGGAGCTGCAGGCCAATCATACTATGTATAAGGGAGCTGCGGGCCAATCATACTATGTATAAGGGAGCTGTGGGCCCATCATACTGTGTATAAGGGAGCTGCAGGCCAATCATACTATGTATAAGGGAGCTGTGGGCCCATCACACTGTGTAAAAGGGAGCTGCGGGCCAATTACACTGTGAAAAAGGGAGCTGTGGGCCCATCATACTGTGTATATAGGAGCTGCGGGCCCATCATAATGTGTATATAGGAGCTGTGGGCCCATCATACTGTGTATAAGGGAGATGTTGGCCCATCATACTGTGTATAAGGGAGCTGCGGGCCAATCATACTATGTATAAGGGAGCTGCGGGCCCATCATACTGTGTATAAGGGAGCTGCAGACCAATCATACTTTGTATGAGGGAGCTGCGGTCCCATCATACTGTGTATAAAGGAGCTGCGGGCCCATCATACTGTGTATAAGGGAGCTGTGAGTCCAACATACTGTGTATAAAGGAGCTGTGAGTCCATCATACTGTGTATAAGGAAGCTGTGCACACATCATACTGTGTATATGGGAGCTGCGGGCCCATCATACTGTGTATAAGGGAGCTGCAAGCCCATCATACTGTGTATATGGGGGCTGCGGGCTCATCATACTGTATATATGGGGCTGCGGGCCCATCATACTGTATATATGGGAGCTACGGGCCCATCATACTGTGTATAAGGGAGCTGCGGGCCCATCATACTGTGTATAAGGGAGCTGTGAGTCCAACATACTGTGTATAAAGGAGCTGTGAATCCATCATACTGTGAATAAGGAAGCTGTGGGCTCATCATACTGTGTATAAGGAAGCTGTGCACACATCATACTGTGTATAAGGGAGCTGCGGGCCCATCATACTGTGTATAAGGGAGCTGTGGGTCCATCATACTGTGTATAAGGGAGCTGTGGCCCCATCATACTGTGTATAAGGGAGCTGCAAGCCCATCATAATGTGTATAAGGAAGCTGCGGGCCCATCATACTGTGTATAAGGAAGCTGTGGGCCCATCATACTGTGTATAAGGAAGCTGTGGGCCCATCATACTGTGTATAAGGAAGCTGTGCACACATCATACTGTGTATAAGGAAGCTGTGGGCCCATCATACTGTGTATAAGGAAGCTGTGGGCCCATCATACTGTGTATATGGGAACTGTGGGGGACATTATACTGTTTGACAGGAGCTGCAAGCCCATCATACTGTGTATAGGGAACTGTGAAGACATATTGTGCATATGGGAGCTGTTGGCCCATTACACTGTATATAGGGGAGCTCTGGGGAGGATTACACTTTCTATAGTGGACTTCTGTCAGAATTATACTGTGTAAAGGGGAGCATAGGGCTCATACTATCTATAGGGGAGCAGTGGGATCATACTGTGTAGAGGGGAGCAGTGGGAACATCATACGGTGTATAGGGGAGTTATAGAATCATCATACTGGGTACAGGGGAGCTGTGGGCGCCTTAGACTGTGAAAAGGGAAGCTTTGAGCTCACCATACTGTGTATAATGGAGCAGTACATGGGGGAATTTTGGGGACATTATTAAATGTTAAGTGGGCACTTAAGCATCATTGTTATAGGGGCACTCAGAGTATTGTGACCATCAAAGTGCATATCATCACAATATGACGGCAAAGTCAATGTTCGTTTTTGCATATAGATTTATTTTCAATAACATTGCGGTCATATTCCGAGGTTCCACTATAGTCATAATTAGAGTGCGCAACCATAGCTGTAATCAGGGTTAGCTGGTTAGGGGCCCACTCAGATGTTTCGCCCCCCTAAGTTGAAACCCTAGCTACGCCTCTGCTTATGGGGTTTAAAAAAAAAATGTAATAAACATTTAAACATTTTGGATATTCTTCTTCTATTCAGTGACAATTTAGAACGTCACTGTTCAGTAGGACCTCCTGGACGTTTAAAGTCTATGGGTGGTCTAAAGAGTTCAGAAATAATTTTTTGTTACTGTAATCCATACTCACAAGATCACTAAACACCAGAACACCAGTGACTCATTTCCATTAAAACATACACATACCATAACATTGCCTTCACCACATTTGACAGATGATATGCCATTCTTCCGCTTATGAGTATTTTCTTTTCTTCCTCATACTATTCTCTTCCAGTTCTGACACACATTGCTTGTTTCAGCTGTCCATTAAATCTTGTTACAGAATTGAGCAAGCATTTTTGATGTTTTCTAGCAAAGTGTAATCCCGTTCGTTCCTGTGTTCCTGTCTTGTTCCTGCCAGTCTCTCTGTCTCTCCTGTACCCCGTCCGTTCCTGTGTTCCTGCCTTGTTCCTGCCAGCCCCTATGTCCGCAGTATCCTGCTGAGTCCTGAATCCCTGTGGTGTACCTGTCAGCTCCTGTGTCTCTGTGGTACTCCTGCCAGTCTCTGTGTCCTTGCATCTCCTGTATTTCCTATTGGGTCCTAGCCACTTCCCTAGCCACTGTCACTCCCGTCAGTCTAGTGTTCCTTCTTTTCCATCCTGGCCCCCCAGCTCCCATAGCGATAGTCCCTCACGGGCCTGCCCCTAACTATCCCTGTATAAGGGGTGGTCCATCTGGTGAGCTCGTCCATGAGAGGTTCGTTGTCGGGTCCAGAGGATCCACTTTTTCCACGCTTTAGCGTCAAATGGCAATTGAAATTTAATTGTAAATAAATGAAACGTTGTGTAATTGGGCAGAGGAAACAAAATGTATAATTATGAACTAAATTGTAACACAGGGTAGAACTGTGACTGAAAAAGACAGGTGTATGGGTGTATGGCAAATCAATTTAGTGATCATTGTCAGGCAGCTGCTGCCAAGGCAGTAATAAAAGAGGCATAGTGCAGCCACAATTAGAATACTGTGTGCAATTTTGGTCTCTAGTGTATAAGAAAGATATAGTGCCTTGCAAAAATATTCGGCCCCCTGGAACTTTTCAACCTTTTCCCACATATCATGCTTCAAACATAAAGATACCAAATGTAAATTTTTGGTGATCAACAACAAGTGGAACACAATTATGAAGTTGAACGAAATTTATTGGTTATTTTAAATTTTTGTGGAAATTCAAAAACGGAAAAGTGGGGCGTGCAATATTATTCGGCCCCTTTAACTTAATACTGTGTTGTGCCACCTTTTGCTGCGATTACAGCTGCAAGTCGCTTGGGGTATGTCTCTTTCAGTTTTGTACATCGAGAGACTGAAATTCTTGTCCATTCTTCCTTGGCAAACAGCTCGAGCTCAGTGATGTTTGATTGAGATCGTTTGTGAACAGCAGTTTTCAGCTGTTTCCACAGATTCTCGATTGGATTGAGGTCTGGACATTGACTTGGACTTTGACTTGGCCATTCTTACACCTGGAAATGTTTATTTGTGAACCATTCCATTGTACATTTTGCTTTATGTTTGGGATATTTGTCTTGTTGGAAGACAAATCTCCGTCCCAGTCTCAGGTCTTTTGCAGACTCCAACAGGTTTTTTTCAAGAATGGTCCTGTATTTGGCTCCATCCATCTTCCCATCAATTTCAACCTTCTTCCCTGTCTCTACTGAAGAAAAGCAGGCCCAAACCATGATGCTGCCACCGCCCTGTTTGCCAGTGGGGATGGTGTGTTCAGGGTGATGAGTTTTGTTGCCTTTACACCAAACATATCGTTTGGCATTGTTGCCAAAAAGTTCGATTTTGGTTTCATCTGACCAGAGCACCTTCTTCCACACCTTTGGTGTGTCTCCCAGGTGGCTTGTTGCAAACTTTAAAGGACACTTTTTAGGGATAGCTTTGAGAAATGGCTTTCTTCTTGTCACTCTTCCATAAAGGCCAGATTTGTGCAGTGTAAGACTGATTGTTGCCCTATGGACAGACTGTCCCACCTCAGCTGTAGATTTCTGCAGCTCATTCAGAGTGATCATGGGCCTCTTGGCTGCATCTCTGATCAGTCTTCTCCTTGTTTGAGATGAAAGTTTAGAGGGACAGTCGGCTCTTGGTAGATTTGCAGTGGTATGATACTTCTTTCATTTCAATATGATCGCTTGCACAGTGCTCCTTGGGGTGTTTAAAGTTTTGGAAATCATTTTGTATCCAAATCCAGATTTACACTTCCTTACAACAGTATCACAGACCTGCCTGTTGTGTTCCTTGGTCTTCATGATGCTCTCTGTGCTTCAAACAGAACCCTGAGACTATCACAGAGCAGGTGCATTTATACGGAGACTTCATTACACACAGGTGGATTATATTTATCATCATTAGGCATTTAGGACAACATTGGATCATTCAGAGATCCACAATTAACTTATAGAGTGAGTTTGCTGCTCTGAAAGTAAAGGGGCCGATGTTATGATCCGGTGTCGGTGACCTTGGAGCAGCATGAGAGCTTTCAATGGAGAAGGTGATCACTATACTGACCGCAATCCTGAACTTAACACCGCAACTAGAAGTAGCTGTGGAGTGTACCTAACAATCCTAGACACCTTGTCACAGCCGGAGGACTAAATACCCCTAAAGATGGAAATAGGAATACTATTTTGCCTCAGAGCAGATCCCCAAAGGATAGACAGCCCCCCACAAATATTGGCGGTGAGTTGGAGAGGAAAAAACATACACAGGCAGAAACAGAGGATTTAGCACAGGAGGCCACACTAGCTAAATAGGACAGGATAGGACAGAGTTCTGTGCGGTCAGTATTAAAACCCTTCAGAAATATCCACAGCAGAATGTGCAAAAACTTCCTATATCTAACTAAAGATGTAGGAGCATATATCTGCAACTCCAGTGAATCCTACAAACAGAGCAGGAATACAAACAAAAACAAGCACACAGCAGTGTGCCACAGACACAAAAAACCAAACACTTATCTTTGCTGAATTTGGCAGCTAGCAGGAGAAGCCAGAAAGTGATCCAACACTTCACAAGGAACATTGACAACTGGAAAGGGCTAATGAATCCTGCACACCTAAATATCCCAGTCAGAATTGTAATCAGCAGATACACCTGGCCAGGACTGCGACTCAGAGACAACTGCATTCCCACCTACAACCACTGGAGGGAACCCAAGAGCAGAATTCACAACAGGCCGAATAATATTGCACGCCACACTTTTCAGTTTTTGAATTTCCACAAAAATTTAAAATAATACATTTCATTCAACTTCACAATTGTGTTCCACTTGTTGATTCTTTACGAAAAATTGACATTTGGTATCTTTATGTTTGAAGCATGATATGTGGGAAAAGGTTGAAAAGTTTCAGGGGGCCGAATACTTTTGCAAGGTACTGTATAACTGAGCCAGAGCGGGTGCAGAGAAGAGCAATCATGGTTATTAAGGGAATGGGTGGACTGCAATACCAAGATAGGATATTAAACTTGGGGTTATTCAGTTTGGAAAAACAAAGGGATAGGGGTGATCTTATTACAATGTACAAATAGATGAGGAGACAGTACAGAGATCTTTCCATTAATTGGTTTACACTTAGACTTGCAATGGGCACAAGGAGGCATCCTCTACATTTAGAGGAAAGTTTAATCATAATAACAGATGCAGAGTTTTTACTGTAAGAGCAGTGAGACTATGCAACTCTGCCGTATGAGGTTGCCACGGTTCATTCACTACTGACATTCTAGAAAGATCTGGATGATGAATATAATATGGGAACTAAATTCTTTTACAGGGCTTTGATCCAAGGAACTAGTCTGATTGCTGTATGGAGCTATTAATCTCTGTCCCTTGGGATTGTTGCAATCCTCTGGATCAACATGTTAGGCTACTTTCACACTAGCGTTAACTGCAATCCGTCACAATGCGTCGTTTTGCAGAAAAAACGCATCCTGCAAAAGTGCTTGCAGGATGCGTTTTTTCCCCATAGACTTGTATTGACGACGCATTGCGACGAATTGCTACACGTCGCATCCATCGTGCGACGGATGTGTCGTGCTTTGGCGGGCCGTCGGGAGCAAAAAACGCTACATGTAACGTTTTTTGCTGCCGACGGACCGCTTTTTCCGACCGCGCATGCGCAGCCGGAACTCCTCCCCCACCTCCCCGCACCTCACAATGGGGCAGCGGATGCGATGAAAATCTGCATCCGCTGCACCCATTGTGTGGCGCTTACAACGCTAGCGTCGGTAACCTCGGCCCGAAGCACTGCGACGGGCCGAGCCCGACGCTAGTGTGAAAGAAGCCTTAGACTACTGGTTGAACTCCATGGACTAAAGTCTACCTTTAACCTTAAAACTATGAAACTATGAAAAATAGAGATAATTAAAAAAAATAATTAATACAATATTCTTGAAAAACTCCTTCAATTAAGACAGAAATAAGTTTCAATGACATTTTGATGGAGCCTACATTCTGAAACTTCTGAAACCCAACTGTATGGTTAGTATAAGAAAATTCATAAGAAGAACAATCATATAGAGATGAGCAGATTTTTTTTATAATGCTAATACCTTGTCTTGGCCAAAGTTTTCCTAAGAAATTCCATTAACACTGCAGTGAATAAATTTGCATGAACCTCAGTACTGAAGGGGAGAGATTTTAATATGATATGTATATTCCATATAGTTTGTGGAACCTAATTATGGAAACCAACTTTTCCATGGAACCTGCAAGTCTTATGCTCAAGTGTGCTTCACTATTCCTAGTGCTTATTTCTGACCGACGACAAATGTACAAACTATAATAATCAGCTGCTTCATCAGTGTGAGACATTGTGTTGAGCATGGCTTTTTTGAAAATTAAGAACTGAATCACAAATTTTAAAAAATTTGACTAAAACTCGATCCTCTGCAGTCGATCTAATTTCTAAAATCACATGTTCCACAAAAAGTTCAACGGTGTTATTCCCAAGAATAATTTTCACATTATCTTCTTATTATCTTTATTATCTTTCATATTATTTTTAATTGATAAATAGTGCAAGAAGTACATTTCTATTTTTGATGTTGCAAGTTCAAAACAAAAGTTAAATAAAAAGAAAATTCTACAGAGTAGCATTTAGACCATAAATATGACAGATTTGCAATAAACCTAATCTTTTGGCAGCTGCAACATAAATGTTTCCACAAGAGATTAGCAGGAATGGAAAGTGATAAGATGTCTATGTGTGAATTAACTGTTGTAAAACATTAAAGTAAGAAATGCAGTTAAAATACAGTAGCTTGTTTATACTTCTGTCCATGAGATTTTGAGAAATTGCTTTAAAACATATGATGGATTGATGGGAAAACAATCTTGCATTCCAAATGTAATGGAATTTTAACTTTTTAATTCTATATCTAATAATATTGTTAAATAGCAGTTTTAAAATATGTTTTTTTTAGAAATGTGTTAAAGAAAAATGAGCTAAAACATCTTGTTATATAATACGGCTAAAATGATTTGTTGGCAGTGAAAATATTTGTTACTTTGTATAAGATGCTGTTTTTATTAAAGTTCATTCAGCTTTTATGTCCATTATTACCAGAAGCCTTAATTCCCATTATCCCCCTCTCTGTTATTTCAGTTTTATCATACTTTTCATCTTTCTCCAGTGCATCCACCAGCATTGTGATGGTAAAGATTTCGTCTTTTTCTAGAGCCTTGCCTCCTAACTACTTCCTCTCACACTGGATATTCACCAAGAAAGTAGCTGTTTTGGCAGATGCCAGGGGGAACAAGCTGATTTAAAAACAGAACTGACAATCAGTTAATGGTTAAGTAAAGATAACTGCATTTGCTCAGGCTTAGTTTAATTTGTCCAAAATTTTACAAAAAACCCAAGCCACTGCAGGCCACCGTCCAAGTCATCGACTCTGCAGGACCTTTTGTCCCCTTCCTTCCTGACAAACATCCACTTCTGTAATCTTCACTTTGCTTTGGGCCTTCTTGCACTGAGTTGGCTGCTAACATCAAAGAGTGTGTTTCCACAAAGGCCATGGCAAGGTCTTGAGTGATGTGTGTTGTGACAACACAACATGTGCTATCCATGCCAGAGAAATACTCATCCCAATTAAGAGTGAAAATGGCATACTGGAGGAAGAAAGAAAAGTAGTTGCATGGAGCACAGGACCAGACCACGGGTCTGGAATACACAGGTAATCAGCAAAGTGAGCATTATTTTTTTCTTTTCCCTAACAGTTTGTTATGATCTGAAGTCTGAGGAGCACAGAGCATAAAATGATACAATTTGCATCAAATATTTTTAAACTAAATTTCCCTGCCAAATTTGAGTGATTTATGGAACTCAAATCTCAGCAATCTGATCTCTATTCTTTAGCCACATTCTCAGTGTAATTGTACTGGGTTTATAGTTCTTATCAAAACATATAGAGTCACTCTAAAATCTTCCATGTTTATTATTTCACATTTAAAAATTCCCCACTTTTAGAAATCCACATGATAAAGGCTAGATACTTGGAGGTGCAAAGATAGAATTACATTTGAAAGCCAATGTGTTTTTGGCCTTTTGGGTCCTTAGAGCCTAATATCTGGGATTACAGCTTTACTTAGTGTAACTAACAAACATGAGAAATAGGTGGAAGTGAAAGAAACTGTATTTGTGATGATTCTGCAACACTATTTTCCAGATCTATGCTTGCTGGCAATTAATACGTTGAATTATTGCTTTAATCTAGTGATTATAAAATGTTTTTATCTATGTTGCTTATGTATCCCATTTCAGTCTTTGGATGTGTATTTTTATATTCACTAACAGAAAAGGATAGCTTTAGAAAGCTGAGAATTAGTCTGGAACCCAAGAAATTGAAAAGTTGCATAATATTTTATTATACAATAATTAAGGTTTATTTACATAGGACCATAGAATCTTGCATTTTAAATATTACACAATGAAACTGCAATGCTCATCTCTAAAGAGCTTTAGAGAAAGTGAGGAACATTGTTTTGAACCTTTTTAATACTGCTGAAAAAGCATTTCAGTTCACAAACTACATCTTGTAAATTATATCTTCAGAAATAAGTAGAAAATTGAACATTGTTGTTCATGAGATTTAGCCAGAGAAACTGAGATTATTTTTATACAATAGAAATTGGAAAATAGTCATTAAAAGATAGCATTTCTCAATTACTAAAATTTCTAATTCATTTTTTATATAAAGTGTTAGACGACAATGTTGCTCTGTAATAGGGGACATTTCTCCAAATAATAGTGCAAAATGGTCACCAATGACCTATTAACTGCCAAAGCCAAGCAACACTACTCCGTCCTCCTACTCCTAGACCTGTCCACTGCCTTTGACACAGTGGACATTCCCTACTTTTACAGACCCTCTCATCTCTTGGCATCACTGACTTGGCCCTATCTTGAATTTCTTCATATCTAACAGACCGGACGTTCAGCGTCTTCCACTCACACACCACCTCCTCACCTCACCCCCTATCTGTTGGAGTCCTGCAAGGTTCAGTCCTAGGGCCTCTGTTCTTCTCCATCTATACATTTGGCCTTGGACAGCTCATAGAGTCCCATGGTTTTCAGTATCATCTCTATGCTGACGACACACAGATCTACATCTTTGGACCAGATATCACCACTCTACTAACCAGAATCCCACAATGTTTGTCTGCTAATTCATCCTTCTTCTCCGCTAGATTTCTAAAACTTAATATGGACAAAACAGAATTCATCATCTTTCCCCCATCTCACTTGACTCCTCCTACAGACCTATCCATGAAAGTAAATGGCTGCCCACTCTCCCCAGTCCCACAAGCTCGGGGTAATCCTAGACGCTGATCTCTCCTTCAAACCACATATCCAAGCCCTTTCCACTTCCTGCCGACTCCAACTCAAAAATATTTCCTGAATTCGTTCCTCAACCAAGAATCTGCAAAAACCCTAGTCCATGCCCTCATCTCCCGCCTTGACTACTGCAACTTCCAGCTCTGTGACCTCCCCTCTAATACTCTTGCACCCCTCCAAACTATTCTAAACTCTGTTACCCGACTAATCCACCTGTCCCCCGCTATTACCCAGCCTCTCCCCTCTGTCAGTCCCTGCACTGGCTCCCCATTACCCAACAACTCCAGTTCAAAACCCTAAACAATGACATACACCACCATCCACAACCTATCTCGTGACCTTGTCTCCCGATACTTACCTGCATGCAACCTCTGATCCTCACAAGATCTCCTTCTCTACTCTCCTCTTATCTCCTCTTCCCACAATCGCATACAAGATTTCTCCCACGCATCCCCTTTACTCTGGAACTCTCTACCCCAACACATCAGACTCTCATCTACCATGGAAACCTTCAAAAAGAAGCTGAAGATCTACCTCTTCTGACAAGCCTACAACCTGCAGTAGCTAACAATAGACCAAATCACTGCAGGACCAGCTCTACCCTCGCCTACTGTATTCTCACCCATCCCTTGTAGATTATGAGCCCTCATGGGCAGGGTCCTCTCTCCTTATGTACCAGTCGTGATTTGTATTAAGATTATTGTACTTGTGTTTTATTATGTATACCCCTTCTCACATGTAAAGCGCTATGAAATAAATGGTGCTATAATAAATAATAATAATAATAATAAAATACCATACCACCAACCTTAATTTGCAATATAACTTTTACTGATAAGTCAGCATATAAAAATAGAAAGGATGGCCAACATTTCAGTCTGTCCCAGGCCACGATGACCGTCTCTGTCCTATTATCTCATGGTCCAATAGTTCATAGTAAATACAGGGTCTGACTTCAGAAATTTGTAGAAAATTGAGCACCAGAGAACTTATTCTTTTTGCAATGAAAACTGAAACATGGTCACGAAAAACAACATGCCACAATTACTAAAATCTCAAGATTAATTCCACAGATTTTCTTAACTTGCATGAAATAATAGATATTGCAATAGGGAGAAGGAGGGAATAATGACAAAGCAAGATTTAGACTTTTTTTTACAAAATAAACAATGTCATTAGCAATTTAAGGACTTGGAAATCAGTATCTGCTCAAAGCAACTTCCATTCCTTTAGTTCCCACAGTATACTGCTTGAATTTGCAACCACAGTGCACATATGTGGCATATGAAATATGGAGGCAAGTGCAGTACACATAGGAAGAGCGCCAACTATAGCAAACAAACCTGGAAGGAGGAGGAGATAAGGAGAGATGTTATGGACCTGGTGGTTAGGAGCACCAGAAATGACCTGATGGTTAAACTGATACAGGACAAGCTCTGGGAAGTGGGAACTCTGCTGACCGCAACCCTTAATCCTATCACACACACTAGAAATAGCCGTGGAGCGTACCTGACTCTGCCTAGATGCTTCTTCACAGCCTAAGAGCTAACTAGCCCTAGCGACAGAAAATAAAGCCTACCTTGCCTCAGAGAAAATCCCCAAAGGAAAAGGCAGCCCCCCCCACAAATATTAACTGTGAGTTAAGATGAAAGTCACAAACACAGAAATGAAACAGGTTTCAGCAAAGGGAGGCCAGACTTACTAAGCAGACAGAGGATAGGAAAGGTATCTTTGCGGTCAGCACAAAAAACTACAAAAGACCACGCATAGTGTGCAAAAGGACCCCCGCACCGACTCACGGTGCGGAGGTGCCACTCTGCATCCCAGAGCTTCCAGCTAGCAAGTCAAAATCATGATAGCAAGCTGGACAAGAAAACTATGAACAGAAAATTAACAAGCAGGGACTTAGCTTCTGCTGGAATAGACAGGTCACCAGAAAGATCCAAGAGCGAACTGAACCAGTACAAGAACATTGACAGCTGGCCAGGAGTAACGATCAGAGTGGAGTTAAATAGGGCAGCCAGCCTAAGAATAAACTAGGTCACCTGTGGAAGGAACCTCAGAACCAGCAGCTCCACTCACAGCCACCAGAGGGAGTCCATGGACAGAACTCGCCGAAGTACCATTCATGACCACAGGAGGGAGTTCGATAACAGAATTCACAACAGTACCCCCCCTTGAGGAGGGGTCACCGAACCCTCACCAGAACCCCCAGGCCGATCAGGACGAGCCAAATGAAAGGCACGAACCAGATCGGCAGCATGAACATCAGAGGCAACAACCCAGGAATTATCTTCCTGACCATAACCCTTCCACTTGACCAGGTACTGGAGTTTCCGTCTCGAAATACGAGAATCCAAAATCTTCTCCACCACATACTCCAACTGCCCCTCGACCAACACTGGGGCAGGAGGGTCAACGGAGGGAACCATAGGCGCCACATATCTCCGCAACAATGACCTATGGAACACATTATGGATGGCAAAAGAAGCTGGAAGGGCCAATCGAAATGACACAGGATTGAGAACTTCAGAAATCTTATAAGGGCCAATGAAACGAGGCTTAAACTTAGGAGAGGAAACCTTCATAGGAACATAACGAGACGACAACCAAACCAAATCCCCAACACGAAGTGGGGGACCAACACAGCGACGGCGGTTAGCGAAACATTGAGCCTTCTCCTGGGACAATGTCAAATTGTCCACTACGTGAGTCCAAATTTGCTGCAACCTGTCCACCACAGAATCTACACCAAGACAGTCCGAAGGCTCAACCTGCCCTGAAGAAAAACGAGGATGGAAACCAGAATTACAGAAAAAAGGCGAAACCAAAGTAGCCGAGCTGGCCCGATTATTAAGGGCGAACTCAGCCAAAGGCAAGAAGGACACCCAATCATCCTGATCAGCAGAAACAAAGCATCTCAGATATGCTTCCAAAGTCTGATTGGTTCGTTCGGTTTGGCCATTTGTCTGAGGATGGAAAGCCGAAGAAAAAGACAAAATGACCATCTTAGCACAAAAGGACCGCCAAAACCTCAAAACAAACTGGGAACCTCTGTCCGAGACGATGTTCTCCGGAATGCCATGCAAACGAACCACATGCTGGAAAAATAATGGCACCAAATCAGAGGAGGAAGGCAATTTAGACAAAGGCACCAAATGGACCATCTTAGAGAAGAGATCACAAACCACCCAGATGACCGACATCCTTTGAGAGACAGGGAGATCTGAAATAAATTCCATGGAAATATGCATCCAGGGCCTCTTCGGGACCGGGAAGGGCAAAAGCAACCCACTGGCACGAGAACAGCAGGGCTTAGGCCGAGCACAAATCCAACAGGACTGCACAAAAGAACGCACATCCCGTGACAAGGAAGGCCACCAAAAGGATCTAGCCACCAAATCTCTGGTACCAAAGATTCCAGGATGACCAGCTAACACCGAACAATGAACCTCAGAGATAACTCTACTAGTCCATCTATCAGGGACAAACAGTCTCTCCGCTGGACAACGGTCAGGTCTATCAGCCTGAAACTTCTGCAGCACCCGCCGCAAATCAGGGGAGATGGCAGACAAAATTACCCCCTCTTTGAGAATACCAGCCGGCTCAGGAACATCCGGAGAGTCAGGCACAAAGCTCCTTGAAAGGGCATCAGCCTTCACATTCTTAGAGCCCGGAAGGTATGAAACCACAAAATCGAAACGGGAGAAAAACAGCGACCATCGAGCCTGTCTAGGATTCAACCGTTTGGCAGACTCGAGATAAGTCAAATTCTTGTGATCCGTCAAGACCACCACGCGATGCTTGGCTCCTTCAAGCCAATGTCGCCACTCCTCGAATGCCTACTTCATAGCCAACAACTCTCGATTGCCAACATCATAATTTCGCTCAGCAGGCGAGAACTTTCTAGAAAAGAAAGCACATGGTTTCATCACCGAGCCATCAGAACTTCTTTGAGACAAAACAGCCCCTGCTCCAATCTCAGAAGCATCAACCTCGACCTGAAACAGGAGCGAAACATCTGGCTGACACAACACAGGGGCAGTAGAAAAACGACGCTTCAACTCCTGAAAAGCCTCAACGGCCGCAGAGGACCAATTGACCACATCAGCACCTTTCTTGGTCAAATCAGTCAACGGTTTAACAACATTAGAAAAATTAGCGATGAAGCGACGGTAAAAATTAGCAAAGCCCAGGAACTTCTGCAGGCTCTTCACAGATGTAGGCTGAGTCCAATCATAAATGGCCTGAACTTTAACAGGGTCCATCTCGATAGTAGAAGGGGAAAAAATGAAACCCAAAAATGAAACCTTCTGAACCCCAAAGAGACATTTAGACCCCTTCACAAACAAGGAATTTGCATGAAGGACCTGGAACACCATTCTGACCTGCTTCACATGAGACTCCCAATCATCCGAAAAGACCAAAATATCATCCAAATATACAATCATGAATCTATCCAGGTACTTTCGGAAGATGTCATGCATAAAGGACTGAAACACAGATGGAGCATTAGAAAGCCCAAATGGCATCACCAGGTACTCAAAATGGCCCTCGGGCGTATTAAATGCTGTTTTCCATTCATCGCCCTGTTTAATTCGCACAAGATTATACGCTCCTCGAAGATCTATCTTGGTGAACCAACTAGCCCCCTTAATCCGAGCAAACAAATCATACAGCAGCGGCAAAGGGTACTGAAATTTGACCGTGATCTTATTAAGAAGGCGGTAATCAACACAAGGACTCAACGAACCATCCTTCTTGGCCACAAAAGAGAACCCTGCTCCCAACGGTGATGACGACGGGCGAATATGCCCTTTCTCCAAGGACTCCTTTATATAACTCTGCATAGCGGCGTGTTCTGGCACAGATAAATTGAACAGTCGACCCTTAGGAAACTTACTACCAGGAATCAAATTAATAGCACAGTCACAATCCCTATGAGGAGGTAGGGCACTGGAATTGGGCTCATCAAAAACATCCCGTTAATCCGACAAAAACTCAGGGACTTCAGAAGGAGTGGAAGACGAAATTGACAGCAATGGAACATCACCATGTACCCCTTGACAACCCCAGTTGGACACAGACATTGATTTCCAATCCAATACTGGATTATGGACCTGTAGCCATGGCAACCCCAAAACAACCACATCATGCAGATTATGCAACACCAAAAAGCGAACATCCTCCTGATGTGCAGGAGCCATGCACATGGTCAATTGAGTCCAGTACTGAGGCTTATTCTTGGCCAAAGGCGTAGCATCAATTCCTCTCAATGGAATAGGATACTGCAAAGGCTCCAAGAAAAAACCACAGCGCCTGGCAAACTCCAAGTCCATCAAATTCAGGGCAGCGCCTGAATCCACAAACGCCATAACAGAATAGGATGACAAAGAGCAAATCAGAGTAACGGACAAATGAAATTTAGGCTGTACCGTACCAATGGTGGCAGACCTAGTGAACCGCTTAGTGCGCTTAGGACAATAGGAAATAGCATGAGTGGAGTCACCACAGTAAAAACACAGCCCATTCTGACGTCTGTGTTCCTGCCGTTCAGCTCTGGTCAAAGTCCTATCGCATTGCATGGGCTCAGGCCTATGCTCAGAGAGTACCGCCAAATGGTGCACAGCTTTGCACTCACGCAAGCGCCGATCGATCTGAATGGCCAAGGACATAGACTCATTCAGACCAGCAGGCGTGGGAAATCCCACCATAGCATCCTTAAGGGCTTCCGAAAGACCCTTTCTGAAAATTGCCGCCAGGGCACACTCATTCCACTGAGTAAGCACAGACCACTTTCTAAACTTCTGAAAATATACCTCCGCTTCATCCTGACCCTGACACAAAGCCAGCAAGATTTTCTCTGCCTGATCCACTGAATTTGGTTCATCATAAAGCAATCCAAGCGCCAGAAAAAACGCATCTACATCACGCAATGCAGGATCTCCTGGTGCAAGGGAAAATGCCCAGTCTTGAGGGTCGCCACGCAACAAAGAAATAATGATTTTTACTTGTTGAACGGGGTCACCAGAGGAGCGGGGTTTCAAAGCAAGAAACAGTTTACAATTATTTTTGAAATTCAGGAACTTAGATCTATCCCCAGAAAACAAATCAGGAATTGGAATTCTAGGCTCTAACATCGGATTCTGAACTACAAAATCTTGAATGCTTTGTACCCTTGCAGTGAGATGATCCACACAAGAGGACAGACCTTGAATGTCCATATCTACACCTGTGTCCTGAACCACCCAGAGGTTAAGGGGAAAAGAAAGACAAAACACACTGGAGAGAAAAAAAATGGTCTCAGAACTTCTCTTATCCCTCTATTGAGATGAATTAACACTTTTGGCCAGCTGTACTGTTATGGACCTGGTGGTTAGTAGCACCCGAAATGACCTGATGGTTAAACTGATACAGGAC
This sequence comes from Ranitomeya imitator, assembly GCF_032444005.1. Taxonomy (NCBI): domain Eukaryota; kingdom Metazoa; phylum Chordata; class Amphibia; order Anura; family Dendrobatidae; genus Ranitomeya; species Ranitomeya imitator. Next base: position 146,918,814 of record NC_091288.1, on the reverse strand, counting down.
AAGCTCTGGGAAGTGGGAACTCTGCTGACCGCAACCCCTAATCCTATCACACACTAGAAATAGCCGTGTAGCGTACCTGACTCTGCCTAGACGCCTTTTCACAGCCTAAGAGCTAACTAGCCCTAGAGATAGAAAATAAAGCCTACCTTGCCTCAGAGAAAATCCCCAAAGGAAAAGGCAGCCCCCCCCCCCCACAAATATTAACTGTGAGTTAAGATGAAAGTCACAAACACAGAAATGAAACAGGTTTCAGCAAAGGGAGGCCAGACTTACTAAACAGACTGAGGATAGGAAAGGTATCTTTGCGGTCAGCACAAAAAACTACAAAAGACCACGCAGAGTGTGCAAAAGGACCCCCGCACCGACTCACGGTGCGGAGGTGCCACTCTGCATCCCAGAGCTTCCAGCTAGCAAGGCAAAATCATGATAGCAAGCTGGACAAGAAAACTATGAACAGAAAATTAACAAGCAGGGACTTAGCTTCTGCTGGAATAGACAGGTCACCAGAAAGATCCAAGAGCGAACTGAACCAGTACAAGAACATTGACAGCTGGCCAGTAGTAACGATCAGAGTGGAGTTAAATAGGGCAGCCAGCCTAAGAATAAAATAGGTCACCTGTGGAAGGAAGCTCAGAACCAGCAGCTCCACTCACAGCCACCAGAGGGAGTCCATGGACAGAACTCGCCGAAGTACCATTCATGACCACAGGAGGGAGTTCGATAACAGAATTCACAACAGAGAGAATAGAAGAGCTAATGTTCTTTAAGAAACCAGAAGGCAAGTGGAATGCAAGAAGACAATAAGGAGGGAAGAAAGAAGAGTACAGGGGTGCTAAAATGATTTGATTAGATGAAAGTGAAAATACCAGTGCCATGATAAAGGCCCATCAGATCACTAATGTGTTCAGCTTTGAATTGTATGCAACAAGGTGGTTGTTACATATTGTATAAGCAGCAAGTAAAGGGTTACTGCAATTCACCCTGTTTGTCTTAGCTATTGATGGATCAGTCTCGACAACAGTTAATGTACAATAAATTTTCTTGAAAATGAGATACCTAGTGGCCATACCTTTAGAGCAATTTTCATAGAAAAAAACAGCATTTTTGATGCAGAAAGTATATTACACTTTTGATGGTGCCAACATTAACACTCTAATTAGCATAACTTTGTTCAAAATACAGTTTCCATTTGTATTCAAGTTAAATATATATATACGCAATGTAAAGTTTTCAATTGTGCACTGGTTTCACCCTAAATTCCACCCTCACCTTACCCACCTCAAAAAAAAGTTAACCCGTTCAAGTAATTTTCTCGACAATGATTTAGCATTTATGTAATGGTATTCAATAGGTGGGATTAATAGCATGCTCATGTTATAATTTGGGTCAATAAAGTCACTGCACTACAAAATATGTATTGTTTATTTATCTTTTTGTTTCATATATTACAATTTAAAAAGTCTTAATGTGTCATCATATTGTAAGAGATGTAACTTTTTTCTTTAATGACCGATTTTTGTGAGAGCTTATTATCTTTTGTATGAAAAGTTGTAGTTTCTATTCTGATGATTAGGAGTTTATGTGATTTTTTATACATATTAAAGGAGACCAAATAACAGCCATTCTGTGGTTTTTGTTTAACTTGTTATCAGTGCTCACTGGACCGGAAAAATAGCATGCTCATTTTATAGGCTGGGGTCATAACAGACACTTTTTATGACATTTTTGGGAGGTAAAATTAACAACAACAAAATTATTCTGTAATTGTTTTGTATTTACTTTTTTTCTCCATAGTTACCTGGCGGGAAAAAGAACTTCTTTTTTCCAGTTCAGGTTTTATTGAATGAAGTGATATCATGTATGAATATGTTTATGTATACATACTTGACATTTATGTATACTTTTACATAAAAATGTAAACCCCTTAATAAAAAATAAATATACTTTTTGTGCTATATTGATTTTATTAAGTCATTATTGAGCCAGGTTAAGCAACATTCTAGTTTAAAAGTTCTAATTGCAATGATTGAGGTGATACCAAATATATATATTTTTTGTTATTTTTTCAAGAACAGAGGATCTTAAAAGTGAGAAAACAAGATTTTCTAAAAAAAAAAATTATTTACTTTGCAAACTGTGCAACTGGAACATCTACCATTAATAGCTAATCTGCTTCAATATTAGTCTACAAAACAGGAGGACATTTTTAAGCACTGAGTTGCTATTGTAAATATCTTCATCCTATGATCTTGGGGGACACATGAAGGAACAGATAAAACCTTCTTCCCTATTTCAACACTATAGATGGCAGTCTGTCTCTATAGACCATGACATTTAACCCTTTCAACCCGAAGCCTGTTTTAAACTTTCTGAATAGGCCAAATTTTCCAATTCTGATCACTGTCACTTTATGAGGTAATAACTCTGGAATGCTTCAACGTATCCTAGTAATTTTGGGATGCTTTTTTGTGACATATTGTACTTCATGGTAGTGGTAAATTTAGGTAGATATTTTTTGCATTTATTTGTGAAAATATTGGAAATTTGTTGAAGATTTAGCAAGTTAAAAGATAATATTTGCGACATGTTTACTTTACATCACTACCATATTTGAAACATATTTTTTTGTTAGGAAGTTAAAAGGGTTAAAATTTATTATCAATTTCTCATTTTTACAACAAAAGTTACAAGTCCATTTTTTTAGAGACCACATTCCACTTGAAAGGACTTTCAGGGGCCTATGTGACAGTAAATACCCAAAAGTGACACCATTTTAAAATTTGCATCCCTCAAAGTACTCAAAACCACATTCGAGAAGTATAATAACCATTGTGGTGCTTCATAGGAAATAAAGGAATGTGGATGGAAAAAACTAAAATATTAAATTTTCCCACAAAAATGTTTGCAGAACTCCTGATGTGCATAAACAATGTAAAACTTCTACAAGTAACCCCACTTTGGAAAGGAATTTATCTAGAGTGATATGAGCACCTTGAACCCACATGTGCTTCACAGAAGTTGATAACATTGAGCTGTGAAAATGAGAAAATACATTTTTCCCACAAAAATTTAGATTTAGACCCAAATTTTCCATTTTTGCGGGGGTCATAGGAGAAATTGGACCCCAAAATTTGCTGTGCAATTTTTCATGCATACGCTGATACCCCATATGTGGCGGAAAACTACCATTTGAGCGCACGGCCAGGCTCAGAAGGAAACCAGTACCATTTGACTTTTGAAGTGCAAAATTGTCTGGAACAAACAGTTAATGCTATGTTGCATTTGCAGAGCCCCTGATGTTCGTAAACAGTGGAAAATCCCCCCAAAAATGACCCCATTTTGGAAACAACACCACTCAATGAATTATCTAGAGATCTTGTGAGCACCTTGAACTTCCAGGTGCTGCACAGAATTTTACAACGTTGAGCAGTGAAAATGAAAAAATGCATTTTTCCCACAAAAATGTTGCTTTAGCCCAAAATTTATCATTTTCAGAAAGGTAGTAAGAAAAAATGGAACCCCAAATTTGTTGTTCAATTTCTTCTGAGTATGCTTGAATCCTATATGTTGTGAAGCACTGCTGCTTGGGTACACAGCAGAGCTCAGAAAGGAAACAGCACCATTTGACTTTTGGAGTGAAAAATCAGCTGGAATTCATATCGGACACCACATCGTGTTAGTAGCACTCTTGACGTACCTAAACACTTGAGATGTCCCACAAGTAATCCCATTTTGGAAACTAATACCCCTCAAGTAATTTATCTAGAGGTATGGTGAGCACCTTAATCCCAAGGGTGCGTCATAGAATTTGAAAATGTTGAAGTGTGAAATTAAAAAAATTCACATTTTCCTCACAAAAATATTGCTTTAGTCTCATTTTTTTCATTTTCACAAAATTATCAGGAGAAATGGACCCGAAAATTAGCTTTGTAATTTCTACTGAGTATGCGGATGTTGCATTTGGAGAGTTCCTAAAGTACCTAAACAGTTGAAAATCCTGGCAGGTGTTCCCATTTTCAAAACTACAAGCCTCAAGGAATTTATCTAGAGGAGTGGTAAGAACGTTGAACCCGCAGCAGACACTTTACAGAATGTAATAACATTCAGCTGTGAAAATTAAAAATTAAATTTTTTCCCAAAAATGATGTTTTAGCCCCAAATTTTTCATTTTCACAAGGGTAAACACAGGAGAAAATAAATGATACAATTTAATGTGCAATTTCTCCTTTGTATGACAATACCCTATATGTGGTCAAAAACTATTTTGAGGCATGATACAAAGCTCAGAAAGGAAGGAGCACCATTTTGTAGTGCAGATTTTGTTGTTATGGCTTGCAGGTGCCATGTCCCATTGGCAGAACCTCTGAGGTGGCAGAACAGCAGAACACTCACAAAAGTGACCCCATTGGTTTGGCCAGGGATTCTGTCTGAATTATGTATTTCAGAGATTTACACAGAAACTCCGATATAAGCAATCAGCATAGAGAACAGGATAAGTGTGAGCCGAGCCTTACTGCATTCTTTGGAAGACATGATGAAATAATCAACAACAGGTCAAGAATTGGTTTCCTTTATTTTTTATGCCATTTCCTGTGCGTTACAGGTGATTAGACAGCTTTATTCTTCAGGTTGGTGTGATAACAGTGATACTACATTTTTGTCTTGTTTTTATGTTTTGCCACCTTTACACTACAAAAACAATTTTATTAAAAACAAATGTTTTCATTGCTATATTCCAAGAGCTGACAGAGCTATGTCATAGCTTTTTTGAGGGTTGTTTTCAGCTATTCCATTTTTAGTTTGCATTCGACTTTTTGTTCGCATTTTATTCCACTTTTTGCTTCGAAGTATAATGAAAAGAATAATTTTTTGACACATTTTGAATTTATTTTTTACTGTGTTTACTGAAAGAGTTACCTACTAGGACAGTTTTATAGATTATGTTGTTCCGGATGCGCCGATACCAAATATATGTTCTTTGTTTTTGCATTAAATACGTGCATTTAATGGTATTATATTTTTTCATTTTTTTGCTCTTTATTTTATGATTTTTTTTTGTAATATTCCAATTTTTAAAAACACTGTTTTTACTTTTTTACCTTGTCCCAGGATGGGACATCATTTTTCCCTGCTCTGATCACTAATCTAATACTCTGTAATGCTTTTGCATTACAAGGTATTAGATCTATGTATCGCAAACAGGCAAGAGGCTTGTCAGCTATCGCTTTGAGCAGGAACTTACAGAACACTGTACCTGGGCGACATCTGTCATACAGATGTCATCATAGAGGCCATATGCATAATACAAGCGCCTTTGCAACACTGGGGTCCTGGGTTCAAATCCCACCAAGGACAACATCTGTAAGGAGCTTGTATGTTCTTGCTATGTGTCTGTGGGTTTTCTCCAGGTTCTCCGGTATCCTCCCACACTCCAAAGACATACTTATAAGGAATTTTGATTGTGAGCCCCAATGATGACATGACATAGTTAGTAAGGCCGAAAAAAGACATTTGTCCATCCAGTTCAGCCTATATTCCATCATAATAAATCCCCAGATTTACGTCCTTCTACAGAACCTAATAATTGTATGACACAATATTGTTCTGCTCCAGGAAGACATCCAGGCCTCTCTTGAACCCCTCAACTGAGTTCGCCATCACCACCTCCTCAGGCAAGCAATTCCAGATTCTCACTGCCCTAACAGTAAAGAATCCTCTTCTATGTTGGTGGAAAAACCTTCTCTCCTCCAGACACAAAGAATGCCCCCTTGTGCCCGTCACCTTCCTTGGTATAAACAGATCCTCAGCGAGATATTTGTATTGTCCCCTTATATACTTATACATGGTTATTAGATCGCCCCTCAGTCGTCTTTTTCTAGACTAAATAATCCTAATTTCGCTAATCTATCTAGGTATTGTAGTTCTCCCATCCCCATCCCCTTTATTAATTTTGTTGCCCTCCTTTGTACTCTCTCTAGTTCCATTATATCCTTCCTGAGCACCGGTGCCCAAAACTGGACACAGTACTCCATGTGCGGCCTAACTAGGGATTTGTACAGAGGCAGTATAATGCTCTCATCATGTGTATCCAGACCTCTTTTAATGCACCCCATGATCCTGTTTGCCTTGGCAGCTGCTGCCTGGCACTGGCTGCTCCAGGTAAGTTTATCATTAACTAGGATCCCCAAGTCCTTCTCCCTGTCAGATTTAGCCAGTGGTTTCCCGTTCAGTGTGTAATGGTGATATTGATTCCTTCTTCCCATGTGTATAACCTTACATTTATCATTGTTAAACCTCATCTACCACCTTTCAGCCCAAGTTATAATAATAATAATAATAATTTTTTATTTATATAGCGCCAACATATTCTGCAGCGCTTTACAAATTATAGAGGGGACTTGTACAGACAATAGACATTACAGTATAACAGAAATACAGTTCAAAACAGATACCAGGAGGAATGAGGGCCCTGCTCGCAAGCTTACAAACTATGAGGAAATGGGGAGACACGAGAGGTGGATGAAAGTTTCCAACCTATCCAGATCCATCTGTAGCAGAATACTATCTTCTCTTGTATTAACTGCTTTACATAGTTTTGTATCATCTGCAAATATCGATATTATACTGTGAAAGCCTTCTACCAGATCATTTATGAATATGTTGAAGAGAACAGGTCCCAATACTGACCCCTGCGGTACCCCACTGGTCACAGCGACCCAGTTAGAGACTATACCATTTATAACCACCCTCTGCTTTCTATCACTAAGCCAGTTACTAACCCATTTACACACATTTTCCCCCAGACCAAGCATTCTCATTTTGTGTACCAACCTCTTGTGCGGCACGGTATCAAACGCTTTGGAAAAATCGAGATATACCGCGTCCAATGACTCACCATTGTCCAGCCTATAGCTTACCTCCTCATAAAAACTGATTAGATTGGTTTGACAGGAGCGATTTCTCATAAACCCATGCTGATATGGAGTTAAACAGTTATTCTCATTGAGATAATCCAGAATAACATCCCTCAGAAACCCTTCAAATATTTTACCAACAATAGAGGTTAGACTTACTGGCCTATAATTTCCAGGTTCACTTTTAGAGCCCTTTTTGAATATTGGCACCACATTTGCTATGCGCCAGTCCTGCGGAACAGACCCCGTCGCTATAGAGTCCCTAAAAATAAGAAATAATGGTTTATCTATTACATTACTTAGTTCTCTTAGTACTCGTGGGTGTATGCCATCCGGACCCGGAGATTTATCTATTTTAATCTTATTTAGCCGGTTTCGCACCTCTTCTTGGGTTAGATTGGTGACCCTAAATATAGGGTTTTCATTGTTTCTTGGGATTTCACCTAGCATTTCATTTTCCGCCGTGAATACCGTGGAGAAGAAGGTGTTTAATATGTTAGCTTTTTCCTCGTCATCTACAACCATTCTTTCTTCACTATTTTTTAAGGGGCCTACATTTTCAGTTTTTATTCTTTTACTATGGATATAGTTGAAGAACAGTTTGGGATTAGTTTTACTCTCCTGAGCAATGTGCTTCTCTGTTTCCTTTTTGGCAGCTTTAATTAGTTTTTTAGATAAAGTATTTTTCTCCCTATAGTTTTTTAGAGCTTCAATGGTGCCATCCTGCTTTAGTAGTGCAAATGTTTTCTTTTTACTGTTAATTGCCTGTCTTACTTCTTTGTTTAGCCACATTGGGTTTTTCCTATTTCTAGTCCTTTTATTTCCACAAGGTATAAACCGCTTACAGTGCCTATTTAGGATGTTCTTAAACATTTTCCACTTAATATCTGTATTCTTATTTCTGAGGATATTGTCCTGACGAAAATGTATGTAAAGCGCTACAGAATAAGATAGCGCTATATAATAACTGCATAGTAAATATATAAAAAATGAAATAAATAAATCACGTTATGCCAAATGGAGCAGAGAGGAAGTTCCCTCCCTCTACTATGTCGGTCAATGTTGCAGACTCCCATGGATACCAATGTGACAAAGAAGAAAGGAGAAGACCGGGTTTTTCAATGTATCCGCGCTGACTTCACACGATAGAAATGTTCTTGAAAGCTTTATTGTGGCCTTGTGCCCTTCCTCAGGGTCACAAATTTGGCCCTGAGGAAGTGGCAGATTGCCACGAAATGCATTGGCACAATAAAGCTTTCAAGAACATTTCCATCGTGTGTGGTCAGCGCGGATACATTGAGAAACCCAGTCTTCTCCTTCCTTCTTTGTCACAAGGTAAAGGATTGAAATATCATGATAGGTGCTATCATCAGATATGGAGGTTACCGTAGGGTGCTTATCCTTGCTCTTTCAAGTGCAGGTTCCACTCCTGAGCCCACGCATTGCATCTTCTGTACTAAAGTGCCAATTTTCATTATATCCCACCTTTCCATAATGTAATAGTATGTCATAGACTTGGAACAGGTTAACATTGCATTGCCATTGCCATCATTTTTGATGATTTCCTCTATATTTGGAAGATATATGTTAGTACCACTTAAAGGGATAATACAATCTACGAATATAGATTGCAGAACAGACATGAGTCTGATATGACAGATCTACTGCAGCCATCTGATAGGAGTAAGTGCAGTGTATACAGTGATAAGAAATGTGAACATGGTAATTAATACACTCTTGAAGCTACCAGATGGTAATTTTAAGATGTTCATCAGTCCAGAAGGGGTTATTAAAGAGTCCAGTTTCTATGCCTAGTGGTTATTTTTGCACAACATTTGATGAAAGACTTAAATATAAATTGACAAAATCTGGAGTAAATGCAATGTGGACCTTTAGACTACTGGCTACGTTGAATGTTGATAAGTGATAACTAGATAAATAGTTGATTTTTATGCCAAACTCCCACTTCAGCAAGAGGAGTAAAATGTATAACAAAAGTCAACAAAATCAGTATGATTATGGACCATGGTGAAACCTGTGTCCATAGGCTTTTGATGGATCGTGCCAAATTGACTTGATGAGCTAAAAACCATCCAAAGTTTTTTCCAAAATTAATCTTTTCAGTTGACTAAAACGTTTAAGCTCTGTCATACTCTATGCTAATTCCATATGGATATCTTTTCACTATCAAAATATTTTCTGAGGTACAAAGCACACATTGATTAGGGAATAATTTATTCTTAGAAAAGCAAGTTAATTAAACTTAATTATCCTGTAAAGTGGAATTTAATTCAATTACTGTTGCCTTTGGTACTTTTGCTAAGGATAACAATGAAAGTGACATCATAAAATTAGCATAGCAAATTTCTCCTACAAGAGTATAGCTAATAGTGAACACACATATTCAGATGTTTCATTTTCTTAAGTATATGCATTAAGTAAAGTCATCACAACTTTCTGCCAGTTTGTCAAGAGCATCTGCCCCTGAAAAGTGTGGAACCATCAGTGCTTGTGATGTGTGCTGTGATCTGGCCCCTGTTCATACATATCACAGATCAAAGACAATGATGGATCCATCCCTTACATAAGGGCGAGATGTTTTTATTCTATCTGGAATGCTCCTTTAATCCAGTTCTTGCTATAAAATGATGTAGGATACAAGCAAATGCTCAAAATAATTAAACTATATAAGAAAATGTTTCATACGTTTACTCAGTTATCATTTAAAGGAACTTAACTTAGGCTACGTTCACATTTGCGTTGTTGGGCGCAGCATCGGCGATGCAACCCACAGCGCATATACACAATGCAGCGTTTTGTGACGCATGCGTTGTCATAAGATAGTAAAGATCAGGAAATTTGGCGCAGGGAAAACGCTACAAGTAGGGTCGTCCGCGCCCCTGTCTTGTGCGTCAAAAACGCATTACAACGCATACCGGCGCATGTCCATGCGCCCCCCATGTTAAAGATAGGGGCGCATGACGCATGCGTCGGTATCCGTCGACGACGCTGCGCCCAACAACGCAAGTGTGAACGTAGCGTTACACGCTCATTTGCTGTACTTCTCTGCTGATTTGTATTTCTTTTCTAAGACACTAACCATAAATTGAAAAACAATTCAGAAAGAAACAATAAGAGCTAAAATATTATATTGGATAAATGCAGTGTAAACGAAAACCTTGCTCAAATTTAATACTCCAACTTCATGCAGTAGTGTAAAAATATAACATTTTAATATTTTTGGAATATTCAGTTTTTCAACACATAAAAAAAGAAAATAAATTAAACATTCCACTCTAGTAGCAAAGAAAGACACTAAGCGTCTGTACGCTACACCCTAATAAAGCACCTAGTGTACTACTGGACAGTGCCAGATATAGACTGGTTCTCCTCTGGTACAATCGTCTGTGCTCCTCTCCTATCGTGTCCTGGTTCTCACCCAGCTACGTGACCACTCCTGCCAGACTGCACCACCTATCAGCATCTTATTCTGTGGCCCTAGCTCAGGGGCCTCTGTGTAAGTTCACACCACTGTTCAGGGATTAGAGGGTGAAAGCCAGAACAACCCCTGGGATCAGGTGAAGGAAGTAGCTTGCATAAAGCCAGTACATGGTAGCCATTTTTAGAGCTGCCAGGTAACCACTGACAATGTTAAACTATTGTCTGCTTAAATGACAATGGGAAATTTTGGCCCCTAACTAGGATCCATGTGTGAATGTTAGATTTGCACCACATATACCTACACTCATGTATATTATCATTTACCCTTCAAATTACTTAAAACATGATAAATAAATAGATATGGGATAGATAGTAAGATAGATAGATAGATAGATAGATAGATAGATAGATAGATAGATAGATAGATAGATAGAAAGATAGATAGATAGATAAAGAAAAAACTAGAGCAACACAAAAAACAATGAAATCCGGGTGCAGAGCCCCCCCAGGCAAAGACCAAATCTCAATTGTAGAAATCCAAAAATCAGAGGCAGCACACCTTTCTTTGAGTGAAAAATAGGAGCTACATAGCTCCTATTTTTCACTCAAAGAAAGGTGTGCTGCCTCTGATTTTTGGATTTCTAGATAGATAGATACATAGAGATAGATAGATATGAGTTGTCACCTTTAAACATTTATTTTAACATGTCCTGTTATGATTATTGAATATTCTTTAATCACATCCCTGTAATAACGAGAATAGAGAGCTTCTAGTAAGGGCAGCATTTCCTCTGGAGAGTTTTCGAACAACCATACATTACATAAATAGGTCATTTACAGTATATTAATGAATGCTACGTGAAACCTTCTTTTTACATCTTCCCAACACCAGAATCACATTATTCAAGGATTAAGGAAAGCGGACATTAATTAAGGATTGCCCAGAGCGGATATCCTATTTAACACATTAATGACCTGAAATAAAGGGCAAGTCATATGTCATATGCCTGATTTTTATATGGGCTCGCACGTCGCGCCCACATCCTTGGTAGCAAGTGATATTGCTGTAAATTGCTGTATATTGCCGGTCATAACTAGCCATTAGTTAAAACAAACACATAAGCCATGCACACAGTGAACAGGCCTGGAAAGACACTGTTCACACCACCAAGAAAACTGAAACACAAAAAGGCACAGTAAAACAAAAAAATGACCCTGTTGTAGAAAATATCAGTAAACAGCAAGTGCTAGTGAAAAGATTAAAAAACACCGGGTATTTGGTTAATACATTTTTTGCAAAAAAAGTATATTAAGCCGCTCTACCAAACATCAAGTTATACCCATATTAGAGCAGTCCTAACTAATGTAATCCCTCTCTTATGTATTTAAAAACCTGGTCATATGTATAGTACCTGTATGAGCAGGATTCAGAAAGGAAATGTCCAATGTGGACACGTAGCATAGAACGGCTTTTATGTGCACGGCTCACAGGTGTCCTTACAGGCCTGTTCACTGTGTGCATGGTTCATGTGTTTGTTTTAACCAATTGTTTTCTTGTTTCTACAAGACTATGGAGGTTCCCACCCCTCCTTGTGAGCCGTGCAAATAAAAGCCATTCTATGCTCTATGTCCACATTGGACATTTCCTTTCTGAATACTGCTCACACAGGTACTATACATGATCAGGTTTTTAACTACATCAGATAGGGATTACATACATTAGTTAGGATTACTCTAATACTGGTATACCTTGATGTTTGGTAGAGCGGCTTAATATACTTTTGTTTTGCAAAAAACGTATTACCCAAATACCCAGTGTTTTTCCATCTTTTAACTAGCACTTGCTGTTTACTGATATTTTCTGCAACAGAGTAATTTTTTGGTTTTACTGTGCCTTTTTGTGTTTCAGTTTCTTGGTGGTGTGAACGGTGTCCTTACAGGCCTGATCACTGTGTGCATGGCTCATTTGTTTGTTTTAACCAATTGTTTTCTTGTTTCTACAAGACTAGGGAGGTTCCCACCCCTCCCTGTGAGCCGTGCACTTAAAAGCCGTTCTATGCTACGTGTCCACATTGGACATTTCCTTTCTGAATCCTGCTCATACAGGTACTATACATATGACCAGGTTTTTAAATACATCAGATAGGGATTACATACATTAGTGAGGACTGCTCTAATACGCGTATACCTTGAACTTTGGTAGAGCGGCTTAATATACATTTTTTGCAAAAAAACGTATTAACTAAATACCCTGTGTTTTTCCATCTTTTTACTAGCACTTGCTGTTTACTGATATTTTCTACAACATAGTAATTTTTTTGTTTTACTGTGCCTTTTTGTGTTTCAATCACTAGTCATTAGTATTGTGGTTGGGCTGGGATGTGTGCCCCTATTACAAAACTGGCCTTATGACTGATTTTTAACTGACTGGAATTTTGATTTCCAGTGCTTCTTATCTTCAGAGCAATTGGCCAAAAAGTCAATATATTTATTTGAAATACATTAGTGCTGGCAGTTGTAATCACTTGACAGTTAAATTTCTAAGGGTGGAGTAACAGATGGCAGATATTGTAACAGAAATTTCTGATACTGGCTAATTCATCTGAATGGAAATTGAAAAGTATTTATATCTTCCAACAATACAACATTTACATGAAAAAGTTTCAGTTTGTAGACATTACTGTAACAAAATCTGACCTAAGTGCATCCAAAATTTGTGTTCAAGCAATGCTGATCTTGCACTATTGCATTACAATTCAGTGAACTGCTCACTAGAGTTATTTCTTTGTATACCAAACCATCTCTTGTTCTTGTCATTTCCCCTTAACTTCAATTTACATAAATGTTGACTGAATTCTGCTGATTAATAAGTATAATTTTAATCAGTTGCTTCAAGAACCTTATGCATGTTAATGTTAACAATTGTAAAGATACCCAAGATTTTGCGTATGCTACTTTTTTGGTAAATTACTTTTTTGTGTATTAGGCTGGTTTCACATTTGCGTTTTTTGCCGCTGCGTTTTAGCGCAAAAAACCGCATGCGTTTTTTTCTATACTTAACATTAAAAACGCATGTGTTTTTTTGCATGCGTTTTGCCGCGTTTTGACGATGCATGTGTTGTTTCTATGCTTGTATAATAGAAGAGAAGAAAAAATGCGGCACTCACCCCGAGATAGCTGTGAAGATTGTGGTCTTTTATTGGAGAACAAATGAAAATAACATCCGTTAGGACATCAGGTATGTACGAGGGTGCGGTATAGGAGCTCCTATAGGGTTAGGGTTAGGGTTAGGATCCCTAGGGTTAGGGTTAGGATCCCTAGGGTTACTAGGGATCCTAAACCTAACCCTAACCCTATTTCTGTTTATAGTGGGTTTTCTAGTTGATTTTGATGAGTGGCAGCTGTCACACACTTCTCATCATGCGTTTTAAAAACGCAAACGCAGGAAAAAACGCATGTAAACGTGTCAAAATGCCACATTTGTTTTAACACATGCAAAAAACGCATGCATCTAAAAAACAGCGTTTGCACGCGTTTACATGCGTTTTTTTCACCACCTGCGTTTGTGTTTAAAACGCTGCGTTTTGAAACGCAAATGTGAAACCAACCTTAGAAGGCTAAAAATTTTCGCAGCAAATTTTAATTTTAGAAGGAAATTTATAAAACCCAATTTTTACAGAGTTCATCAGTTCTATTACCTTTGTATTGGACTACATTGAAAAACACTCTAAATTGATACCAATTTGATAAGTGCGATTCTCAAATGGATGAGAGCCATGGGCTCGACATTTTGCAGGACTGATAGCAGCTACAGGGAGGGATAATTCAGAAGTATTGTCAAACTGCTGTATAAAAAATGATATTCTGGAGAGAGGTGTCTCAGGAAGTGATTACTATCAGATCCCAGCCTTGAATGTAGTAACTGCACATATTTTCCCATCCTCAGGTGGTGAGTCAAATTGGCAATCAGTAATAAAAAATATAAAACAAAAAGTCTTACAGTTAGGTCCATATATATTTGGACAAAGACAACATTTTTCTAATTTCGGTTACAGACATTACCACAATGCATTTTAAACAAAACAATTCAGATGCAGTTGAAGTTCAGACTTTCAGCTTTCATTTGAGGGTATCCACATTAAAATTGGATGAAGGGTTTAGGAGTTTCAGCTCCTTAACATGTGCCACCCTGTTTTTAAAGGGACCATAAGTAATTGGACAATTGACTCCAAGGCTATTTCATGGACAGGTGTGGGCAATCCCTTCATTATATCATTCTCAATTAAGCAGATAAAAGGCCTGGAGTTGATTTCAGGTGTGGTTCTTGCAATTAGAAGGTTTTGCTGTGAAGTAAACATGCGGTCAAAGGAGCTCTCCATACAGGTGAAACAAGCCATCCTTAAGCTGCAAAAACAGAAAAAAAAACATCCGAGAAATTGCTACAATATTAGGAGTGGCAAAATCTACAGTTTGGTACATCCTGAGAAAGAAAGAAAGCACTGGTGAACTCATTAATGCAAAAAGACCTGGGCACCCACGGAAGACAACAGTGGTGGATTATCGCAGAATTATCTCCATGGTGAAGAGAAACCCCTTCACAACAGCCAACCAAGTGAACAACACTCTCCAGGAGGTCGGCGTATCAATATCCAAATCTACCATAAAGAGAAGACTGCATGAAAGTAAATACAGAGGGTTCACTGCACGGTGCAGCCACTCATAAGCATCAAGAATAGAAAGGCTAGACTGGACTTTGCTAAAAAACATCTAATAAAGCCAGTACAGTTCTGGATGAACATTCTTTGGACAGATGAAACCAAGATCAACCTCTACCAGAATGATGGAAAGAGAAAAGTATGGCAAAGGCGTGGTACAGCTCTTGATCCAAAGCATACCACTTCATCTGTAAAACATGGCTGAGGCAGTGTGATGGCTTGGGCATGCATGGCTGCCAGTGCCACTGGGTCACTAGTGATTATTGATGATGTGACACAGGACAGAAGCAGCTGAATGAGTTCTGAGGTATCCAGAGACATACTGTGTGCTCAGATCCAGCCAAATGCAGCAAAACGGATTGGTCGTCGTTTCATACTACAGATGGACAATGACCCAAAACATAAAGCCAAAGCAACCCAGGAGTTTGTTAAAGCAAAGAAGTGGAATATTCTTGAATGGCCAAGTCAGTCACCTGATCTCAACCCAATTGAGCATGCATTTCACTTGTTAAAGACTAAACTTCAGAGAGAAAGGCCACAAACAACCAGCAACTGAAAACCACCGCAGTGAAGGCCTGGCCGAGCATCAAAAAGGAGGAAACACAGCGTCTGGTGATGTCCATGAGTTCAAGACTTCAGGCAGTCATTGCCAACAAAGGGTTTTCAACCAAGTACTAATAATGAACATTTTAGTTAAAATTATTGAATCTGTCCAATTACTTTTGGTCCCTTTAAAAACAGGGTGGCACATGTTAAGGAGCTGAAACTCCTAAACCCTTCATCCAATTTTAATGTGGATACCCTCAAATGAAAGCTTAAAGACTGAACTTCAACTGTATCTGAATTGTTTTGTCTAAAATTCATTGTGGTAATGTCTATAACCAAAATTAGAAAAATGTTGTCTCTGTCCAAATATATATGGACCTAACTGTATATCAGGAGACTGACAGCATATAGAAAAAGAAAGTTAGTTGTAACCTTGCTTTTCTTCATGTTAGCTAGCTATTACAATTCACTAACATGAAAATAAAGTTCTAAGAAATTAATCTTGGGGTGTGATGAGCATTTTGAATCTACAGTTGCTTCACTGAATTTTATAACACTGGGCTGTGGAAACTAAAAACTATGTTTTTTTTTCACTAAAATGTTGCTTTGGCCTCAAATTTTTAATTTTTAGAATGAGAAATAAAACATAGACCCCAATGTTTATTATGCCATTTTTTCAAAGAGGTAATATGAGAAAGGATTCTATAAATTTGTTGCATTTTGGAAAGTGATAATATCCAATATGCAATTACTGAATATGGGATTTACTGCTAGTGCTTACCCATACAGTAGGGTCCAGTAGAAAGGAGTGCCATATGACTTTTAGAGTGCAGATTTTACTGGAATAGTTTATGGGAGACATTTGGACAGCTCATAAGGTGGCAGAACAGCAGCAAAAATCACAACAGAGAGCCCATTTTGGAAATCACTCAGTGACTGTATCTAAAAAATACTACTGTTTGGGCACGCAGCAGGGATCAGAACGAAAGGAGCACCATTTAGCAAATTTTAAAATGCAGATTTTGCTGGAATAGATTGCGTGCACCATTTCAAGAGTCCGAGATGCTGGAAGAAAAGAAACCCCCAATGAAATGATCCTCATTTTGGAAACTGCATACCTCACGGAATTCACTCAGTGTGTAGTGAGCATTTTGACAACACAGGTGTCTCAGAGAAATTCATTACTAGGGGGCATGGAATTAAAAGACAACATTTTTATTACTAAAATGATATGTCAGCTGCACATTTTTACACAAGCGGTAACAGCAGAAAATATAACCCAAATATTACTTGCATAATTTCTCCTGAACATGACAGTATCCCATTTGTCATTGAACACATCTGTTTATGTACAAGGTAGGGCTCAAAAGGAAGAAGCACCATGTGACTTTTGGATGACTAATTGTGCTGAAATAGTTTGTATAGGCACCAATTGCAAAGCCCTAAAAGTGTTAGAACAGCAAAAAAAAGAAAGAAAAGTGAATGCATTTTACAGATTACTCCATCCCCATAATCAACTTTCATCCCCGAAATTAACTCCATGGACATGATTTTTCAATTGTATTGACAATATAACTAAGCAAACATGATGCATCATAGTGAAAATTGCAAATATGCCACTCTCACATCAAATGCAGTAGCAGCACATTAACCCCACCTTGTTTCTGGAGGCCCGTACCACGTAAATTGTTATGTGGGACCTTCCCGCTACCCACAGCCTTGCTTGTAGACACTAACTGCAGTCATGGAACACTGAAGGACTCGGACAAGAGTGGGGATCATTTGGTTGTGAAAATCATGTCGCTTTCCCAGATGTTTTCAGCTAACTCTGATGTTATATGGCCTATGCAGCATCAATAGTAAAAAGATCTAATGTTAACAATAATAAAAAAATAAAAAATCATTATATACTCACCTTCCGCCGCCTTTCCTGCTCCTCGTGACGCTCCGGTAACCGCTCCATGCAAGCGGCAGGTTCCGTTGGCAAGGATGGTATGCGAGAAGGACCTGACATGATGTCACGGTCATGTGACAGCGACATCATCACAGGTCCTGTGAGAAGGACCTGCCATGATGTCACGGTCATGTGACCGCGACGTCATCACAGGTTCTACGCGCACCGCACACAGGGCCAGGACTTCAACAGGCTTTCAGAGGGTGAGTATATGTTTATTTTAAGTCTGTATACTACGTGGCTCTGTGCTGCATACTCCCTCGCTGCGCAATATACTATGTGGCTGTTCAATATACTACGTGGCTGGGCAATATACTACGTGGCTGGGCAATATACTATGTGACTGGGCAATATATTACGTGGCTGGGCAATATACTACATGGCTGGGCAATAAGCTACGTGATTGGGCAATATACTATGTCACTGGGCAATATACTACATGGCTGGGCAATATACTACGTGACTGGGCAATATACTACATGGCTGGGCAATATACTACATGGACATGCATATTCTAGAATACCCGATGCGTTAGAATCGGGCCACCATCTAGTGACAAATACACAGCAATTTAAGAATTGCTCTTCTTTAATATTTTATCATGCTATACTATAAGAGAAAAGACAGTTTAAGGCTTCAGCCCCGCAATGAGTTTTTAGTGCATTGTTGATACTGCTTATTTATGCTGCAGTAAAGGGTTCTTCAGTTCCAGCAAAGTTAATGGGATAGAAATCTCCCACCAATTGTGCTTTTCTTCAACTTGGCACATGCCATGTGGTGTAGGTTTCAAATCCACATATCAATTTTTCTTGTGGGTGCGCTGAATTTTCTGTTCAGATTTTCCCCATAGAATTGTATTAGATACTGAAAATCTGCAGGCAAAAAAACACATGCAATTTTAGTGTATTTGCACTGCGGAGACTCATCAAAAATACATGTGATCCGCACCTTTAAAGCTTTGTCAAAGCCAGATACCTGGAAGCATCAAAAAGAAGGCAGCTATATTTAAAACATGACATATCAGCTAGAGATTAAAGCGTCAAAAACACAATAAAAACACTATGAAAAAACGGAAGTAATCTAATTTAAATAATAAGTGCAGAAATGGTGCAGAAGTTCTGCAGCACAAAAAACTCACCAAAAGCTCATCGTGGAAACATACATAGTCTTATTATTTTGAACAGTATAATTACAATCATACAAGATTTATAAAAGTTTTTTATGTTTTACTACTTTTGCAAGAAAAAAAAATTGCTTGAATCATTTTTTTTTTTTTTTCGTTTCCTGAGCATTTCTCTGACCATCTTGGTAGGCGACAAATTTTTAGAGGATTTTACTTTGGCTTTTGTGACAAATTTTTTACTTTTGTTTTTCTGTCATTTTGTTTTTTCACTTCATTGAATATTGAAGAAACTGTTAGCGTTTTTTTAAAGATAAAATGATTGCAATTCTAAGTGTTTTTTTGAGCTTTCTCTTCGACTTGTACAGAACATCTTCAGAGAGCTGCAATTTCAGAAAGCCTTGAAGCAGTTAAAAGACATTCAAAGGATTGAGTATATGCACAGAAAGTTGTTTTTCAATAGAAATGCATGTGTTCATTCTTTCGAGAATTTTCTGATATGTTGTTCAAGTTTTCTGAAGTGGAATCTGACAAAAAAAGATGTTGAGGGCACAAAACCTCATAATGTTTTTAGCGTTTTGCTTCTTTTGCACACTAAAATTAACTTTCAAAAAAATTTTTTTTTTTTTTTTTTTTTTTTTAATTAAGCTACATTTTAAGTGTTTATTTTTTTATGGTGTTCACCATACAAGATAAATACTATAATAATACAAATAATTATTAACAGGAATTTATCTAAAATAATAACCTGGACTGCACTCTAAATATATGTAATGCATACAACACCTGAGCAGAAACGCCCCAGTAAACAAAAAGAGTAACAAAACAATATTCCTTGCAAAATTAATCAACTATACAAAATTACAAAATACTACTTAAAGAAGCCACTTGCATAGAGAAAAGAAGAAGGTGGCACTCACCCCGATATTGCTTGATGATGATGTTCTTTATTCAAATCATAAATGCGTGAACACAAGGCAGAGAGCCGGCTGGTAACAGATCAGGTGCGGAGAGGAGGTGAGGGACGACGGCCGTTTCGCGATTGCTCGCTTCTACAGGTCCATGCCATGATTTGAATAAAGAACATCATCATCAAGCAATATCGGGGTGAGTGCCGCCTTCTTCTTTTCTCTATGCAAGTGGATTGTTAGTATACTTTTGTTTATGGTTGAGCACCACCCATTAATTGCTGCTACCAACAGCGTGCCTACCTATGTCCTGAATTGGATCCAGCATGGTTAATGAAAACGTCTGATATTAAGCCGCTCTAGTGCCTTCCTCACCTGTGTCTTTTTGCACTACTTAAAGAAGACTTCAATCAAGGATTTTATCCTCTTAATATATTGCAATCATCATATTCTATATCACTGTGTACTTACAATTGCTCATTTTGCCTTTCTACCCAGTTAATTCTGCTGTCTTTCATTAGGTCTATGAGATCACATGATTAAAACCTGACTAGCTGAATACTCCTTAGTAGGAATGAGCAGACCCATGGAAGTTTGGGTACCAGAACTAAGCCCGAACTTGAACCAGAACCCGAACCCATTGAAAACAGTCGGGACCCAAACTTTTGAGCTGGAAAATGTCTCTCCCTCCTCCCTGACCTCCCCTGGAACTCTGAACATTGCAATTGACTTCCATGAGAAGTCTGTGTTTGGTGTTTAACACCTGACACTAACTGTCCGATATGACCTCCAAACTTTTAAGTTTGGGTTCACTCATATCTACTTTTAAGCTTTATGGAGAAACAGGAAATCAATTTTTCTTGCATGACTCATAAGTCATTGCAAAAGTCACTGGCAGGAAGAAGAGAGAGTAGCTGGGTCAGGACTTGAAAAGGGGAATGATTTCTACTGGGAAAAGAGACTTCCGGTTTAAAGATAGAGCGGAGAAAAGAGAATATTTTACTGGGTAGAAAGGCAAAATAAGCAACTGTAATTACACAGCATTATATAGTATGATGAATGAGCTATATTAAGAGGATAAAAACTTTAATGGGTGGACTGCTTCTTTAAAAGCTATTCCATGTTAAAATATACAAGGCAAGCTTTAAAGGTCTCTGAAGTAACACTAACTCAATCATTACTAATAAAGCAAAAAAAGTGTATAAATACATAAGTAATATCTGAATATGGATGTAAATATTACCACCATGTAAAAAGAGAGGCATATGATTAATAAACCAAGTAAATGGTTCAATATTTGTAAAAAAGTGTATAAGAAAAACAAATACAAATTGATTAGTGCCAATATATAAAGTGATTGTGATATAAATATAAAAATAAACATGTAAAAAAATGGTAAAAAAGCAAGTTCATATACAATATAAGTGAGTTATTTTATTATTACAAAAAATTTAATATGATACAGTTTACAAGATACTGTGAAAGTAAATAAAATGGCCACTTAAATTTATTCAGGACATGCTTTTTGCAGGACAAGTTGATGTTTTCAGAACCTGTCAGCAGGATTGTGCACAGCAACCTACAGTGTCTGGTCAGTTATACTGATTAAAAAGATACCTTGATTGATGAAATCCATGTTGTACAATTTTATTTTCAGTTTTCAGTTAATGATATGCTCATGCCCCAGGGTGGCCTGTGGGGGGTCTTCATGTGGTGCTCAGATTAGGTATTCACCTGTATCGTTTATGACAGGTCACTGATCCCTCACTGACCTGCCCTCTATTTTACATATTGAATATTAAATATATTGAAAAAAAATCACCTTCAACTGGCAGGCGCCGGCAGTGGCACCTGCACTGCAGCATGATTGCATGTCTAATGTGCATTTCATTATTTTATTTGCTGGTGTTAATAAATTAAGATGAAAATGTGTTTTAAAATGGTGCCGGCTGCATATGTGCAGTAGAATCTATCAGCGTTATCATAGATGCTACTGCGCAGGCGCCATCTTGCTGGAGAAAAACAAATTGTCTCCAGCAAGATGGCTCCACCATCCACAAGATCATTTGGTATCATTTTAAATCAGTATATCGGCACCGACCTGACACTGTAGGTTACTCAGTACAATCCTGTTAACAGGTTACCTTTGAACAAATTGCATTTCTTTTATTTGTGTACAATGAAAAAATATACATTTTTGGAGATTTTACTTATTTTTTACAGTGTTTACCATACAGGATAAATCAGGTGGGAAATGTATTGCTCTGGACACGGTGGTAACAATTATGGCAATTTTTTTTGTTTATTTTGTTTTATGCAAACCCGATTCCAAAAAAGTTGAGACACTGTATAAAATGTGAAGAAAATAAAAATCCAATAATTTGGAAATCGCTTATTCTGTGTGGAGCATTAAATGGGCCCTTTCTGTATGGAGCATTATATGAGGCCCATTATTCTGTATGGAGCATTATATGGGGCTAGTTACTCTGTATGGAGCATTACACGAGGCCCATTATTCTGTATGAAGCAGAATATGGGGCTCATTATACTGTAAAGAAGACTATGTGGTACCCATAATAATGTATGGAGGATTATATGGTGTACATAATACTGTATGGAGGACAATACTGCCTGGTCTAAAATGAAAACATTTCAATCCCCACAGCACATGCACTTTGCTCTGCGAGGATTCGACAGTTTCTGAGCTATTGTACAATTCACAATAGATATCACTCATGTAATGTAAGAAATGAGTGAAATCTTTGCCATTGTACAACACCTACTGTATATTTCTCTGTTGTATCTGTGCCTGATGATTTGTGCTATGTGCTAAAGGTTTCCACTGAGACTCTTTTGCCCAGGGCCCACAAAAATCTGAAGTCGGCCTTGCTGCAACTCACAATAATCATCTTAGTCGTTCTCATCTCTCCCCCATTTCCAACAGCAGCTTAATTAGGCTACGTTCAGACTAGCGTTGTTCTAGTGTGCGTCGGGCGACGCAGCGGCGACGCACGCGTCATGCGCCCCTATGTTTAACATGGGGGACGCATGCGTTTTTGTTTGTTGCGTTTTGCGACGCATGCGTCTTTTTTGCCGCAAGCGTCGGACCAAGAAAACGCAACAAGTTGCATTTTTCTTGCGTCCGATTTTCGGCAAAAAATGACGCACGCGTCGCAAAACGCAGCGATTTTGCGTGCGTTTTGCCGCGTTTTTGCGTGCGGTGTGCGTTGCGTCGCCGACGCAGCGGCGCACAACGCTAGTCTGAACGTAGCCTAAATAAAACGTCTAAAACGAGGAAAAAAATTGCAGTATGCTATGAGTGAATGCGAGAATCGAATCACAACTGCCAATGCAATTCTCTAGGTGCGAGAAAAAAAAGAAACAACAATATAAAAAAGGCAATTCAAATTAGCGGTGAGTATTCTATTGATATCTGTATAAAATATTGCTTTATTTGTTTATCTAGCTTTAAATTACATAGAGAACTACTGTATGCAAAAGATGATGATAAAAATGCATTGCATACGAATATCATACGCGTGTCATACGGATGTCAAATGGATGCTTTGTGAGAAAGCTAGCATTGTATTCGCATGACACTCGTCCTACATTTCTGGATCAACATCGGAGTGATTTTTTTTTTATACGATCGTGTGACTCCAGCCTAATAAACAAAATTATATGACCATTGCTGTTTACAAAACCAAAATGGAAACAGCGAGGGTCATATAATTTTGGAATCCCCCTTCACATGTGCACATAAAAACACATCCATGTGGGATATTCCATTTTGACCATTTGTGTGTTTATTTTTTAAATTTGTGTGTTATTTGAGTGCTATTCATCCGTGTATACGTGTGCGTCAGCCCTGGTGCTAGTAGTTGAAAGATATCTATAACACACCCCCATTACTAATGCCACTGATGTCACCACCCTTTAGAATCGCCGGGTCTCGCACTGAGCAGCGGGACCCAAAAATGGCTGTAGGCAAAGGCTATGGAGCATAATAATGAGGATCTGCAGCCTTTGTCAGTCAGAATCTCTGGACTACGTCAGATTTGGACTACGGCGTGTTATTTTTTAAAATTTCTTAATATATTGGTGAACCAGGGCAAGTGTGATGGGGTGTTTATTTCATTAGTATTTTTTCAGCTTTTTTTGATTATTGGGTTAGTAGTAGGTGTGTCTGATATACACCTCTCCATTACTAACACCAAAGTTTGATGCCAGCTATGTTTTTGGACACTATCCTGCTGACATCAAGTCCAAAACCATTTCGCCTATTGCCAAAGAACCAGGGCAATTGAGAAGAGCCAAGGTGAACCATCAGAATTGTAAAAAATGGACATGTCTCCGTGTGGGTCACATGGACACACGATCTGTGTGAAAACATGAACATGTATGCTGCAACATAGATAATAGTAGGTGGGCATGTGTACGTGTCTCCAGCATGTGTGAAAATAGATGACACAGGTCCTGGAAACACGGGCGTGTGAAGGAGGCCTTAAGTGAAATATGGCCTGCTTCATCACAAAATCTTTTTATATGTAGTGTAACTTCACACGATTCATACACACAGTAAGGTAAGATATTTTTCCGTTCATTTGCCAGAAGTAGTTATGTTTAGTCAACTGAAAACATGAGATGATGGAAGAGCTGAGGTTCTGATAAACAAAGATTTTGCATCTGCAATTGAAATGTTGCTTGAAGTCATCACTCAAATGTAGTTTATTGCTAAATTGGATTGAGATTCTCATTCCTATTGCTCTGCTAAATAACACACTGAAACAATTTGCATTCATAGCTTCAGGTTTCATTCTTTTTAGCCTATATAACACAAATTGTAAAGGCAAGTCATTACAAAGATAGCTATCCACAAGGCACTAACGAGAAACATTTTAATATTTGAAAGAGAAAGCTATCAAAAGCATAATGTTCATGAGACAGTCTATAGGCATTTAGTACATTTGAGTAAGTATAAAATCTTTTGCTTCTTTGTGCAGAAACTATACAGATATGTGAATCTTTTGAAAATCAAACTCAAGCTTTGATGAATTACCTTTAAAAATTATATCTTCAGCAAAAAATTATCTGCAAATCTCAATATTGTGAAGTCTCCGATAACAAGGAAAAGATATGAATACCAATCTGAGGTCTCCTAGGAGAGTATTGAAGCCTATTTGATTTATTTAATGCAAACGTAGCATTACTAATGTCCAAATTACCACAAAAAATTTGGCCAATTGAGCACGGATGGTGAGAGATGGTAACGACAGCTTATTTCTCGATCTATTGTAGTATCAGACTTTTCATGCTAGTTTTGAGGCTACTAAAATTTCATAAAAAGTCCAAAAATTATCCCTTTTGGGGGAATATGGCTGTCTTGCTGGCGTTTATGCGCAGGTGGAGCAAAGAAAGCAAGTTTTTTTCACATGTTATGGTGCTCAGTCTAGCAGCACTCATTTGTTGGTTAATTTGTAACCTGTTTAGCCAATCAACAATATGTCAAGGATAGGAAATTGGACCAACATACTCTCTAGTATTATGATGTCACGCAATGCTGGATTATTGAAGAATATCAATGTGCACTGTGGGCCAGGGTGCCGTTTGTCAGACTGACACTTCCTGAGATTACTTTATCTAACGGACTCAGGCATTTCACCACAATATTAAGGACTGACATGGATATTTAGCACATGCAATCATATGTTGGTACCAATATGCATGTAAGGAACTAACATGTACATGTGAAGTATGCCATATGCACCATTGCACTTTATGGTTTCTGTGCACTTTGAAAACAGATGTTATAATTGCCTATAGTAGCGCTTCCCTTTGAACAATGCGCAACCACCGCTGCCGCCTCATCACTATCGAAGCTACCGCCTCACCAACACCGGAGCTCCTGCAACCCTCAACCTACTGTCTCCTTCCCCATAATCCTGTAGAATGTAAGCCCGCAAGGGCAGGGTCCTCGCCCCTCTGTATCAGTCCGTCATTGTTAGTTTGTTTACTGTATGTGATATCTGTAACTTGTATGTAACCCCTTCTCATGTACAGCACCATGGAATCAATGGTGCTATATAAATAAATAATAATAATAATAATAATCAGTGACATCAGCTATACGATACAAAAGGGTGAGGTATTTAATATGTATTTAATATGGTTGTATGGTGTATAAATAAAATTCATTGATTTTAGTGTAAAATACCTTGTATATTTTATGTCTTACTGGACATGCAAGTAGTGGATAATTGAAATTTATTTGTGGCTTATGGGATGGATAGGCAGCAGCATTGTTTTTTTCGTACTTTTATTTTTATTTTAGTAGGTTCGTGTTGCCTAAGCTATCCACTCAACATATACAGTACATACACAATTGGTGATTTACTGTTATTTGTAGATTGATACAGTCCATTATGTCATATATACTGTAGCTGCTGTCTCTGCTGCTTGTTGCAAGCCTAATGCAGGCACTGATGGCAAAGCATTAGCTCAGTGGGCAGCTTTCTGAGCATGTAATACAGCTTATTCTGGTAATACACCAATTTGGACTCCCTTTCAAAAGCTGTAAAAAATTCCCCTATTCTGTTTTCACAGCAAAGCTCTAAAAGCATGGTTACACAATAGTTATCTATGTGCTTGACTGTAACAATAAACCCATCATCCCACAAGCTTTTCAGCATATATCTTACCATGCTGATAAGCACAAAAAATGGACCCATTGGTTCACTTTTATTACCCTGTGGCCATGGTTGGTTGCCATGCCCAGCATAGTTGTTATCATTTTCACTCTATCAGCCCCATCCCTTGCCTGTGCCAACTTAAAATTGCTACATACATGGGAAATCTCAAGAAAAAAATAATATACAAAATATAACTTTTAATACAATAATAGTAAAATCCAAAACAGACACCATACATAAATCTTGCGCACTGAGTTCACCCTGTGTATAGGACCCTCACACTGAGCACTGCCTACCATCGGAGGTTATATTGATACAAGACTGGCGCCCTCGACGGCTGACCCACACTGCCCTGTTTCAAATAAGTGAAGTCAATCAGCCACTCATGCATTAATGATAATGAAAGAAAAAGTTAATCAGACCAGCTGGGGTTCAAAGATTTGGGTAGGTCAGTGTAAAAGGGAGAAATATGGGTAAGTGAACCCTAAAATTCCCCTCAACATCCACCTGCTGATGCTCCTCCTCTTTCACTTCCTGCAGCATTTAGCATGAATCTTGGGGGTCCCCGTTAAATCAAGGTCAGTGATCAACTTGTACATCAGTTATTATTATTTCTATGTGTCATGTTGCATACTGGTAAGTCTTTTTTCTAGAATAATAATGGGGATGACATTATTGATTTCACCCTTCTCCTTATAGACAAATTTTGTAGATTCTTTGAAGAGCTTCCGCAGGTGACCCACACCCCTCATACATTGCCACTGCCGAATAATCCACACAGCAATTTGGCTGCTTCTGTTGCATAATTGAATCTATCGCTGCTTTATGCTGCTCATGAAGATGCTCTTCTAACATGTGAAGCATTGAATTCTAGCAATTTGTGACGTTGCAAGGCAGGTTGCGCTGTGGCAGACCATTCCATTTTTCAGAAGCTGAAGGGCTTCCCAACAAAAGTAAAAGTAAAATGAGTGGATACTGGACTGACCATAGCCACCAACTTCCTTAAGTGGGTATATTTCTTAACAGAATGTTGCATAATTAAATTCAAGATGTCATGCAGAGAACATGAGCTAATTTGCTTAACTTCAATGAAACCAGAATGTTCCTGGCATTGTCACTTAAAATAATTTTAGAAAAAAAGAAATTCAGAACCAATAATGTAATTTAAATAGGACAGAACTCAAAAATAATATGACCTATAAAGAATAAGTCAGAACCTCCAAAAAAAATCAATAAAAAGCTATATTTATTTGAAAAACGCACAAAACACAATAAAAAAGCCATGCTAGCTTGCAAGTCGCACAATTATTATAGGAAAAATTCCACACAATTATAATGAAGGAGGTTCACAGATAAAGCTCAAATGGAGACACTGAGGGGTGCAAGGGTATAAACCGTGAAAAACATTTTTTTTTTAGCCATCAGTTACAAAGCATGGACATATACACTGAGGATAGTCAGCAGAGACATACAGTTGTGCTCAAAAGTTTATATACCATAGTAGAATTTTCGCTTTCTTTGCCTTTTTTCAGAGAATATGAATAATAGCACCAAAAGTTTTTCTCTACTCATGGTTAGTGGTTGGGTGAAACCATTTATTGTTCAACTACTGTGTTTTCTCTTTTTAAATCATAATGACATGATTATGAGTCATGGGTAAAGCAAAAGAATTGTCAACGGATCTACGGGAAAAGGTAGTTGAACTGTACAATAAAATATGATAGGGATACAGAAAGATATCCAAGGAATTGATAATGCCAGTCAGCAGATTGAAAACTGTGATTAACAAATGGAAAATCAGGGTCTCTGAAAAAACAAAACCACGGTCAGGTAGACAAACAAAAATGTCATCCACAACTGCCAGGAAAATTGTTCAGGATGCAAAGAAAAACCCACAAATAACATCAGCTGAAATACAGGACTCTCTGAAAACTAGCAGTGTGGCTGTTTCAAGATGCACAATATGGAGGCACTCGAAGAAAAATGGGCTGCATAGTCGAGTCGCCAGAAGAAAACCATTACTGTGCAAATGCTACAAAGTATCTTGCCTACAATACGCAAAACAGCACATAGACAACCATCAAAACTTCTGGAACAAGGTAATTTGGAGTGTGATGAGACGAAACTGAACTTTTTGGTCACAACCATGCGGTAGATGGGTGTCTCTACTTTACTGGGTTTTGGACTTATTTTTGTAACTTGGCATTTATTTTCTTTGTCTAAAATAAAATTCCACAGATGGTGCAAATCATTCCATTACAGTGTGCGGTGAGTTTATGCTATTTATTGGCTACAGCAGAACAAACTGAAGATTCTGTAGTGGCCATCTCAGTCTGCTGACCTCAATATTATCGAGACACTCTGAGGAGATCTCAAGCACACAGTTCATGCTAAACGGCCCAGGAATTTACAGGAACTGGAGGCTTTTTGACATGAAGAGTGGGCAGCCTTACCATCTGAGAAAATAAAGAACCTCATCCACAACTACCACTAAAGGCTACAAGCTGTTATTTATGTCTGTCATGTATCTGTCATACTGTGTCCAGGTCCAGAGAAATGTTTTCCCACCGGTGTGTCCATTTCATTCCTGATTGTGTGTCTGTGTAGATTCATCCTTGTTTGTAGTTTTGGCATTGTTTCCCCAATATAAATACTTCCAGGGCACCTTGTACATTGTATCATGTACACCACGTTGGAGGATGTACATGAAACGGAACCCGTGACCTTATAGTCCTGATTTGTGTTTGGTACAAGGACTATATTTGTTGGTAATATGTGGGTACACGTTTTGCATTTCTTATTGTTACAACGGAATGTGCCCGTCACTGATGGTGATGATAGGACACTTCTGACAAGGAGATTACTTAAGTTAGGGGGCTGATTGTAGGAGAGAAGTGGTAGTTCTGGGAATGTCTTTCAATTTGTGGTCTCTGTTGAATATGGGTTGGAAATCAGCACCAATTTTCCTTAGGATGCTCATGTGGAGGTTGAATGTGACCACAAGAGGCACCCTGTTGTTATCCTCTCTCAGTTTGTAATCCAGGAGGCTGCTTCTTGGGATCCTTGTAGCTCTGTGGATCTGTTCATCTATTACAAGTGGATGGTATCCTTGTTGTAGGAATGTATTCCTCAGTGATCGCAGCTGTAGTTCCTTGTCTTTACTGTCTGAAGAGATCTGAATATACCTCAGAGCTTGACTGTAGATGATGGATTTTTTTGATTTCACAATTTAAAAAACTGTGCCAAACAGACCTGCACATTTAAATGTCTTTGTTTAGTCTAACAATTTGTTAGCAGATTTTTGCTGAAAGAATATTATTTTCCCACTGGACAAAAAGGACGAGACATCAAATGACAGGAAATGGTGCAACAGCCTAGTTGTGTGATGAATGGTTACTTAAAAAGTAAAAGGTGTGTATATTGTCTTCAAGTTTGTAACTTAAAAAAAAGACTATTCCTCCTTCCATCTAAAAAAACATGCCTCAGAATTCTACATTGGTTGGTAGGTACAGTACAGACCAAAAGTTTGGATACACCTTCTCATATAAAGATTTTTCTATATTTTCATGACTATGAAAATTGTAAATTCACACTGAAGGCATCAAAACTATAAATTAACACATGTGGAATTATATACTTAACAGAAAAGTGTGAAACAACTGAAAATATGTCTTATATTCTAGGTTCTTCAAATTAGCCAACTTTTGCTTTGATGACTGCTTTGCACACTTTTGGCATTCTCTTGATGAGCTTCAAGAGGTAGTCGCTGGAAATGGCCTTCCAACAATCTTAAAGGAGTTCTCACAGATGCTTAGCACTTGTTGGCCCTTTTGCCTTCACTCAGCGGTCCAGCTCACCCCAAACCATCTCGATTGGGTTCAGGTCTGGTGACTGTGGAGGCCAGGTCATCTGGCGCAGCACCCCATCACTCTCCTTCTTGGTCAAATAGCCCTTACAATAGGAAAGGTACTTGCATCAACAGTCAGCATTATTTTTGGGGCACACCAGAATATTACATTTTGCTAATAAAACAGCTATCCTTCAGATTTCTGTTTTTCTCATGTATGAGAAAAAGCACTGATTATTTTGATCAGACTTTGACCAGAGATTGATCATAGTTCTATCAGAGTGTGGTGCAATTGTCTTTCGTTTTTCTGGTATGCATAGAAAGAAAGAGTTCTTTCACATTGTTCTATGTGACAGTAAAAATTGAACCACAATTGGGTGGCATATGAGTGCAGTGCAATTTTTTTACATGGACCAATAGACTTTCACAGCTGATTTTGATCTGACTCTCAGATCAATATGACATGTCTCTGCAATTTTCAACAGACCACTCAGTACTCGAAATTTAAAGGGAACCTGTCACCCCGTTTTTTCAATATGAGCTAAAAATAGCGTTCAATAGGGCCTGAGCTGTGCTTTGCAATAGTGCCTTTATTATCCCAATTCCCCACCTTTGCTGCCAAAATACCTTAGTAAACTCGCCGTTTTCGGCTGTCAATCACCCCGGTCCGGTCCGATGGGTGTTGCCAAATCGCTGTCTCTCTCCCTGCTCCTCGGCGTGTCAGACGTAACTCAATCTGTGAATAGCACAGATCGCGCTCATTTTTTGTGGTTGCACAGTGCATTAGGCTCTAGCGCATATGCAGTATGTATTACCCAACTGATGGCAAAGTATACAATACATCATTGCGCATGCATGGGTTTTCACTGTAACCTCTGTGCCCCGGAAGTCTGGATATGCAAACTGTGTTGTCCTGGATGCCGGTAAACATTTCCGGGGCACACAGGTTACAGTGAAAACCGGCGCATGCGCAATGATGTGCTGTATGCTATGCCCACAGTTGGGCAAAGCATAATGCGCAGGCGCGAGATTACACTTTAATGCGCAGGTGCGAAATACAACGCCAATGCTGGGAAGAGGTTTTTTAGTGAAATGCCGGAGGTGGGGAGAATCGGAGATTAGACCACGCCCAACGGACCTGACCAGGGTGATTGACAGCCGAAAACGGTGAGTTTACTATGGTATTTTGGCAGCAAAGGTGGGGAATCAGGGGATAATAAAAGCACTATTGTAAAGCACAGCTCAGGCCCTATTGAATGCTATTTTAGCTCATATTGAAAAAACGGGGTGACAGGTTCCCTTTAATCGATATGTGACTACAGACTATTATGAAAACGTTTGAATGATCCCTTATGCAAATTATCCTTTTTATATATTTCTGGATTTAAGTTCTCTCCCTTAGCAAAAATTCTGTAACCGTAAAAAAAATATTGCTACATGGGTACACAGGCAGAAAATAAGTTGTGGCAATAGCAAGCAGTATTGCTGTATATGCTTGTATGCTTGTTAAAGAAGTTGTCCACTACAATATTTTTTTTCATAAATGTTGCTATTATGTGCCACTGAAAACATTAACTGTGTTTATTTTAGCAATGTTACCTTTTATCGTGCTGTAGCAGCACATCTTCAGTGCTGGATCCAGCTCTCATGGGGTTAATTGACAACTTCCTTTCTCCTGAGTTAATGTGCTCTAATACTACAAGTTCCATGATGCATTGCACTGGCCACTAAGCTCGAACCTACCACACCCACTCCAAAACACAGCCAAACCCCTCCCTCCTCTCCCTCCTCTATCTTCAAAAAGATTTGTGATGTCATTTCTGTCCAACCTCCTCTTTTACATTTGTACAACCCACACTCCATTACACACAGATAGATAGATAGATAGATAGATAGATAGATAGATAGATAGATAGATAGATATGTCTATTTGCATAGACATGTCCATATCCATGTTTCTAGACCCCTTCACCCCTGGAGCTTTTTTCGTTTATCGCTCCCCTTCTTTCCAGAGCCGTCTTTTTCCGTCAATATGGCCAGGTGAGGACTTATCTTTTGTGGGACAAGTTCTACTTTTGAACGACACCATTGGTTTTACTATGTCGTGTAACAGAAAATGTGAAAAAAATTCAAAGTGCGAAGAAATTGCAAAAAAAGTGCAAATCCCACACTTGTTTTTTGCTTGGCTTTTTTGCTAGGTTCACTAAATGCTAAGGCTGTGTGCACACATTGCGGATTTGATTCCAGATCCGCAGGGTTTTTTGCTGCACAGAATTGCATCAAATCTGCAGTGTAGTGCACAACAACCAATGTAAGTCTATGGGAGCCGCAGACTTGTTGTGCACATGCTGCGGAATAAGCCGCACTGAAACGCAGCTTTTTTTTTCTGCAGCATGTCACTTCTTTTGTGCCAAACTGCAGCGTTTCTGCACCCTTAGACTTTCATTGAGTCGGGCACATCTGCAGCAAAACCACAGATGTAAAAAAGATCTGCAGTTTTGCTGCAGATGTGGGTCTGAGAAACGCTGCAGTTTGGGAGGAGGGAAGTGTGCGGGCGGTGACTGTGCATGTATGTGTGTGCGGGCAGGGTCTGCGAGTTGCTCGGATGTGTGCTGGACTGTTCAGGTGCTTGCGGGCAGGGTCTGCGGGCTGTTCGGATGTGTGCGGGTGTGTGCGGGACTGTTTGGATGTGTGCAGCGCTGTGCGGGATTGTTCGGGTGTGTGCGGGACTGTTTGGGTGTGTGCGGGGCTGTGCGGTTGTGTGCCTGCCTGTTTGTTTGTGTGCGGGACTGTTTGGTTGTGTGCGGGGCTGTGCGGGTGTGTGCCTGGCTGTTCGGATGTGTGCAGGACTGTTCGGATGTGTTCTGGTGTGTGCAGGGCTGTTTGGGTGTGTGCAGGACTGTTTGGGTATGTGCGGGACCATTCGGGTGTGTGCGGGGCTGTGCAGGGGGTCTTTGGGGGTGTGTGTGCAGGCATCATCCGATGGAACTACAAGTACACAGCATCCAATCTGCAGCTAATTCGGATGTAATCCAGACAGTGGACATGCACCCTACACTAGGCATACATCTATCTATAGATATATGAATATTGAAAAAACAGGAACAGCATCTAATACTACCTCAATGGTGTGCAAAGCTCTCCCAACCAGCAGTCCAAATGGCCTCCAGTAATAATATCAAAAAAAGAAAAGCAGCACAAAAAATAATAGAAAAGGTGGACTTTATTGCCTGAGCAGGCGTGGCAACGTTTCGGATATGAGAATCCTTTTTCAAGGATTTTTGGCTTGAAAAAGGATTCTCATATCCGAAACGTTGCCACACCTGCTCAGGCAATAAAGTCCACCTTTTCTATTATTTTTTGTGTTGCTTTTCTTTTTTTGCTATTAGATATATGAATAGATAGATGTATGCATCTATAGCTCTATTTATATGTAGATCTGTGTTAGGGCTAGCGGAACGCACCAAATATTAAGACAGATAGAATATGGTGCGTTCGCAGCCCGGGGTCCACCATGCAGAGATGGAACCTGCTGCCAAGTAACGACGGACTATATGGCGGTACTCATAAGTATACACACGTGGGTTAAACTTCACCCAATGTGAAGGAAGCGATCCTGTTGCGTCACAGGACCGCGGTACCGCACATAGAGCGCGAGCAAGTAGTCAGCGAACTCAACCCCAACTAGGATTGAAGTCCGATTAGACCCTTGCTGGCATAACACCGCAACTGGGTGTGTAAGGAAACCAAATAACGATTTTAAGGCACAAGAGTGCATGCGGTGCCGCACTGACGAACACCACTAACCACCCAGGCTTGGGTAAGGAAAGCACAGAGGAAGTGCACGGCGCCGTACTGGCGGTAACAGCAACTGGATGCTGTAATGTGTGATTCGTGCTGTAGGCTAAGTCGGGTGCTAGATAGCAACCATACACCTTCCGCGAACAGACATTCAATAGGATAGGGGTATCCAAGGACGACTTGCACTCACAACATACACACATTAAAATTGTACACTAGCGCATGGCCATGCGGTCATGCGCAGTTTATATAGTTGCAGCACAGGAAGTGGCCACAGAAACTTTGCCCTTCCAAGACCTGCCAAGAGGACCAATGGAATGTGCTGCAGAGCCTGAGCACATGACCCTCGATCTCCAACGGGAGATCTTGCCCTGGGCATGCTCAGTGTGTGCAGACAAGGACTTAGTCCCAGAGAAGTCCGCTCGCTGCTGACCAGCACTGACTTTAATGGCAGAAGCTGAAGAAGCAGCAGTAACTCTCTGTACAGCGCGAGACCGAGCAAAACGCTGGGACCGACGTCCCTGCTGAGCAGACTCCACTGCGGCTGGATAAGAATGGGAGACCGCAGCGGAGATGGCTCGAGATTCCCCCTGTGCAGAAGCGGGAACTCGAGACCTAACATTACCCCCCCTCCTAGGGCTCCCCCCTCCTTGGGCCTCGCTACGCTCGAAGGCAACAATGAGCTGTGGGGCCCGAATGTTTTCAGCAGGCTCCCATGACCTATCCTCTGGGCCATAACCCTTCCAATCCACCAGATAGAACTTTTTGCCGCGTACCACCTTGCACCCCAAAATAGCGTTCACCTCGTAATCGTCCGTAGACGAACCCGATGTCCCGGCAGATGACTCGGAAAACCGGGACATGTATACAGGTTTCAAGAGGGACACATGAAAGGTGTCGGTGATACCCAAGCGTGGAGGAAGAGCCAAACGGTAGACCACAGGATTAACCTGTTCGAGAACCTTGAAGGGACCCAAGTAGCGAGGAGCAAACTTAGTGGACTCAACTCGCAGCCTGATGTTACGGGCGGAGAGCCACACCAAGTCACCAGGAGCAAAGGTCGGAGCGGAGGACCTCATTCTCTCCTTGGAGGCCCGAATGGCATCCTGCATGCGGTCCCAAATGTCCCGTGCCTCCACAGCCCAGTCTGCCACCCTGGAGTCAGCAGAAGACACAGGCATGGGCACAGGAACACGCGGATGCTGGCCGTAATTTAGGAGGAATGGAGTCTGACCGGTGGAGTCGGCTACGGCATTGTTAAGTGCAAACTCTTGCCCACGGTAGCAAGGATGCCCAGTCATCCTGCCTGGCAGAAACAAAATGTCGTAAATATGTGACCAAGGTCTGGTTGGCCCTCTCTACCAACCCATTCGTCTCGGGATGATATGCCGAAGAGAGATTCAACTCAATACTGAGTAGACGACAAAGCTCTCTCCAGAATCGAGACGCAAACTGGGGACCCCGGTCACTAACAATTTTGTCTGGCATACCGTGTAGGCGAAAGATATGCTTGATGAACAAGACAGCCAACGCCCGTGCAGAAGGTAGCCGTGGAAGAGGCACCAAGTGCACCATTTTGGAAAAATGGTCGGTGATCACCCAGATTATGGTGCAGTTACGAGACTTGGGTAAGCCCACCACAAAGTCCATCCCGACCATCTCCCAGGGCCTGTCCGCCACCGGCAGAGGATAAAGCAAACCAGCTGGCCGTTGCCGAGGAGTCTTGTTCTTGGCGCAAGAGACACACGCCCGAACATACTCTGCGACATCACGAGCCATATGCGGCCACCAGTATGTCCTCGCCAGTAACTCAGATGTCCTTTTGGTACCAAAATGTCCACCAGCCCTCGACGAGTGTGCCCAAGAGAGAACCTCCGGTCGCAAATTGGATGGAACAAAAGTCTTGCCCGGGGGCACAGACTCTAGCGAAACCGGGGCCACAGTTCTCAAGCTCTCGGTGGGGACAATAAGCCGAGGCTCCTCCTCCTCCTCCGCAGATGACACAATGGAGCGAGAGAGAGCGTCGGCCCGAATGTTCCTCTCCCCAGAAAGAAAATGGAGGGTGAAATGAAACCGGGAGAAGAATAAGGACCATCTGGCCTGGCGAGAATTCAACTGCTGGGCTGTCTGCAGGTACACCAAATTTTTATGGTCTGTGAAGACTTGGAAGGGAAAACGTGCACCCTCCAAGAGATGTCTCCACTCCTTGAAAGCCAACTTCATGGCTAGCAACTCCCTGTCCCCGATGGAATAATTCCTCTCTGCTGGTGAGAAGGTCTTGGAGAAAAAGAAGCAAGGATGCTTCCTTCCGACCTTGAGCATCCTTTTGGAAGAGGACTGCTCCAGCACCAACAGAAGAGGCATCCACCTCCATGATAAATGGCTTATCAACATCGGGGCGATGTAGGATGGGAGCGCTAGCGAAGTGTGACTTTATAGAGTTAAAGGCCTTGGAGACCTCCTCAGACCACAATTTGGGATTCGCCCCCTTCTTGGTGAGGGCAACCAAGGGAGCTACCAAAGTTGAGAAGTGCGGAATGAACTGGCGATAATAATTAATGAACCCCATAAAGCGCTGCACCGCTTTAAGAGAATGGGGTTCCTGCCAGTCCATCACAGCCTGTAGTTTGGCAGGATCCATAGCCAATCACTGGGCAGAGATGATGTGGCCTAGGAAAGGTAAGGACTCCTGCTCAAACATACACTTCTCCAACTTGGCATAGAGGGAGTTTGCCCGTAGGAGGTCGAAGACTTTGCAAACATCTCTCCGGTGGGAGTCAATATCTGGAGAGTAGATGAGAATATCATCCAGATAGACTACGACCGAGGTGGAAAGCATATCCCGGAAGATATCGTTCACAAAGTCTTGGAAAACGGCTGGGGCATTACAGAGCCCGAAGGGCATCACCAGATATTAATAGTGCCCATCCCTGGTGTTAAAAGCCGTCTTCCATTCGTCCCCCTCACGGATGCGAATCAGGTTGTAAGCACCCCGCAGATCTAGTTTAGTAAATACCCTTGCTCCCCGAAGCCTATCGAAGAGCTCAGACATCAAGGGCAAAGGATACTTGTTCTTAACGGTGATGGCGTTAAGACCCCTATAGTCTATGCATGGACGCAATTCCCCATTCTTCTTCTGCACAAAGAAGAACCCTGCCCCAGCAGGTGACACTGACTTCCTAATGAATCCTCTTGCCAGATTTTCCTGGATGTACTGTGACATTGCCTCCGTCTCCGGGAGAGATAGCGGATAGACTCGACCCCGGGGAGGCTCAGCACCAGGCAAGAGATCAATAGGACAGTCATAGGGGCGATGGGGCGGAAGGATCTCCGCCGCCTTTTTGGAGAACACGTCTGCATAAGACCAATACTGCTTGGGGAGAGAGGAAAGATCTGCGGGTACCTCTGTAGTAGCAACCTGAACGCACTCCCTCTGACACCTACCCCCACAAGATTCGCCCCATCCCAGGATTCTGCCAGAGGACCACTCGATATGAGGAGAGTGGTACCGTAGCCAAGGTATTCCCAACAGGACCTCATCAATTCCCTCAGGAATGACGAGCAGAGATATAATCTCCTGATGAGATGGCGACATGGACAGAGTCAAAGGGATGGTCTGGTGTGTTATCTGTGAGGGCAGTGCCGACCCATTCACCACTCGTACCGTTACTGGTTGAGCTAGCATAACCAGGGGTATTGCGTGACGTTGGGCGAAGGCAGAAGACATAAAATTGCCCTCCGCCCCAGAATCCACGCAGAGCTCTACCGAGTGGGAGAATGAGCCTATAGTAATTGTCCCCTTAAAGGACAATTTAGAGGCAAACGTCGCCGTGTCTAGTGTACCTCCACCTATTACCACTAGACGCTGACGTTTCCTCGATCGCTGAGAACATCTGGTGGCTAGATGTCCTGACTGCTGGCAAACATGACAGACCTTGAGTGCACAAGCGGTCCGGGACTTAGATCCCGCTTGTGACACTTCCCTGGCCTCATGTGACTCAGGAACCAGGACCGGAGATTCCAGAGGTTTGGCGAAGGTAGGAGCCAGCCGAAACCTCTGCCTACACTGGGCTCGCTCTAACCTCCGCTCGTTAAAACGGAGGTCAATTCGAGTGGAGACAGTTATTAACTCCTCCAGTGTGGCAGGAATCTCCCTAGTGGCCAGAGCGTCCTTAACGTGGTCAGCCAGGCCCCTCCAAAATATGGGGATAAGAGCTTTATCCGACCAATCCAGCTCAGAAGCTAAAGTGCGGAATTGGACGGCGAAATGACTGACCAAGGACTCGCCCTGAGTTAATGCCAGCAGTTGGAGCGCAGTATCATGGGTGACTTGAGGTCCTAAAAAGACCTGTTTCAGAGTGCTCAGAAACAGCGGAGCACTCTGCACCACATGATCACCACGCTCCCACAGCGGCGTAGCCCATTCCAACGCCCTGTCCGACAAGAGAGACACTATAAATCCCACCTTAGCCCGCTCTGTGGGAAAACGTGCAGCCAGGAGCTCGAGGTGAATAGAGCACTGACTCACAAATCCCCTACAAAACTTGCTATCACCAGAAAATTTTTCTGGCAGCGGGAGGCGAGAAAATGTCGGAGCAGGGGTGGCAATGGACAGGGTTGCTGCAGCCACGCTAGCAGCCTGTACAGCAACTGCGGTAACATCCACAGCTGAGGTTGCGCTCTCAAGAGCCGCCAACCTACCCTCCAGCTGCTGGATATACCGCAAGGATTGCTGTTTGTCCGTCATTACTAGCCAGACCCTGGCGCTAGTGTAATGTTAGGGCTAGCGGAACGCACCAAATACAAAGACAGATAGAGTATGGTGCGTTCGCAGCCCGGGGTCCACCGTGCAGAGATGGAACCTGCTGCCAAGTAACGACGGACTATATGGCGGTACTCATAAGTATACACACGTGGGTTAAACTTCACCCAACGTGAAGGAAGCGATCCTGTTGCTTCACAGGACCACGGTACCGCACATAGAGCGCGAGCAAGTAGTCAGCGAACTCAACCCCAACTAGGATTGAAGTCCGATTAGACCCTTGCTGGCATAACACCGCAACTGGGTGTGTAAGGAAACCAAATAACGATTTTAAGGCACAAGAGTGCATGCGGTGCCGCACTGACGAACGCCACTAACTACCCAGGCTTGGGTAAGGAAAGCACAGAGGAAGTGCACGGCGCCGTACTGGTGGTCACAGCAACTGGATGCTGTAATGTGTGATTCGTGCTGTAGGCTAAGTCGGGCGCTAGATAGCAACCATACACCTTCCGCGAACAGACATTCAATAGAATAGGGGTATCCAAGGACGACTTGCACTCACAACATACACACATTAATAGTGTTGAGCATTCCGATACCGCAAGTATCGGGTATCGGCCGATACTTGCGGTATCGGAATTCCGATACCGAGATCCGATATTTTTGTGATATCGGGTATCGGTATCGGAAGTGTAAAATAAAGAATTAAAATAAAAAATATTGTTATATTCACCTCTCCGGCGGCCCCTGGACATCAGCGGGAGGATCCGGCGTCCGGCACGGCTTCTTTCTTCAAAATGCGTGCCTTCAGGACCTGTGGTATGACGTCCCGGCTTCTGATTGGTCGCGTGCCGCCCATGTGACCGCCACGCGACCAATCAGAAGCCGCGACGTCATTCCTCAGCTAAAGTCCTAGAATGAGCGCCTTTTAGGACCTGAGGAATGACGTCGCGGCTTCTGATTGGTCGCGTGGCGGTCACATGGGCGGCACGCGACCAATCAGAAGCCGGGACGTCATTCCACAGGTCCTGAAGGCGCGCATTTTGAAGAAAGAAGCCGTGCCGGACGCCGGATCCTCCCGCTGATGTCCAGGGGCCGCCGGAGAGGTGAATATAACAATATTTTTTATTTTAATTCTTTATTTTACACTTTAATATGGATCCCAGGGCCTGAAGGAGAGTTTCCTCTCCTTCAGACCCTGGGATCCATGAGGATATATTCCGATACTTGATGTCCCATTGACTTGTATTGGTATCGGATATCGGTATCGGCGATATCCGATATTTTTCGGGTATCGGCCGATACTATCCGATACCGATACTTTCAAGTATCGGACGGTATCGCTCAACACTACACATTAACAATTGTACACTAGCGCATGGCCGTGCGGTCATGCGCAGTTCATATAGTTGCAGCACAGGAAGTGGCCACAGAAACTTTGCCCTTCCAAGACCTGCCAAGAGGACCAATGGAATGTGCTGCAGAGCCTGAGCACATGACCCTCGATCTCCAACGGGAGATCTTGCCCTGGGCATGCTCAGTGTGTGCAGACAAGGACTTAGTCCCAGAGAAGTCCGCTCGCTGCTGACCAGCACTGACTTTAATGGCAGAAGCTGAAGAAGCAGCAGTAACTCTCTGTACAGCGTGAGACCGAGCAAGACGCTGGGACCGACGTCCCTGCTGAGCAGACTCCACTGCGGCTGGATAAGAATGGGAGACCGCAGCGGAGATGGCTCGAGATTCCCCCTGTGCAGAAGCGGGAACTCGAGACCTAACAATCTGTCTATCTATTTCATCTATCATCTGTCTATCTGTGTGTAATTGAGTGTGGGTTGGACAAATGTAAAAGAGGAGGTTGGACAATAATGACATCACAAATCTTTATTTTTGTTCAATAATACATCTTTATTTAGCTTTTAAAAACGCATACAAAAACGCACAAAAAACGCACCAAAATCTTTTTTAAAAATGCATCAAAACCGCGCAAAAGCTCCACCAGAAACTGCACCAAAAACGCATCAAAACTGCATCAAAACTTCACCAAAAACTGCATCAAAACCGCAGCAAAACTGCATAAAAAATGAATAAAAACCGCACCAAAAACTGCATCAAAACCGCACCAAAAACTGCATCAAATACTGCAGCAAAAACTGAATTAAAACCGCACCAAAAACCGCACCAAGAACTGCATCAAAACCACACAAAAACCTGCATCAAAACCACGCAAAAACTGTGAAAAAAATGCATCAAATACGCAGCTGTGTTTTCTGCAAGGAGATGCAGATTTTGTGCAGAAAATTTTGCACCCAAATCTGCAACGTGTACACACAGCATAAAACTGATCTACCATTATGATTCTCCATGTGATTACGAGTTCATAGACACTAAACATGTCTAGGTTATTTTTTTATCTACCTGGTGAAAAGAAATTCCAAACGTTGCTAAAAAAAAATAATAATTGTGCCATTTTCCGATACCTGTAGCATCTACATTTTCTGAGATATTGGGTTGGGTGAGGGCTAATTTTTTGCGTGCCGAGCTGACGTTTTTAATGATACCACTTTTGTGCAGATAC
This sequence comes from Ranitomeya imitator, assembly GCF_032444005.1. Classification (NCBI taxonomy): domain Eukaryota; kingdom Metazoa; phylum Chordata; class Amphibia; order Anura; family Dendrobatidae; genus Ranitomeya; species Ranitomeya imitator. Next base: position 146,877,542 of record NC_091288.1, on the reverse strand, counting down.
GTTCTTTTAATCGCCCGTTATTGAATTTTTTAATGCAATGTCATGGCGACCAAAAAAACATAATTTGGGCTTTTGTTTTTTTTTTCTCGCTACGCCGTTTAGCGATCATGCAAATTTTTTTGTTGCATTGAAAACAGCTGACATGTTGCGGCTTTGAAATGGGCTCACTGCCGAAGCCCACCTCAAAGCGGGGGATACTGCCAGCTGACGTACTATTCTGTCAGCTGGCAGAAAGGGGTTAATGAACAATATGTTTCAGTTAAAAAAATGAAAAAAAAAAATGGCGTGGGCTCCCGTGCAATTTTCTGCACCAGGGGGGAAAGCCGACCACCGGGGGCCAATATTTGTAGCCTGGGAAGGGGGTAATATCCATGGCCCCTCTATAGGCTATGAATATCAGCCCGCAGCTGTCTGCATAGCCTTTACTGGCTATTAAAATAGGGGAACCCCTCCAAAAAATGACGTGGGGTCCCCCTATATTTTATAGCCAGAAAGGCTATGCAGACAGCTGCGGGCTGATATTCATAGCCTAGAGAGGGGCCATGGATATTGGCCCCCCCGGCTACAAATACAAGTCCGCAGCCGCCCCAGAAATGGCGCATCTGTGAGATGTGCCAATTCCGGCACTTAGCCCCCTCTTCCCACTCCCGTGTACCGGCATGCAGACCACCGGCGCCCGTACATACCGACACACAGACCCCCGCGCCCGCATATCCCGGCACCGGCACGCAGACCCCCAGCAGCGCCCGCACATCCCTGCCTAGCCTCGCCCACCGCCAACACAGCCCTGCAGCCCCCAGTGCTGCCCACAGCCCAGTCACTCTTGATGAGTGACTGCTGTCTGTGCAGGCTGGGTCACGCCTGCTGACATCACGTCAATTTCCAGAGTCTGGAAATTGACGTGACGTCGGCAGAAATTAGCGGTGGCTGCAGCCTGGGGGTCACGTGACCCGGACTAAGCCGCCAGCATAGCGCTGCTCACAGGTGAAAACAGCAACGTAAGGTATTTACACAATTCATTAGGGTCCCCGGGGGGATACATTGGGGGTTAACTGAAAGTAGTGGACAACGCCTTTAATTTTAACTAGTATAACAATTGTTCAAGAACTTAACCATTTTTTGTATTCTTTATATATAGATTTTGGTTGACTTCTACCTTTTCCCATAACAGCAATTCTATAATCCTAAAGTAATATGTTGGCTTGTAGATACAAGCACTGAAATTAAGTTACGGCAACAGCCAGCAGCATTGTTGTTGCGTTTAATGTTATGATCTGGTGGCCCAGGAGCAGCATGAGACGGACTCTGGAGAAGGTGGTCCCTGTACTGACCGCAAACCCTGAACCTAGCAGCGCAACTAGAAGTAGCCGTGGGGGTAGCTAACACACCCTAGACCCCTCGCCACAGCCTAAGATCTAACTACCCCTAAAGACAGAAACAGGAAACCTATCTTGCCTCAGAGAAAATCCCCAAAGGATAGATAGCCCCCCACAAATATTGACTGTGAGAGGAGAGGGAAATAACATACGCAGATATGAAATCAGATTTTAGCATAGGAGGCCATACTAGCTAAAAAGAAAGAATAGAACAGAGTACTATGCGGTCAGTATAAAAACACTAGAAAATATGCACCACAGAAAATACGAATCACCACATCTGAATAAAGACATGGGGGGGGTATATCTGCATCTCCATAGAAATAGCTAGGCTGCAAAAAATCATTCACAGACTAAGCTGGACAAGACAGGGAAGTGAATCCTTCAAGAACAATGGACAACTGGCACTGACTAAAGGATCCTGCAAAGCTATATACCCCAGTCAGTTTTGCAATTAGTAGATACACCTGTCCACTCCTGCAGTCCAGGCACAACTGCATTACCCTCTACAACCACCGGAGGGAGCCCAAAAGCTGAATTCACAACAGTATCCCCCCTTGAGGAGGGGTCACCGAACCCTCACCAGAGCCCCCAGGCCGATCAGGATGAGCCCGATGAAAGGCACGAACCAAATCAACGGCATGGACATCAGAGGCAGAAACCCAAGAATTATCCTCCTGGCCATAACCCTTCCACTTGACAAGGTACTGAAGCTTCCGCCTCGAAAAACGGGAATCCAAAATCTTCTCAACAACATATTCCAACTCCCCATCGACCAATACAGGGGCCGGAGGATCAACAGAGGGAACAACGGGCTCCACATATTTCCGCAACAAAGATCTATGGAAGACATTATGAATAGCAAAAGAGGCCGGAAGCGCCAGGCGAAAGGACACCGGATTATTAATCTCAGAAATCCTATAAGGACCAATAAATCGAGGCTTAAACTTAGGGGAAGAAACCTTCATAGGAACATGACGGGAAGATAACCAAACCAGATCACCAACCCAAAGCCGGGAACCAACACACCGACGACTGTTAGCAAAATGCTGAGCCTCCTCCTGAGACAGCACCAAATTGTCCACCACATAAGCCCAAATCTGCTGCAACCTGTCGACCACAGAATCCACACCAGGAAGGTCAGAAGGCTCAACCTGCCCAGAAGAAAAACGAGGATGAAAACCAAAATTACAAAAAAAAGGCGAAACCAAAGTAGCCGAACTAGCTACTAGTAGGGCAAACTCGGCCAATGGCAAAAAAGCCACCCAATCATCCTGATCAGCAGACACAAAGCATCTCAAATAGGTCTCCAAGGTCTGATTAGTTCGCTCAGTCTGGCCATTTGTCTGAGGATGAAATGCAGAGGAAAAAGACAAATCAATGCCCAGCTTGGCACAAAAGGCCCGCCAAAACCTAGAAACAAACTGGGAACCTCTGTCGGACACAATATTCTCCTGAACACCATGCAAACGCACCACATGCTGAAAAAACAACGGAACCAAATCAGAAGAAGAAGGCAATTTAGGCAAAGGCACCAAATGAACCATCATAGAAAATCGGTCACAGACAACCCAGATAACCGACATTCTTTGGGAAACAGGAAGATCGGAAATAAAATCCATAGAAATATGTGTCCAAGGTCTCTCAGGGACCGGCAATGGCAAAAGCAACCCACTAGCGCGGGAACAGCAAGGCTTAGCCCATGCACAAATCCCACAGGACTGCACAAAAGAACGCGCATCCCGTGACAAAGAAGGCCACCAAAAGGACCTACTAACCAAATCTCTGGTACCAAAAATCCCAGGATGGCCAGCCAACACAGAACAATGAACCTCAGAAATCACTTTACTACTCCATCTATCAGGAACAAACAGTTTCCCCACAGGACAGCGGTCAGGCTTATCAGCCTGAAATTCCTGAACAACCCGTCGCAAATCAGGGGAGATGGCAGAAAGAATCACCCATTCCTTCAAAATGCCGACCGGCTCAAGAACCCCAGGGGAATCAGGAAAAAAACTCCTAGAGAGGGCATCCGCCTTAACATTCTTAGTACCAGGAATGTACGAGACAACAAAATCAAAACGGGAGAAAAACAGGGACCATCGAGCCTGTCTAGGATTCAGCCGTTTGGCAGACTCGAGGTAAATCAGATTCTTATGATTGGTCAGGACCACAATACGGTGCTTGGCCCCCTCAAGCTAAATGTCGCCACTCCTCAAATGCCCACTTCATAGCCAACAACTCCCAATTGCCGACATCATAATTGCGTTCCGCAGGCGAAAACTTCCGAGAAAAGAAGGCACACGGTTTCATCAAGGAACCATCAGAATTCCTCTGAGACAAAACGGCCCCTACCCAAATCTCAGATGCGTCAACCTCAACCTGAAATGGAAGAGAAACATCTGGCTGACGCAACACAGGGGCAGAAGTAAATCGGCGTTTAAGCTCCTGAAAGGCAGAAACAGCCACGGAGGACCAATTCGTCACATCAGCGCCTTTCTTGGTCAAATCGGTTAGAGGTTTAACCACACTGGAGAAGTTGGCAATGAAACAACGATAAAAATGTGCAAATCCCAAGAATTTCTGAAGGCTCTTCACAGATGTGGGCTAAATCCAATCATGAATGGCCTGAACCTTAACCGGATCCATTTCTATAGATGAGGGAGAAAAAATGAAACTCAAAAAAGAAACCTTCTGCACTCCAAAGAGGCACTTTGACCCCTCCACAAATAAAGCATTATTACGGAGGATCTGAAATACCATCCTGACCTGTTTCACATGAGACTCCCAATCATTGGAAAAAATCAAAATATCATACAAATATACAACAATGGATTTATCAAGATAACTCCGAAAGATATCATGCATGAAGGATTGGAACACAGATGGGGCATTAGAGAGTCCGAATGGCATCACAAGGTATTCAAAATGGCCTTCGGGCGTATTAAATGCAGTTTTCCATTCGTCACCCTGCTTGATACGAATAAGATTATATGCCCCTCGAAGGTCGATCTTAGTAAACCAGCTAGACCCCTTAATCCTAGCAAACAAATCAGTAAGCAAAGGCAAGGGGTATTGAAATTTACCCGTAATCTTATTCAAGAGGTGATAATCAATACAGGGTCTCAAGGAGCCATTCTTCTTGGCAACAAAAAAGAACCCCGCTCCCAACGGTGAAGAAGATGGCCGAATATGCCCTTTCTCCAAAGACTCCTTAATATAGCTCCGCATGGCGGTATGTTCAGGCACAGACAGGTTGAAAAGTCGGCCCTTAGGGAACTTACAACCTGGAATAAAGTCAATAGCACAATCACAGTCCCTATGCGGTGGAAGGGAACTGGATTTGGGCTCATCGAATAGATCCTGGAAGTCAGACAAAAACTCAGGAACTTCAGAAGAGGGGGAAGAGGAAATTGACATCAAAGGAACCTGATCATGAATCCCCTGACAACCCCAACTATTCACAGACATGGATTTCCAATCTAACACCGGATTATGTAGATGCAACCATGGAAAACCCAGCACAATATCATCATGCAAATTATGCAACACCAGAAAACGACAATCTTCCTGATGGGCTGGCGCCATGCGCATGGTCAGCTGTGTCCAAAACTGAGGCTTATTTTTAGCCAACGGTGTAGCATCAATGCCGCTCAAAGGAATAGGGTTCTGCAAAGGCTGCAAGGGGAAACCACAACGTCTGGCAAATTCTAAGTCCATTAAGTTCAGAGCGGCGCCTGAATCCACAAATGCCATGACAGAAAATGATGATAATGAGCAGATCAAGGTCACAGATAACAGAAATTTAGGTTGTATAGTACTGATGGCAACAGAACTAGCGATTCTCTTAGTACGCTTAGGACAATCAGAAATAACATGAGCAGAATCGCCGCAGTAAAAACACAACCTATTCTGACGCCTGAATGTTTGACGTTCAGCTCTAGACAAAATCCTATCACACTGCATAGGCTCAGGGCTCCGGTCAGAGGACAACGCCACAGTGTGCACAACTCTGCGCTCGCGCAAGCACCGATCAATCTGAATGGCCAGAGACATAGAATCACTCAGACCAGCAGGCGTGGGGAACCCCACCATAACATCTTTAACAGATTCAGAAAGACCCTTTCTGAAAATTGCCGCCAAAGCATCCTCATTCCATTTAGTCAGTACAGACCATTTTCTAAATTTCTGGCAATACAATTCTGCCGCTTCTTGACCTTGACACAGGGCTAACAAGATTTTCTCAGCCTGATCCACAGAATTAGGCTCATCATACAACAACCCCAATGCCTGAAAGAATGAATCAACATTAAGCAAATCAGGATTGCCAGATTCCAGGGAAAATGCCCAATCCTGTGGGTCACCACGCAGCAGAGATATGATGATTTTAACCTGCTGAATAGGATCACCAGAAGACCGGGGTCTTAATGCAAAAAACAGTTTACAGTTATTTTTGAAACTCAAAAATTTGGATTTGTCACCAAAGAATAGATCAGGAGTGGGAATCTTAGGTTCTAAGGCAGGAGTCTGAACAATGAAATCTGAAATACCCTGTACCCTAGCAGCAAGCTGATCCACCCGAGAAACTAACTCCTGAACATTCATGTTAATACTAGACTCCGTAGCCACCCAGAGGTAAAGAGGGAGGAAAATACCAAACAGGCTAAGGAAAAAAAATGGCTCAAAAGCTTCCCTCCCTTCTTCTGAGATGCAATTAACTCATTGTTGGCCAGTTGTACTGTTATGATCTGGTGGCCCAGGAGCAGCATGAGACGTACTCTGGAGAAGGTGGTCCCTGTACTGACCGCAAACCCTGAACCTAGCAGTGCAACTAGAAGTAGCCGTGGGGGGTACCTAACACTCCCTAGACCCCTCGGCACAGCCTAAGATCTAACTACCCCTATCTTGCCTCAGAGAAAATCCCCAAAGGATAGATAGCCCCCCACAAATATTGACTGTGAGAGGAGAGGGAAAAAATATACGCAGATATGAAATCAGATTTTAGCATAGGAGGCCATACTAGCTAAAAAGAAAGAATAGAACAGAGTACTATGCGGTCAGTATAAAAACACTAGAAAATATCCACCGCAGAAAATATGAATCACCACATCTGACTAAAGACATGGGGGGTATATCTGCATCTCCAGAGAAATAGCTAGGCTGCAAAAAATCCTTCACAGACTAAGCTGGACAAGACAAAAACATGAAAATGCACAGAACTATAAGGTCCACAGCAGGTGGACAGCAAAAACAAAGCCAGGACTTATCTTTGTAGAAAAGCACAGCAAACTGGAGAGACCAGCAGGGAAGTGAATCCTTCAAGAACAATGGACAACTGGCACTGACTAAAGGATCCTGCAAAGCTATATACCCCAGTCAGTTTTGCAATTAGTAGATACACCTGTCCACTCCTGCAGTCCAGGCACAACTGCATTACCCTCTACAACCACCGGAGGGAGCCCAAAAGCTGAATTCACAACAGTTTAAGCCTGCAATCTTGAACTAGTAAAACATTTGTGTGAAACTCAACCGTTTTTCATACAGTATATATATATATATATGTATATATATATATATATATACAAACACACATATACCCACATACTGTACATTGTGACAGACACTGGCATAGTAAGCGAAGGGAGTTACGTGTCACTGCGCATACTGTGGTCAGTGATGTAAAACCAGAGTGTTTTTTCCTCCAGCACACTAAGTGCTGAGAGTGCTAATAAGAGCCTATGTTATGGGCTGTATAAGTGGACCTCTATAGAGCGGGTGGATGGAGGTCCACCGTAACTCCTCATGCAGCCCTGAAAGGACCTGTGTGATGTCATGGTCATGTGACCATCACATGGGTGTTAAATACCTGGCCATGAGAATCGGTGGGTGTTGTGTATTGGGAGAGCCGGAACTGCCACATAGCTCCCAGAGGAGCTGAAGGACTGTGCGGGATAACTGCAGGTGAACCCTGGACTGTGTTCTGTTTGTTTTACCATAATGCCAGCAAGGCACTGTTTATTTTGCTGAACCCTGCCAAGGTTTATGCCATTCCCAATAAACCAGCAGGTGATTCTCTACCAGAATGGTTCCTGTGTCTATGTAGATACACGCAGTGAAAGTACGTTGCGACAACAGAAAGCACTGTTCTTGGGGGGGCAAAACAAAACCTAAACATTTCTTTGTATTTTATATATTTTTTTAATTTATTGTTTTTAATAATCCTCCCACTAATATTGTGAAGTGGCACAGGTTAATATCTCTAGATACACTAGAGATGGTGACAAATAGCATCTACATACTGAAATCGTTGATAGCCAAAGCAGCTTTGTAGCTTTCGGAGTTGTAATCATAGCCATTGACTCGAGAATTCATGCACTATGGTGATACAATATTTTAACAGAACAGCACAAAGTGGAGTCACAAATCAATACATAAATGCGCGCCTCTCTGGTTATGAAATGCTCTGCAGTGTGCTTTTTGATTTCTCTCCTTTTTCCATCAAAATAATTATCGAATCCACTATTTGGTGCTGGATTTCAGCCAACATGCTCACAGGATAAATTACATATCACCCCATGCATTTAAATAGTATTGCAACTATTTTTGCACAATGATCAAAGTTGAGCATGTATGATTAATTTTGACAATTGTTATTGTTAAAACATAATTACCCTAAGAGGCCAATAAAAGCTTTCTAGGTGTACATCCCAAAAGCCTACAGATTACAAGCTAAAAGGGAGGAGACCATCCTTGCTCAGATATAGCGGAGTGATGCACATATAGCATTGCACTCTAGGGGGGCACTGCTTGACGACCAGGCACTACCCATTCAGTTCATGTACTTCAATATGTAGAGTGTTTTACTGGAAAAATAATTACCTTGATTGGCTCAATCATGAAACCAAATGCAGACACTGTATGTTGTGAGTGGCTTCAAATTACAATGGCCCATAGAAGATGAAGAAAAAGCGTATGGCAAACATCGGTAATTACTCAGCATAGCCCTGGCAAGCTTGGTTTTGAACACCAAGTAAATCATTTTTAAGCTAATTAGTTTTGTTCATTATAATATTTTCAGTTTTTATTTTCCAAATTTTCCTGCTCTAAGTTGCCAATACTAGAATTGTACCCTATTGACATGTTGGCATATATAAAGAAATCATGGAATAGTATGTTTGCAGATATTGCAAAGGCAAATACGAGATTGAAGGAAAACAATATAAAAGAATTGGTAAACATGTCATGTTTCCAGGTATCTTGCTTTGTCCTCACCCAAATAATGTCTTATGACACATCTTCATAATTATAACTGATGATGCAGACAAGGTCTTAGTGTTATAAAGACTGATTCAATGTTACATTAGATTTATTTTCAGGGAACTTAATTTACATTTCATTCAAACTACTAATACTCCATGAGTCATGATTTATTTTACTCAATGATGATGAAGAGGAAAATCTATATTCAAATACAATGGAGTAGATATCACTAATAATCTAAGATGCTCTGTACAATAATTAATAACAAATGCTACTTAGAATCTTGACTTTGAACAAAGACAATTTGTTACAATCAGGTTCTTTCAAGGGATAATTAATGTAACCAATTACAGTTTTCACTTCATTTGCAACTATCGTATGCCATACATGACATTACAATATAGAAAAAACAATAAATATAGTACTGTAGATGAGATGCTAAGCTCAAAACTTGTTTTTAGCTATATCCAAAGTATCCATCAGGAGCCTTCTCTGACATAGACTTCCATAAGAAGTTTCTGATGTGGGCCACTAAACATACATTAAGAGGTATAGGTCAATGATTTACTTCTTTTTAAAAATATATAGTGATTGATTTACGTTTATTTGCTGTGTCCCTATACATTGGAAACCAAAGTTTAGTATGTTTTGCTAAAGCATATAAGCTCAACATATGGCAAATGGATTCACATAAGCTTAGTACATGGCCAGTTCTTTACATCTCAGAGGTGAAAGTCCGAGACAAATTTCAATATACCTTCATTGCAGCAAACAAATGAGTTGTGAACAGCTTAGTAATGATATTCAGCATTAAAAGATCCATATGAAAAAAATTGTATAACATCTTAATTGCCAAGTTATTCAATCTGTTTTACATATGCTACTATTTAACAAATTGCATGAAAAACAATCAACAGATGGGTTTATCATACAGAGTTCCAAAATGGCAACCCTTTGCCTTTACGCAGTGAGCTACATTTAGCCTGTATAATGAAAAGACACACTTATGTCAAGATAGAAAAGCACCATTGAAAAAAAGGGAAAACTCTCAGCTAGACTCAAGAATCTAAAAGGGACTATTTATGGGGTGAGAAGAGGGCACCTTTTAACTTAGTGACCAGCATGTATTAGTGTTGTAATAGTGTTCTTTAATTAAAATAATAATCTACAGACTCTCTGCGCAGAACAGACATTGCTGTTTGTTTGCAGTGAGGTAACGTTCACACTAGCGTTTCCCGTTTTGCGTCGTGTTTGCGTCGGGCGACGCAGCGGCGACGCATGCGTCATGCTCCCCTATATTTTACATGGGGGACGCATGCGACTTTTTGTGCTGCGTTGTGTGATGCATGCGTCTTTTTTGCCGCAAGCGTCGGACCAAGAAAACACAACAAGTTGCATTTTTCTTGCGTCCAAATTTCGGCAAAAACCGACGCATGCATCGCAAAACGCAGCGTTTTTGCGTGCGTTTTGCTGCGTTTTTGCATGCGTTGTGCGTTGCGTCGCTGACGCAGCGGCGCACAACGCTAGTGTGAACGTAGCCTTAATCAGCAAAAGCGGGGGATGTCCATCAGGATGACCCATACACTTGACTACTATTTGTTAACCTTGAACAATACCAGAGGACTGTAGATAGATCACCCCAAAATATGTGGGTAGAAATTCTGGGTGTTATCAAGAGTACCAACCATATCACTATGGAAATCATGGGTAAACCTCTCCCTCGCTATTCAAAGAATTATCTATATATGTCAGAGCTGCCCTGGAAAATTCCATAAAAATTTGGGTAGATAGATTGAGTCCCTTAGACTTCCCAACAGATAGGTGGGGTGATTTGAGCTGGATTAGAGGGATGTTCCACTGGGAGGAGGAAAGCTCCTGGGGCCACACTTTCATCTTTGTGGTCCTTTGTCAACCTATCTCACTAAATAAAAAAAGACAAGAAACAATGACTAATGAATGTTATTTAGTATGATTTTCCATATGTGGGTGGAACATTCAATTTCTTTATATCTGTTTTACAACATTTTAATACTGTTCTTACTAAATATGTTTACATTCCTGGTAATGATTTCTTGGACATCAAAACTTACTAACATACTATATTCATAACGTATCAGATCCTGATTTGGTTTTGAAAAAATAACTGGGATTCAGACTTTAAAATAATATTTGACTGCAAAGTTTTAGACCTTAAAAGAATACCGTAAAAAATGCAAAATGTTGAGCCTAAGTTGAGCGCAACATCAATATCAAATTCACAATAGCTAACCCAGGAATTAAAGTAACAATAAGACGTCAGGCATGAATATTTGTCCTTTACAATAATACATTAACTGGATCCATTTTTTTTTAATTGTTCAACTCATCACAAATAAAAAAAATGAAACTTTTGAAAAGTTTAGATAAACTAAAACAATAAAATGCTTGACTGTAAATGTGCGCATTAACCTCCGTAAAATATTTCAGCGCTTTTCTTTTGTATATAGCTTATAAAGAACAAACCTCTTACAGACAAATGTTAAAACTTCAAACCTACCATATATATGTCTCTGCATAAATGTCAAATCATTGTTTGTTAATAACTCTTTATGCGCATGAATTCCCATTTTAGTTTATATTTAGCAATAAGAAAATTGCAGTTTGTTTAATGCCCTTTTTTCTGTCGTTTGTCAAAATGCTCACACTTCACATAGATGATTTACTCTCACGGCTAACATTTTCTTGATCTTTTCCACAGAATGTCAAATACTGTCTTAAGTCTTTAGACTGTCTCTGTGAAATACGAATTGCATTTTAAAATAAATTCTCCATTTTAATCTGACATTCCTGCCATCTGTTTTAATAACAATTTGAGTGCAGAAATAGATGATTGATCTGCTGGAACCTTAATTACTATAATAGAATTCTATTTTATCATAAGCTGTTTTAAGAGTTTGTCCACCAGTAGTGTAATGATCGTGGTCACACGGAGTGCAACTGCAACCAAGTCCATGGAGGACGGTGGTCCACAGGTTCAGCACTCTTTTAAACTGGTGGCAAGTTCCCTGATGCACCTTCAGTTGAAGACCATTGCAGAGCAGAGAGCCGCTTGCTAGCTGCTACCCACTTATTCTAAAGCTGCAGGCCAAAAAGAATGAAGCCAACGTCTCTCAGCATGGGGGCAGGGACATTAATGGTTGCAACATAATGGGATGCAGTTGTTCGAAGCCACAAAGAGAAAAAACACTAACATATTTGGGCCATAAAGAGTGACTTTACACCTGTATGGTAGTATAATAGGTGGACAATACTACTGTATGAGTGCCCTGATGGGGGCAAATTCTACTGTATTTGAGCTCAAAGGGGACATATGTTTTCTATATATATACTGTAACTTAGGGAACATCACTATTGTATTGCATTTTATTTTGGGGGGTACTGTTACTGCGGAACAAAAAAAACTGTTAAAGAAATGTTGGGAGAGTTCTCTAGAAGCGATCAGCCTTAGATGTGCGCTTATTATGTATGCGGACGACCCTCATATCTACCTCTCTGGCCCAAATGTCACCTCCCTGCTGTCAAGAATCCCGAAGTGTCTGTCAGCCATATCATCCTTCCTCACCTCTCGCTTCTGAAAACTCAATATAGACAAAACCGAACTCATCATCTTTCCTCCATCTCGCGTATCTCCCCTACCCGATCTATCTATTATGGTGAACAGCACCATGCTCTCTCCCACACCTGTAATCCGCTGCCTCGGAGTAACTCTCGATTCTGCCCTGTCCTTCAAACCGCATGTCCAAACTCTTGACACCTCCTGTCACCTCCAACTCAAAAATATTGCCAGAATCTGTCCCTTCCTCAGCCCTCAATCTACTAAAACTCTTGTGCATACCCTCATCATCTACCGCCTCGACTACTGCAACACCATCCTGTGTGGCCTTCCTGCTAACTCTCTTGCACCCCTCCAGTCTGTCCTCAACTCTGCTGACCACCTATTCCACCACTCTCCTCGCTACTACCCTGCTTCTCCCCTCTGTAAATCCCTCCACTGGCTCCCAATTCCCCAACAAATCCAGTTCAAACTACTAACACTGATCTACAAAGCCATCCACAACCTGTCTCCTCCATATATCTCTGAACTAATCTCCCAATATCTTCCCTCACGCAATCTTCAATCCTCCCAAGACCTCCTACTCTCCACCACACTTATTCGTTCTTCACACAACCACCTCCAAGATTTCTCCCGAATATCGCCCATCCTCTGGAATTCCACGCCTCAACATGTCCGATTATCCACCTCTCTCGGATCCTTCAGATGGAACCTGAAAACCCATCTCTTCAGGAAAGCCTACAGCCTGCAATAACCATTCTGCCGCCTCAACACCACCGAGCTGCCTACTCACCAACATCGGAACTGCTGCATCCCCTCATGTACAGCACCATGGAATTATTGGTGTATATAAATAAATAATAATAATATTAGATGAGTTGTGGCGGGAAGAAGTCATAGCGGAGAGTCATTAGAGTTACCTGAACAGTATGTGCTGATACCTTCCATTATATGACCATGGTATGAAATAATAGTGTTAGTCAGTGATTTTATTAAATAATCAGTGTTATGGAATTATTCGGTCACTATTTGGTGGTAATATATTGTCATGGTCGAGTAATATTTGCCTCTTGTATAAGATATTATTGCTATATTGTTCTTGGTATAGCGAGTTTTGCTAAGTAACAGTATTGTGATAACATTCAGACACTATGTGGTGCTTATGTATGGCCATGGTGTGGCAATATTATTTTGCCCTTGTATAGTGGTATTATTGGTAATATTGTAAAATTTGTCTTGCTTTAGTAGACTTTGTTAATAAGAATATAGTGATCTTTATAGTGATATGGTTTTATTGGTTATCTGTTTGAATTATTTAGAAATATTACTTAGAAAATGATCTTATTGCCATGTTTTTCTATCAGAGTTATATATTGAATTTGCATTATTACATTTTGTGCAATAACACAGACTCTATTAATGCCATTGGGGCCCAGGCATCTGAGCAATACGCTGGTGTCGGTACCCTCGTTATGTCACTGCTGGCCACCTTTATCTTTATGTTAACAAATGTGTTGTGGGACATAATTTTATGGCAGTTACTAATAAATACTGAATTACAGATTTTCCTACTGAACTTGTCAGTACAACCTTTCTTACAGATGACACTGCTTTCCTATCCACAAAACTGCAGCTGATGGAGCATGTAACCAGACATGTCCATCAGCCGTCCAAGATCGAAAAAACACTGAAAATGGAAAAGCTGTTTTTCAATTGGAAAAAGCTGATGGACAGGTCTGATCACGTGTTCCTCCATTATCTGCAATTTTGAGAAGTGGAGTGCTGTGCAGACTGTGAGAAAGGCAGAATTAACAAATGCAAGACAAAAACTGTAAAGTTTGTTTTAGTAACTGTCACAAAATAATTTCTCCAACACATTTCTTAACATAAAGATATAGTGGCCAACTGCTTAAAGGCTCAGTAATCGATTTTGAAATAATCCCTCTTTTCATTAGCCAGTGAAGCATACAAAGAAATGTCCAAACATGGGTAAATATGGCTATGCTCAGACTAAACCTCTTAATACTTGCTGGGTCTGTAAGATAATAAGCAAATTTGATTGGTTCCCTGCAGAGGGAACCCAGATACATGGAGTGTGTCCGGCGCCACAGCTACATGTGTCAGAGTCACAACACAAACATGGAGATCCCAACACACAGGCTCTCCATGCATGTGATGTGACTGTGACACAGCCACGAAACATGCAGCTGTGGCGCCGATCTGCTGATTATCGGAGAGCTCCAGGTATCCGGGTTCCCGCTGTAGCTTATTTGGTAAGCACTATAGATTGCCAAATAAGCAGAGACCCAATCAAACTTGTTCATCTCTAATAATAAACAATAGTGGCACACAGGTATCATCATTGTAAAAAATATCACTTTCAGACACAAGGTACACAAATTATAGCCACATGGAACTTTTGGATGCAGTATGGTGTCCTATGTCTTTCGCTTCTACATAGCCATTGTTATGGAGAGTGTTCATTATGACCATGCAGAGTTCTTCCGGTGAGACACAAAGTTGAGATGGGCAACGAAATGAGCCGGAATCCCACTGCAAATGTTCAAAGTCACATGTTCACTCTACAATTCTATTTTTTTAAACAATATTTGCAATAGCTTGCTTGTAATATTAATAAAAATATCCCTTGTTTTCCACAATTCCAAGTAAAATTACTGTTTATTCACATGGTACATTTTATCAAATCATTATCTGATCAACCCCTTCACATCGTGGCCATTTTCCGTTCCATTTTTCAAAAAGCCATAACTTCTTATTATTTTTCCATCAATATGGCCATATGAGGGCTTGTTTTTGAAGGACAAGTTGTACTTCTGAGTAACAATTCATTTTATCATGTGATGCATTTGAAAGCGAGAAAAAAATTCCAAGTGCATTGAAATGGCAAAAAAAGCACAATTTCACAATTGCTTTTTTGGGTTTTTATTTACCATGTTCACTATATGCTAAAACTGACCTGGCAACATTATTCTCCTGGTGAGTACAAATACTCAGATACTAAACATGATCTTTTTTATTTAAGTGATGGAAAAAATTTAAAAACATGTTTTTCTTGTGTTGCCATTTTCCAAGACCTGTAACACTTTAAATTTTCAGGCTTTTAGGGCTGTATGATGGCTTTTTTCTCATACCCTGAACAGACATTTTTACTGACAGCCTTTTGGGGTAAGTAAAATGTTTTGACCGCCTCTTATTGTATTTTATTGCAATGTTGCAGCGGCAGAAAAAATGCAATTCTTGAATTTTTATCTTTTCTCGATAAGCCATTTATTGGTCACCTTAGCTTATTTTACATTTTGATAGATCAGAATTTTTTGGAATGTAGCGATTTTAAATATGTGCATTTTAGACTTTTGTGTTTTTCTATTTTTTCATATTCTATAAAACTTTTTTTTAAAACTTTTAACTGAGTTTAATAGTGTCCGTGGGGACTTGAAGCTTTGATCATCTGATCGCTTGTTCTATAATAGTGCATCAGATATGGACACTTAGGTCCCCAACATAAAAAATAAAAGTCCTCAAAAAGGAGATTCTATCAATATCTTGATTTATAAATGACTGTGTAGTGTTAGCTGTATTTACAGGTGCTCATCTGGTAGTTAGCTTGGAATTTACATGCAGTAGTTTGTTACAAAGTTAGATAAAATTTCATGTGCCAACTTAATTGTAGGAGTGACAGATTGATGGATCAGATTCAAACACAAATCTACATCTCATAGGACATATAATTAGACAGATTGGCTACTTTTGTACTTCCATAGAACAGTCCAGCCATAGATTGTTGCTTTTCTGTGCATTCAACATATGCTTGATAAAACACCATTCGATGTCTCCAAGAAGATACCAATAATAACACATTTCAGAATGTTACTCCATTCCTTTTCATAATGGTAATATGGGTTGTCTCACACCCCTTCTTATAAACAATTTAAAGAAAGAATAAAATGGAGACGTTCGCTGTGTAACACCATGGGCAAACAGTGAAGGCGATTTGAAAGGTTGGTTGCTTACCGAATCAGGTTGTGCATGGAACAACAATGTAAAGATCAATGTATTATCCAATGTTGACTGCTGCTCTGGCCACTGTACTCACACCAAAAGAAGAGAGGACATAAGTAAAGGAGATTGAAATGTGGTGGATCCCAGGGACTGACAAAGGTTAATCCAAGTGGTAAGTATAAAAAACACTTTATTGCAACATGATTCAGAATAGAATCTATTCTGAATTAACTGGATTAACCCCATAGTGATCGAGCCTATTTTGACCTTAATGACCAAGTACATTTTTACAATTCTGACCAGTGTAACTTTGATAATTCTGAAACACTCCAACAGATCCCACTGATTATAAGATTGTTTTTTTTGCAACATATTGTACTTCATATGATAGTGGTAACTAGTGTTGAGCGATACCGTCCGATACTTGAAAGTATCGGTATCGGATAGTATCTGCCGATACCCGAAAAGTATCGGATATCGCCGATACCGATATTCGATACCAATACAAGTCAATGGGACACCAAGTATCGGAAGGTATTCTGATGGTTCCCAGGGTCTGAAGGAGAGGAAACTCTCCTTCAGGCCCTGGGATCCATATTAATGTGTAAAATAAAGAATTAAAATAAAAAATATTGATATATTCACCTCTCCGGCGGCCCCTGGACATCACACGGGTAACCGGCAGGCTTCTTTGTTTAAAATGAGCGCGTTTAGGACCTGAGGAATGACGTCGCGGCTTCTGGTTGGTCGCGTGCCGCCCATTTGACCGCGACGCGACCAATCAGAAGCTGCGACGTCATTCCTCAGGTCCTAAATTCCTAGAATGAGGAGTTTAGTGCCTGAGAATGACGTCGCGGCTTCTGATTGGTCGCGTCGCGGTCACATGGGCGGCACGCGACCAATCAGAAGCCGCGACGTCATTCCTCAGGTCCTAAACGCGCTCATTCTAGGAATTTAGGGCCTGAGGAATGACGTCGCGGCTTCTGATTGATCGCGTCGCGGTCACATGGGTGGCACGCGACCAATCAGAAGCCGGACGTCATTCCTCAGGTCCTAAACGCGCTCATTTTAAACAAAGAAGCCTGCCGGTTACCCGTGGTGATGTCCAGGGGCCGCCGGAGAGGTGAATATATCAATATTTTTTATTTTAATTCTTTATTTTACACCTCACTATGGATCCGCTACCGATACCCGATACCACAAAAGTATCGGATCTCGGTATCGGAATTCCGATACCGCAAGTATCGGCCGATACCCGATACTTGCGGTATCGGAATGCTCAACACTAGTGGTAACATTTCTTTGATATGACTTGTTTTTATATAAGAAAAAAATGGAAATTTTTGCAAAAATGTTGGAAATGTTGCAATCTTCAAATTTTTAATCTTTGTGCCCGTTAATCAGAGAGTGGTGTCACACAAAATACTTAATAAATAACATTTCCCACATGTCTAATTTGCATAAGCACAATTTTAGAAACAACATTTTTTTTTGTTAGGACGTTATAAGGGTTAAAAGTTGACCAGCGATTCTCATTTTTCCAACAAAATTTACAAAACCATTTATTTTAGGTACAACATCACATTTAAAGTGACTTTGAGGAGTCTATACGACAGAAAGTGCCCAATTGTGACACCATTATTAAAATCTGCACCCCTCAAGGTGCTCAAAACCACATTCAAGAAGTTTAACACTTCAGTTGCTTCAGGAGAACTGAAGCAGTGTAGAAGAAAAAATGTTACTTTAGACCAAAACTTTTTTATTTTCACAACTTTAAACGGAGAAAATAGACCCCAAAATTTGTTGTGTAATTTCTCCTAACCACGTTTATACCCCATATGAGTATGGAAGGGCTTAGAAGGGAAGGAGCACCGTTTGACTTTTGAATGCAAAATTGGCTGGAATCGAGAGCGGATGCCATGCCGCGTTTGGAGAGCCCCTTATGTGCCTAAACAGTGGAAATTTCCCACAAGTGACCCCATTTTAAAAATCACATCCCTCAAGGATTTTATCCAGGGGTACAGTGAGCATTTTTAACTCAGAAGTACAGCACAAAATTCGATAACATTAGGTTGTCATATTGAATATGTCGTAATTAGTGTTGAGCGCAAGTGCCTGCTACTCCAGTTTGCATCAGGTGCCCGGTTATGCACCAAATATCACGGGTGCTTGAATGACATACACAAGTCACTGCCACACGTTTTGTGGCTGTTAGACACACAAAAAACCATACTGGAATCTGTAATACTCCATTAATTCCTGACCACCCGATGCAAACTCGAACAGCGAGCACTTGCGCTCAAAACTAGCCATCATATCATCATGCTTTCTTTTTTACTTTTGAAAAAAAAAACTATTCTAACTCCAACCGTAACACAAACCTAACCCCAACCCTAACTCAAATCCTATTGCTAAACCTAACTCCAACCCTAACTGTACAGAATGGAATTTTATTTAATTATTAATTTTATAATTTTTATTTAAGGGGGTGACAAAGGGGAATTTGATTTACTATTTTTTATTTTGATCATTGTTATAGGGTCTGTCACAATGATGAAAAGGAACCAATAGTAAAACTTCCCTATTATTGCCGGGTACCGGCCGGCAGATCTCGGTGGGCACACGGCGTATGCGCTTGCCATTTTTTTCCAGGGAGATGACACGGAGGGCCAGGGTACTAATCTGGAGAACCTGGGGATGGCGGAGGTAAAAGTAGGTAACTTATTTCTCTCTTCTCTGATATGCTAGATCATTTCAGAAGAGAGAGAAATTAATTTTAAATCAGACTTTTTTGTGATCAGTGTTATTCGGTGAATAACATCAATCATGTGACAAGGGACCATAAAAACCGGCCCTGATCATGTTCTCCAGTGTCTCAGCTAGCCGTTGTAGCTGAGACCCCGGACATTTTCTGACGCTGGAGGGGCATCATACCCTTATTTCTCATAGCTGTTAAAAAGTGGTGCTGAGGAATAAGTACCCTTAACTGCTGCTGTTAAAAGACATATCAGTGATCATTAAGGGGTTAACCATTGTCAGCGACAGCGCTGGATCCACTGCACTCCTCATCTTTACTGATAAAAAATGTAAATAATTGTCAAAAACATGAACTGAATTTTTTTTATAGAACACAGACCAGATTGAATTCACAAATAAAATTTGTCTCTAGTATAACAGAAACTGTCATATAAAGATGGCATGCTATATTTTAAAGAAAAGTAAGTGGAACCCAACAAGCTCTTTAATAAGATAATGTGCATGATGAAAAGTGTACATACAGTAGTCAAATAAATATGTGAATGAAAAAGGTTATTTTATATTAAATACTCAAATAAATTATACTAGATGGTGGCCCGATTCTAACGGGTATTCTAGAATATGCATGTCCATGTAGTATATTGCACATATAAACAGGAGAACTAGGAGTATAATGGGTATATAAATTTATTACAAATACAGGGTATAAACATACATACAATAAGGCACATATAAGATGATAGTATGTGAACAAAATACACAGTACAAAGTGCAAGGAAGGATGGTAAAACTGGAAACCAGTATCCACCCAGTGTGCGGGAGCACAAACAATCCCAGACAGTCTGACACAACAGACTGAAAATACACCACGTTGCAGGAAGCCACCCTAGTAGTAAGTATAATAAAGTGACAAGCTGTCACTGTCACTAGTAGTAGGAAATTGGGGCTTACCGCAAACAAGATGGGCTGCACCGCATACCGGACCGGAACCGGGATAAAACGACCCCCGACGTACGTTTCGCTTAGTCCATATTACCGCTTTATCAAGGGGATCAACCCACATAGTATATTGCCCAGCCACGTAGTATATTCCCCAGTGACATAGTATATTGCCCAGCCACGTAGTATATTGCCCAGCCACGTAGTATATTCCCCAGTGACATAGTATATTGCCCAGCCACGTAGTATATTGCCCAACCACGTAGTATATTGCCCAGTCACGTAGTATATTGCCCAGTCATGTAGTATATTGCCCAGCCACGTAGTATATTGCCCAGTGACCTAGTATACAGCACAGAGTGACATAGTATACAGCAGAGCCAAGTAGTATAAAGCACAAACACGTAGTATACTGCCCAGTCACGTAGTATATTGCCCAGACACATATGTAACAGGTTAAAAAAGACTTAAAATAAAAAATAGTCCTGTCGCCTGTGTGCGGTGCATGCGGCAGCTTCCGGTCCCAGGGTTGGATGAGCGCAGGACCTGTGAAGATGTCGCGGTCACATGACCGTGACGTCATGGAAGGTCCTTCTCGTATAGCATCCTTGCCACGGGAACCTGCCGCTTGCACTGCCAAGGAGAGGACGTGACGGTGGAGGGTGAGAATAACCTTTTTTTATTATTATTATTTTTAACATTAGATCATTTTACTATTGATGCTGCATATGCATCATCAATAGTGAAAAGTTGGTCACACAGGCTTAATAGCTGTGTTAACCCCTTCATGACCCAGCCTATTTTGACCTTAAAGACCTTGCCGTTTTTTGCAATTCTGACCAGTGTCCCTTTATGAGGTAATAACTCAGGAACGCTTCAACGGATCCTAGCGGTTCTGAGATTGTTTTTTCGTGACATATTGGGCTTCATGTTAGTGGTAAATTTAGGTCAATAAATTCTGCGTTTATTTGTGATAAAAACAGAAATTTGGCGAAAATTTTGAAAATTTCGCAATTTTCACATTTTGAATTTTTATTCTGTTAAACCAGAGAGATATGTGACACAAAATAGTTAATAAATAACATTTCCCACATGTTTACTTTACATCAGCACAATTTTGGAAACAAAATTTTTTTTTGTTAGGAAGTTATAAGGGTTAAAATTTGACCAGCGATTTGTCATTTTTACAACGAAATTTACAAAACCATTTTTTTTAGGGACCACCTCACATTTGAAGTCAGTTTGAGGGGTCTATATGGCTGAAAATACCCAAAAGTGACACCATTCTAAAAACTACACCCCTCATGGTACTCAAAACCACATTCAAGAAGTTTATTAACCCTTCAGGTGCTTCACAGCAGCAGAAGCAACATGGAAGGAAAAAATGAACATTTAACTTTTTAGTCACAAAAATTATCTTTTAGCAACAATTTTTTTATTTTCCCAATGGTAAAAGGAGAAACTGAACCACGAAAGTTGTTGACCAATTTGTCCTGAGTACGATGATACCTCATATGTGGAGGTAAACCACTGTTTGGGCGCACGGCAGGGCTTGGAAGGGAAGGAGCGCCATTTGACTTTTTGAATCAAAAATTGGCTCCTCTTTAGCGGACACCATGTCACGTTTGGAGAGCACCCGTGTGCCTAAAAATTGGAGCTCCCCCACAAGTGACCCCATTTTGGAAACTAGACGCCCCAAGGAACTTATCTAGATGCATAGTGAGCACTTTGAACCCCCAGGTGCTTCACAAATTGATCCGTAAAAATGAAAAAGTACTTTTTTTTCACAAAAAAATTCTTTTAGCCTCAATTTTTTCATTTTCACATGGGCAACAGGATAAAATGGATCCTAAAATGTGTTGGGCAATTTCTCCTGAGTACACCAATACCTCACATGTGGGGGTAAACCACTGTTTGGGCACATGGTAAGGCTCGGAAGGGAAGGAGCGCCATTTGACTTTTTGAATGAAAAATTATTTCCATCGTTAGCGGACACCATGTCGCGTTTGGATAGCTCCTGTGTGCCTAAACATTGGCGCTCCCCCACAAGTGACCCCATTTTGGAAACTAGACCCCCCAAGGAACTTATTTAGATGCCTAGTGAGCACTTTAAACCCTCAGGTGCTTCACAAATTGATCTGTAAAAATGAAAAAGTACTTTTTTTTCACAAAAAAATTCTTTTCGCCTCAATTTTTTCATTTTCACATGGGCAGTAGGATAAAATGGATCATAAAATTTGTTGGGCAATTTCTCCCAAGTACGTCGATACCTCATATGTGGGGGTAAACCACTGTTTGGGCACTCGGCAGGGCTCGGAAGGGAAGGCGCGCCATTTGACTTTTTGAATGGAAAATTAGCTCCAATTGTTAGCGGACACCATGTCGCGTTTGGAGAGCCCCTGTGTGCCTAAACATTGGAGCTCCCCCACAAGTGACCCCATTTTGGAAACTAGACCCCCCAAGGAACTTATCTAGATGCATATTGAGCACTTTAAACCCCCAGGTGCTTCACAGAAGTTTATAACGCAGAGCCATGAAAATAAAAAATAATTTTTCTTTCCTCGAAAATGAATTTTAGCCTGGAATTTCCTATTTTGCCAAGGATAATAGGAGAAATTAGACCCCAAATATTGTTGTCCAGTTTCTCCTGAGTACGCTGATACCCCATATGTGGGGGTAAACCACTGTTTGGGCGCACGGCAGGGCTCGAAAGGGATGGCACGCCATTTGGCTTTTTAAATGGAAAATTAGCTCCAATCATTAGCGGACACCATGTCACGTTTGGAGAGCCCCTGTGTGCCTAAACATTGGAGATCCCCCAGAAATGACACCATTTTGGAAACTAGACCCCCAAAGGAACTAATCTAGATGTGTGGTGAGGACTTTGAACCCCCAAGTGCTTCACAGAAGTTTATAACGCAGAGCCATGAAAATAAAAAAAAAAAAATTATATTCTCAAAAATGATCTTTTAGCCTGCAATTTTTTATTTTCCCAAGGGTAACAGGAGAAATTTGACCCCAAAAGTTGTTGTCCAGTTTCTCCTGAGTACGCTGATACCCCATATGTGGGGGTAAATCACTGTTTGGGCACATGCCGGGGCTCGGAAGTGAAGTAGAGACGTTTTGAAATGCAGACTTTGATGGAATGCTCTGTGGGCGTCACGTTGCGTTTGCAGAGCCCCTGATGTGGCTCAACAGTAGAAACCCCCCACAAGTGACCCCATTTTGGAAACTAGACCCCGAAAGGAACTTATCTAGATGTGTGGTGAGCACTTTGAACCCCCAAGCGCTTCATAGAAGTTTATAATGCAGAGCCGTGAAAATAATAAATACGTTTTCTTTCCTCAAAAATAATTATTTAGCCCAGAATTTTTTAATTTTCCCAAGGGTAACAGGAGAAATTTGACCCCAATATTTGTTGTCCAGTTTCTCCTGAGTACGGTGATACCCCATATGTGGTGGTAAACTACTGTTTGGGCACATGCCGGGGCTTGGAATTGAAGTAGTGACGTTTTGAAATGCAGACTTTGATGGAATGCTCTGCGGGCGTCACGTTGCGTTTGCAGAGCCCCTGATGTGCCTAAACAGTAGAAACCCCCCACAAGTGACCCCATTTTGGAAACTAGACCCCGAAAGGAACTTATCTAGATGTGTGGTGAGCACTTTGAACCCCCAAGTGCTTCATAGAAGTTTATAATGCAGAGCCGTGAAAATAATAAATACGTTTTCTTTCCTCAAAAATAATTATTTAGCCCAGAATTTTTTATTTTCCCAAGGGTTACAGGAGAAATTGGACCCCAAAAGTTGTTGTCCAGTTTCTCCTGAGTATGCTGATACCCCATGAGTGGGGGTAAACCACTGTTTGGGCACACGTCGGGGCTCAGAAGGGAAGTAGTGACTTTTGAAATGCAGACTTTGATGGAATGGTCTGCGGGTGTCACGTTGTGTTTGCAGAGCCCCTGGTGTGCCTAAACAGTAGAAACCCCCACAAGTGACCCCATTTTAGAAACTAGACCCCCCAAGGAACTTATCTAGATATGTGGTGAGCACTTTGAACCCCCAAGTGCTTCACAGACGTTTACAACGCAGAGCCGTGAAAATAAAAAATCATTTTTCTTTCCTCAAAAATTATGTTTTAGCAAGCATTTTTTTTTAGATTCACAAGGGTAAAAGGAGAAATTGGACCCCAGTAATTGTTGTGCAGTTTATCCTGAGTACACTGATACCCCATATGTGGGGGTAAACCACTGTTTGGGCACACGTCAGGGCTCGGAAATGAGGGAGCACCATTTGACTTTTTGAATACGAGATTGGCTGGAATCAATGGTGGCGCCATGTTGCATTTGGAGACCCCTGATGTGCCTAAACAGTGGTAACCCCTCAATTCTAACTCCAACACTAACCCCCCCACAACCCTAACCCTAATCCCAACTGTAGCCATAACCCTAATCACAACCCTAACCACAACCCTAATTCCAACCCTAACCCTAAGGCTATGTGCCCACGTTGCGGATTCGTGTGAGATATTTCCGCACCATTTTTGAAAAATCCGCGGGTAAAAGGCACTGCGTTTTACCTGCGGATTTTCCGCGGATTTCCAGTGTTTTTTGTGCGGATTTCACCTGCGGATTCCTATTGAGGAACAGGTGTAAAACGCTGCGGAATCCGCACAAAGAATTGACATGCTGCGGAAAATACAACGCAGCGTTTCCGCGCGGTATTTTCCGCACCATCGGCACAGCGGATTTGGTTTTCCATAGGTTTACATGGTACTGTAAACCTGATGGAACACTGCTGCGAATCCGCAGCGGCCAATCCACAGCCAAATCCGCACAGTGTGCACATAGCCTAATTCTAAAGGTATGTGCACACGCTGCGGAAAACGCTGCGGATCCGCAGCAGTTTCCCATGAGTTTACAGTTCAATGTAAACCTACGGGAAACAAAAATCGCTGTACACTTGCTGCGGAAAAACTGCACGGAAACGCAGCGGTTTACATTCCGCAGCATGTCACTTCTTTGTGCGGATTCCGCAGCGGTTTTACAACTGCTCCAATAGAAAATCGCAGTTGTAAAACCGCAGTGAAATGCGCAGAAAAAAACGCGGTAAATCCGCCATAAATCCGCAGCGGTTTAGCACTGCGGATTTATCAAATCCGCAGCGGAAAAATCTGCAGAGGACCAGAATACGTGTGCACATCCCGAACCCTAACCCTAGCCCTAACCCTACCCCTAGCCCTAACCCTAGCCCTAACCCTACCCCTAACCCTAACCCTACCCCTAACCCTACCCCTAACCCTACCCCTAACCCTACCCCTAACCCTATTCTAACATTAGTGGGAAAAAAAAATTTCTTTATTTTTTTATTGTCCCTACCTATGGGGGTGACAAAGGGGGGGGGGTCATTTATTATTTTTTTTATTTTGATCACTGAGATATAATCTATCTCAGTGATCAAAATGCACTTTGGAACGAATCTGCCGGCCGGCAGATTCGACGGGCGCACCGCGAATGCGCCCGCCATTTTGGAAGATGGCGGCGCCCAGGGAGAAGACGGACGGGACCCCGGCTGGATCGGTAAGTATGATGGGGTGGGGGGGTTTCACGGGGGGGGATCGGAGCACGGGGGGGGAATTGGAGCGCGGGAGGGGTGGAACGGAGCACGGGGGCGTGGAACGGAGCACGGGGGGGCTGGAATGGAGCACGGGGGGTGGAACAGAGCACCGGGGGGGTGGATCGGAGTGCAGGGGGGTGATTGGAGCACGGGGGGGGTGATTGGAGCACGGGGGGAGCAGACAAGAGCACGGGGGGAGCGGAGCACTGGACGGAGGGGAGCCGGAGCAGTGTACCGGCCAGATCGGGGGGCTGGGGGGGCGATCGGTGGGGTGGGGTGGGGGCACATTAGTATTTCCAGCCATGGCCGATGATATTTCAGCATCGGCCATGGCTGGATTGTAATATTTCACCCGTTATAATAGGTGAAATATTACAAATCGCTCTGATTGGCAGTTTCACTTTCAACAGCCAATCAGAGCGATCGTAGCCACGAAGGGGTGAAGCCACCCCCCCTTGGCTAAACTACCACTCCCCCTGTCCCTGCAGATCGGGTGAAATGGGAGTTAACCTTTTCACCCGATCTGCAGGGACACGATCTTTCCATGACGGCACATAGGCGTCATGGGTCGGATTGGCACCGACTTTCATGACGCCTACGTGGCGTCATGGGTCGGGAAGGGGTTAATGGAGTGCGTTACACCGCGGTCCATTAACGCTGGCATTAACCCTGTGTGAGGGCTGACTGGAGGGGAGTATGGATCGGGCAGTGACTGCGGGGAGTAAGGAGCGGCCATTTTTCTGCCGGACTGTGCCGGTCACTGATTGGTCGTGGCTGTTTTGCCGTGACCAATCAGCGACTTGGATTTCGATGACAGACAGAGGTTGCGACCAATGAATATCTGTGACAGACAGACAGAAAGACAGACAGACAGAAAGACGGAAGTGACCCTTAGACAATTATATAGTAGATATGATACCAGAATATATTTTGCAGCAAAAACTCATACAAAAAGACAAAAATGCAAGATAAATACACGAAATATGCTTAAGAAAACCTTAGAGAACCTGAGACATGATACATCTAATTCAGAGGCAGCCCATATCAGTCACTGATTGTACAATCTCAGCTATGTATGTTTTAATCTGGAATGCTGCGACATTGCAGAGAAAACCATACTTTTAACAGCCGCTAACTACTGAGATGCAGTGCACACTAGTCGAAGAGGTGAGTCCCGGCGGTTCCACGATTGACAGGCTTCATGATTGTCAGGTCTCTACCAATGTGCGCATATAGGCAGAGGCTTGTCTGGCACGGTCAGTGGATGGTGAGAAGATGCTGGGGACCCACCTGTATGACTAGTGCATAGTGCGATTAGGTCGCCAGTGGCTATTAAAAGTATATTTTTCTCTGAAATGCTGCAGAATATCAGACTAAAACATAAATGGCTGTGATTGTACAGCTGGTGCCTGATACATGTTCCTCAAGGACTAGGCAGCATGTAGTAGGTGTCAGGTATAATTTAGAATTGAGAGTCCTCAGTGGTTGATACCTACATTAATGGCTAACTGAAAAGATGATAACAAATTGCAAGCTTTCCAGACTACTCAGGTCTCTTCACCAGGCATGAGGACTCTCAATTCTAAACCTGATGAAGAGACCTGTGTAGTCTCGAAAGTTTGCAATTTGTTACCATCTATTCAGTTAGCCATTAAAAGGTATCAACCCTGAGAATTCTCAATTCTAAATATTTTTCTATCCACTGGCTAACATGGTACCAAGATATATATCTTTCCTGTAGGTATAGTTTAAAAATGAACTCATATTAAAAACAACAGTAAATAGCAGAATAATAATGGAAAAATAGAAAACAGCAGTAAATAACAGAAAATGCTTGCTTAATGCTTAATCACTGTACTGGATGCAGTCTGACTTGTGGCAGGTCATGGCTGAATGCACCTTACACTTTTAATCCCCTTTGATATATGCAAAAAATTCCAACTCTGAATTTAGCCCCTTGAGCCGTAAACTTTTGACCTCATGAATTTTCCCTGCTTTTCCGCTAGACATTTTGGCTCCAAAACTATCCCTTTCTGATGTTTCTTGACTGACTGGACAGTCATAGACTTGATAAAAATGCAGGGATAATAAACATTTTTTAAAGTCAATTCTGATATCGAAAACATGTTCAGCAATTCATTTCTTTAGATTCCTGGCCATTTTTCTTATATATTGTTTGTGGCATGGATATGTAATGAAATATATCACTGCCTTGCTTTTACATGTTGGAAACTCAAGGATTTTGTATATAAATACAATTATCGTCAAGCTAATACTATTTTTTGGGTAGATGGAGTTGATTTACAATTACCACATCGGCCATACCTGTGAAATCTTTTCAGAGATAACCATGTTGTGGGCGGTGACTTTCTATGTTCTTTGACCAACGGCGAAACCTTCAGAGCTACTGATGGAGCTTTAAAATACACAATGGGTGCTTTTTTCGGACATACTAAGTCTACTCTTTCATTTTGTATTAAGACAGGCCAAAGTTTCCTATCAATATATCAATACTACTACTATCTGCCTAAAATGTTTTTTTGAAAGTTAATGCTATTTTGGTGTTTTTTTTTTCTCGACTCGGTACTACTCGTCTCTCTATCTTCTGAAAGAAATAATATCTAGCTGTCATAATTTTTCAATGCCTGATACTAGAATCATTTTGGCAGCCTCTTCTTCAAATTTATCATTTTTTGTACATTTGCATTTTAGTGTCCTATCTTCACCAAAAGAAACATTTACCAATCATTATTACAAGTGACAATACTAGTTTAATTTAAAACCACTGAGAGTGACTGTTTTTTTGGAAGATACAACAATCTAATTTTTCAACAACTACTAATATCGAAAAATCCAAAAATTCAACAACAGATTCACTAATATTTAATGTGAATTTCAAGTTAAAATTGTTTTCATGGAGATTCTGGATAAATCTACATTATAGCTATTAATAATTCTCCATCCAGTAGTGAACAGCCCAATTTACAGGCCAATCATAACATTATCCAAAATATATTAGCCTAGTTCCTTTATATAATTATATTCTCATTTCTTTATGTTTATACTGAAATCATACGTAATAAACTATTATCCTATTTTCTATATAAACACAACATTCATATCAGCTACAGTGCCTTGCGAAAGCATGCGGCCCCCTGGAACTTTTCAACCTTTTCCCACATATCGTGCTTCAAACATAAAGATACCAAATGTAAATTTTTGGTGAAGAATCAACAACAAGTGGAACACAATTGTGAAATTGAACGAAATTTGGTTATTTTAAATTTTTGTGGAAAGTCAAAAACTGAAAAGTAGGGCGTGCAATATTATTCGGCCCCTTTACTTTCAGTGCAGCAAACTCACTCCAGAAGTTCATTGTGGATCTCTGAATGATCCAATATTGTCCTAAATGCCTAATGATGATAAATATAATCCACCTGTGTGTAATTGTAATCAAGTCTCCGTATAAATGCACCTGCTCTGTGATAGTCTCAGGGTTTTGTTTGAAGCACAGAGAGCATCATGAAGACCAAGGAACACAACAGGCAGGTCCGTGATACTGTTGTGGAGAAGTTTAAAGCTGGATTTGGATAAAAATTGATTTCCAAAACATTATACATCCCAAGGAGCACTGTGCAAGCGATCATATTGAAATGGAAGGAGTAGCATACCACTGCAAATCTACCAAGACCCGGCCGTCCCTCTGATCAGTCTTCTCCTTGTTTGAGACGAAAGTTTAGAGATGCAGCCATGAGGCTCATGATCACTCTGGATGAACTGCAGAGATCTACAGCTGAGGTGGGACAGTCTGTCCATAGGACAACAATCAGTCATACACTGCACAAATCTGGCCTTTATGGAAGAGTGGCAAGAAGAAAGCCATTTCTCAAAGATATCCATAAAAAGTGTTGTTTAAAGTTTGCAACAAGCCACCTGGGAGACACACCAAACATGTGGAAGAAGGTGCTCTGGTCAGATGAAACCAAAACCGAACTTTTTGGCAACAATGCCAAACGATATGTTTGGCGTAAAGGCAACACAGCTTATCACCCTGAACACACCATCCCCACTGTCAAACGTGGTGGTGGCAGCATCATGGTTTGGGCCTGCTTTTCTTCAGCAGTGACAGGGAAGATGGTTAAAATTGATGGAAAGATGGATGGAGCCAAATACAGGACCATTCTTGAAGAAAACCTGTTGGAGTCTGCAAAAGACCTGAGACTGGGATGGAGATTTGTCTTCCAACAAGACAATGATCCCAAACATAAAGCAAAATCTACAAGTGAATGGTTCACAAATAAATGTATCCAGGTGTTAGAATGGCCAAGTCAAAGTCCAGACCTCAATCCAATTGAGAATCTGTGGAAAGAGCTGAAAACTGCTGTTCACAAACGATCTCCATCAAACCTCACTGAGCTCGAGCTGTTTGCCAAGGTAGAATGGGCAAGAATTTCAGTCTCTCGATGTGCAAAACTGATAGAGACGTACCCCAAGTGAATTGCAGCAAATGGCGGTGCAACAAAGTATTAAGTTAAAGGGGTCGAACAATATTGCACTCCCCGCTTTTCGGTTTTTTAATTTCCACAAAAATTTAAAATAACCAATAAATGTTGTTCAACTTCACAACTGTGTTCCACTTGTTGTTGATTCTTCACCAAAAATTGACATTTGGTATCTTTATGTTTGAAGCATGATATGTGGGAAAAGGTTGAAAAGTTCCAGGGGGCTGAACACTTTTGCAAGGCACTGTATATAACCGTGACATTAATAGAATTATTACCGTAACTAAAAATATATATGGGTCCCCGAAAAATAAAATGCAAATGGCGCATACATGAAATGTGTTTAGTCTAATGCCAGTGTGTGTAGACGCAGAATGGAAAAACTACAAAACAGATAGCAAGTAAACCATCTGAAAAAAAATACTTAAGATATTAAGCTCTTACCTTGTGGTCTTTAAATTTGTGGCAAATTTCCTTGAAAATAAATACTTTCATAATAATATGGTAATCATGGCATCAGTTTCTTGATTTAGCTACTGCCTTGTTATCAGATAATAATATTGTATATACACGATAATGAAAATATTTTTTAATCAAATGTTTCCATACTGTCAAACAAGTGAAAGCTTAAGCAGATCAATAGAGAGGCAAAAAAATCCATTGAAATTATCACATGGAAGTTGAATGGATCGATAAGCTCAAAACAAGAGAGCCCTGTACTTGTTTACATTATGTATGATCAGGCATTAGTAAATGTAGTGCTTTCTAATACTACAAGCATTATTTATTGGGAGCATTATAATAAACTAATGTCCCATCACCCTTTGCTTGCACAGAACAGAGCTTAAAAAAACCCTTTTTTCCTGTTCACTTGAGCATCACGACAAGCTTCTGAAAGCCAGTTTGGATTATGTATATTTTCAATTCCAGATCCTTGCAGTAGACGTTGTCAGCTTTGCCATGATAATTGAACAACATGTCTCGAGTACTTATTTCTACGGCTAATCCCCTAGCATGTGTTTAACCTTTCTGATAAATCATGGATTGGAGAAAGAGTGCTTGCAGAACAACATTTGGCCCACACTGTTACCAGGGGAATTACACATTCTATATCACAATATGTAACTTACAAGAAACGAGAGGTCAGCATGTTTTTAATGTATTTTCAGAACAAAGAAAAAGAAATAAGAAAACGGAATTCTTCTAATAATACAGAGAGTACAATTTATGTATCTATTTATGCCTCACGTATATGGCCAAGCTGTGCAAACAGTGATTGTATGGTCTTTGCTGCTCAGGACTTGTTCGAATAATAGTGATTAAAGGTTACATGTGATAAATTTATATTATACAATGTAAATCTATTAAAGTAAAAATTCCATTTGGCCACCGGTATTGTGGTCTGGAGTGGAGACATCTTAACACCTTTCCATGCACTTTGCAATTTTACCTACAAATTATGAGGAAATAACAGCACCCTTTATTTGCTAAAGAGGATATCTGCTAGCAATCACAGACTTGAGCTGCATGTATATTATATGGATGGCTAGGAATCTGAAAGCCTGTACTTTTCAGCAGCAAACTGAGCAGGAGACCACATCTTTTCCTGGCAAAATAAGCAGTTTGCCAAAAATATAAAGAGCTGTCCCGCAAGTTATAGTGGTGATGTCTCGAGACGAACCATTTAATTCAATCAGCAAGAGCACTTTTCTGTTAGCAGTCATATGACCGTACGTTTTATTTGAAAATGAAGTATACAGTCAACAAACAAGAAATATAAGGCCAGAGTCACACAAGTGTAGAATACGGGTGAGTGCTATGTTAGAAAACATTGCAAAGCACTTGGCCCAGTGTTTCTTTACAGGGCAATCTAGATCACTGTATTTTGTCTCAGGCGTATTTGACTTGTGTTTTAAATCACAGCAGGTTGCGATTGTACGCGTATATCATCCGAGACTCACGAATGCAAAAACTCGGACACCACACGTATCATCCGTATACCGTGCGACAAATATACACACATTTTTCTGAAGCCAGGAAATTGCATCAGCCAAGAACAGGAAGCATGGTAGGCATATTGTCCTCGGAACCTATAACAATGTCAGGAACACACCTCCTCGGATCCACAATCACTGGGTACGGCTCTCCCAAAAAGTCAAGACAAGAAACAATCTAAAAGAACCTGACACGCCAGCCAGGGCTGTGGGGTACCTGGAATCTGACCGGACAGTTCTATGGGCGAGGTCACGGGGCTGTGATCTGTTTCCGTGGCCCTGGCCGAGTCATAAAAGGGAGGATAATTATGTGGTGTTTGGTCGTGACACCACCCGTAATGTTCAGCAATGGGTGGCCGACACTGGGGCTGATGGTGACACAGTAAAGATAGTTGAGCTCCCCATGGCGGGGCCCCAGGGCAAGTATATTTGATTGTTAAGATGGTGGTGAACGTTGGGGTGAGAAAATAAGTGAAGGACACAGAGGGGTGCAGTTTTCTTTACCTTTGACTTGAAAGTAGATGCAATCTGGGGTACAAATTACAGATGCTGGATTGAGTCCAGCTTACCTGAAGGCTTTCAGGGGATCCACCCTGCCAGGTGGGGTTGGGGACCTTCCTTCTGCTCTCTCTTTTAGGGTCCCTGCTGCTTGTAGCTAAGCTGCGGCCCTCTCCTGTGTGATGATTTCTAACCTGTATGGCAGACACTGTGAGCCTATTTCACAGGCACTGTCCTTTTCACTGTCAGCCCTGGGTTCTTGGTCTGCTGCCGTGCCTTCAGGTGTTCGGTGTGGCCAGAGAACTTGCAGCCCCCTGCCCTCCAGATTCAGCTGTCAGGGCATATAGCACCGCCCAGCCAAGGACTCTGGCGTCCCCTTTTATCATCACTCCGCTCTGGGGTCTGCTATAAGTAGTTTTCATTCCCCTGAGCTTTTGTCTCTACACCTGTCCCTTCCCTCTCCACAGACCAACTGCCAATTCTCCTCTTCTCACTGTCCTGTTCCCAGCTCCAGCTGGCTCCCATTTCCATGACAACTCCCCTCTTTACTCTCTCAGCTGAGTTCTTTCTGACTCACTAACTCCACCTGCTGGCCAGAATTTATAAGGAAGCTCCCCTTTCTGGCCTGGAGCAGGAATTGACATGTACACAGTGTTACCTGGCATGGGGACCTTCCTTCTTGCCTCCAGGCATGACATCACCCCTTAGGGGAGGGCAATGTCACCGTGGCAACTGGACTCTGGGGTGGCACAAACACACACAGTTGTGTTTAAGCTTAGCCTGTCACACATGTTTTTCTCAACCAGGACGAACAAGACACCAGCAGGGCCTCTATGTGAAAGATTTGAGGGATACACTTCTTGTGGACCCAATGTACAGTATGCCCTTCTTCATTAGGTTTTTATTCATTTCAGACCATTGAGGCAGTTAATTTAATGGGGTGGTGCATAGGAAAATCAGTGAGAAATGTAAAACCATACAGATGTCATACAGATAAATGGCTGAGAGAAAATTGCATCATTGCAAACGCATTACACACGGATGACCATACGGAGAACACTTGTGCGACTCTCGGCAGGGAGACTCGGACCGATTTTTTTATATGTTTAGTGTGACTCCAACCTTATACAAAAAAATGAATGAGCTTCTAATATGTTATCTTTCAAAGAGAATATGAGAGCAGGTTTACAAAAAATAACTTTACATTGAAAAAAACAAACAAGAAACAAGAACTGTCCTAAATATGTATCTATTAAACAAATATGAAACGCTGTTACAGCAAAATTACAAACTTATTCTATTTTCTATTTCTCTTTTCAACCCAAATCCCTGTGTCATCTAATTTTGTAATCCAAAGTAATTCTCTTTGTAGCCATCTTTTTGAGCAATCTCATCTGGAGGGGCTAAAATTTACATGTTTTATGCATAAAATGTATTATCCAGTAGCTTACATTTTTGATTTTCTATTATTTTAAGTGCCGTGATCACAATATTGTATAATTTCAAATATTTTTTTCTTTTAAAGTCCAGTGCCAGTGAAAGGTTAAAAAGTACGGTTTAATGACATTTATTAGAATCCAACAAAGAACAAGGAGTTAATCCTCACAGAAATACATATATTGATATAGTCTAAAGTGAGACTCTCCAAAGAGATTCGAATAGAGTACAAACATGTCTTTAGTGTATAAACTCACTTACAAAAATACATACGGGCATATAGCCCAAATACCAAATACAACAAAAGATAAAATGGGGGGAACAAACCAATAGGCATCATAAACTGCCGAGAGCCCTCCACTTAAATATTAACAGCAAAAGAGCATCAAATATTAATAACGACCCAGAGCAGAAAAAGTGCATGTGCAATTCTCCATAGAAAGAGACAATCTTTCCAGCAAGTGCTAGGCAAAGCCCCGGAAAAAAAGAAAGCAAAACTGCTCATCTGGTCTAAACAACAGTGATCTAATGCTTACCCTTGTGGGAAGGAAGAGACCCGGCAGAGAGCGTATGCACAAGCCCCGACGCGCGTTTCGCGTAAATGGCTTCCTTGGGGGGCTGACATTTATTGCTGATATTTTATTTTTTTCAATGTCATTCTTGTGGCTTTGAAGGGTTCATATACATCTCTTTGTGCTCCTTCACACACATATTTTTTCTGTTTAAAAATGCATGTAAAAAATCTTCGGAATAAAAATGTCATACTTTGCTGTATCATAAAAAAATGTCACTTATCCCTAAAATGCTTTGTATCTAGATATTTACATTTTTTACTATAGATATTAATCCCCAAACGACCAAGTGCCATAAATGCACAATACTTGCTCCGGGGGTTTTAACCATTGTAAATTTATGGAGCACAGTTAAAGCTCCTGCTTCTGTAACCTAGAAGAGCCAGATCAGGTCTTTGGCTGTCAGACACAGTTGATGACCATGGCAGAAAACAGAAGCAGTTCATTAATGATTCTGACTTCTCTTTTGCCAACCAAATAGGCAGTATTTTCCACTAGGTGCCCGAAGGCGGGAGCCTATGGCGGAAGGTTGCAGGGGGTGCATGGGCAAAGGAGCACCAATGAGATCCCTGCCCCAACGGAGGAAGATAAATGATAGAGGTGAAGGATCTGTGATGACATCATGCCAATGTGACTCTTATGGGTGGAGCCATGCAAAAGCTTGGAAGTGAAATGTTTTCCCAGGCAGGAATCAGCAGAAAGGCACTGGTGACAGGTTATTGGGGAATAGGGGTACATGGGGGGTGCAGGCTGTGTGAGGGTATATATGGGCACAGCTGAAAAGGAAAGTGCGAGTAAGGCGACTTACAAACCTGGATCAGTTACACCAGTCTTGTCAGGATGAATGCGGCCAAATTCCGACCAACTATTGTGAGAAGCTTGTGGAAGGTTTATTCTGATTTCATGTTACATATTGGGAAAAACCAGCATATGTGTCTTTATATATTGCATGTAAATGTCAGATTTCAACTGTAGGAGTTCATATGGGGGGGCAGCTATATGTGGTGGTACATATAGGAAATGCTGGAGATATGTAGGGGTACAAATGGGGGTGCAGGCTATATGTGAGGGTACATATGGGGGTACAGGTTACATATGGGGGTACAGGTTACATGTGGGGGTACTGTTGTGAATTCCGTTCTTGGGCTCCCTCCGGTGGTTGTAAATGGCACTTTTGTGAATTCTGCCCTTGGGCTCCCTCTGGTGGTTTTGAGTGGAACTGCCGCTCCTTGGGTTTAGCTTTAGCAGCTGCTTTCACTAATCGTCTCTCCTGGCTCTGCTATTTAACCTGGCTTCAGCCTATGCCACTTGTCAATGTTTTCAGGCTGGATTCACATCTCTGCTTGGATTCTCCTGGTTTCCTGACCAGTTCTGCAAAGATAAGTTCTGGCTTTGCTCATTTCAGTCCACATGTTGTGGACTTATTGTTCTGTGCATTCTATTTTTGTCCCGCTTGTCATTATGGATTTTTTCTGTTAGCTGGAAGCTCTGGGAAGCAGATTTACCCTCCACACCTTTAGTCAGGTGTGAAAATTTTGTAAACTCTGTGTGGATTGTTTTGTAGTTTTTATAGTGACCGCTCAGTATCCTTTCCTGTCCTATCTATCAAGCTAGACTGGCCTCCTATGCTAAAATCTGATTTCATCTCTGCGTATGTTATTTTCCCCTCCTCTCACCGTCAATATTTGTGGGGGGCTATCTTTCCTTTGGGGATTTTCTCTGAGGCAAGATAGGTTTCCTGTTTCCATCTTTAGGGGAAGTTAGATCTTAGGCTGTGCCGAGGGGTCTAGGGAGCGTCAGGTACCCCCCACGGCTATTTCTAGTTGCGCTGCTAGGTTCAGGGTCTGCGGTCAGTACAGATACCACCTCCTTCAGAGCTTGTCTCATGTTGTTCCTAAACCACCAGATCATAACAGTACAAGTGGCCAAAAATGAATTAAATGTATCTCAAAAGAAGGAAAAGAAAGTTCTGAACCATTTTTTTTTCTGTGCTCTGGTTTGCCTCTTTTTTCCTCTTGATATCTGGGTGGTGCAGGATATATGCTCTGGCATGGATGTTCAGGGTTTGTTTTCTCGTGTGGATCAACTGGCTGCAAGAGTACAGAGTATCCAGGACTATGTTGTCCAGACTCCGGCTTTAGAGCCCAGAATTCCTACTCCGGATTTGTTCTTTGGGGACAGATCCAAGTTTTTGAACTTTAAAAATAACTGCAAATTGTTTTTTGCTTTGAAACCCCGTTCTTCAGGTGATCCCATTCAGCAGGTGAAAATCATCATATCCTTGCTGCGTAGTGATCCGCAAGACTGGGCTTTTTCTCTTGAAACAGGGGATCCGGCATTATTGAATGTAGACACATTTTTTCAAGCGCTCGGATTATTGTATGACGAACGTAACTCTGTAGAGCATGCTGAGAAAACACTGTTGGCCCTGTGTCAAGGTCAGGAAGCGGCAGTTATACTGCCAGAAATTTAGAAAATGGTCTGTGCTCACTAAATGGAATGAAGAGGCTCTGGCTGCTATTTTCAGAAAAGGTCTTTCTGAAACCCTTAAAGATGTTATGGTGGGCTTTCCTACGCCTGCCGGTTTGAACGAATCTATGTCTCTAGCCATTCAGATTGATCGGCGTCTGCGCGAGCGTAAAGCTGTGCACCATATGGCAGTATCCTCTGAGCATAGTCCTGAACCTATGCAATGTGATAGGATTTTGACTAGAATAGAATGGCAGGAATTCAGACATCAGAATAGGCTGTGTTTTTACTGTGGTGATTCGGCTCATGTTATCTCTGATTGCCCTAAAGGTACCTTCACACTAAACGACGCTGCAGCGATCCAGACAACGATCCGGATCGCTGCAGCATCGCTGTTTGGTCGCTGGAGAGCTGTCACACAGACCGCTCTCCAGCGACCAACGATGCCGGTAACCAGGGTAAACATCGGGTTACTAAGCGCAGGGCCGCGCTTAGTAACCCGATGTTTACCCTGGTTACCATCCTAAAAGTAAAAAAATCAAATGCTACATACTTACCTACCGCTGTCTGTCCCCGGCGCTGTGCTTCTCTGCTCTGGCTGTGAGCACAGCGGCCGGAAAGCACAGCGGTGACGTCACCGCTCTGCTTTCCGGCTGCCCGGCGCTCACAGCCAGACCAGAGAAGCACAGCGCCGGGGACAGACAGCGGTAGGTAAGTATGTAGCGTTTGTTTTTTTTACTTTTAGGATGGTAACCAGGGTAAACATCGGGTTACTAAGCGCGGCCCTGCGCTTAGTAACCCGATGTTTACCCTGGTTACCAGCGAAGACATCGCTGAATCGGTGTCACACACGCAGATTCAGCGATGTCAGCGGGAAAGCCAGCGACCAAAGAAAGGTCTGGCCCTCTAGCCCCGACCAACGACATCAAAGCAGGATTCTGATCGCTGCTGCGTGTCAAACTAAACGATATCGCTAGCGAGGACGCTGCAACGTCACGGATTGCTAGCGATATCGTTTAGTGTGAAGGTACCTTAAGCGTACTAAGAGAGTCGCTAGGTCTGTTACCATTAGTACTATACAGCCTAAATTTCTCTTATCTGTGACCCTGATTTGCTCATTGTCGTCCTTTTCTGTCATGGCATTTGTGGATTCAGGCGCTGCCCTGAACTTAATGGACTTAGAATTCGCCAGGCGCTGTGGTTTTTCCTTGCAGCCTTTGCAGAGCCCTATTCCTTTGAGGGGCATTGATGCTACACCCTTGGCTAAGGATAAACCTCAGTACTGGACACAGATGACTATGTACATGGCTCCTGCACATCAGGAAGATTGCCGTTTTCTGGTGTTGCATAACCTGCATGATGTTGTTGTGCTGGGATTTCCATGGTTACAGGAACATAATCCGGTGCTGGATTGGAAAACTATGTCTGTGACTAGTTGGGGTTGTCATGGGGTACATAGTGATGTTCCTTTGATGTCAATTTCCTCTTCCCCCTCTTCTGAGGTCCCTGAGTTTTTGTCGGATTTCCAGGATGTATTTGATGAGCCCAAGTCCAGTTCCCTTCCTCCACATAGGGACTGTGATTGTGCTATTAACTTGATTCCTGGTTGTAAGTTCCCTAAGGGACGACTTTTCAATCTGTCTGTGCCAGAGCATGCCGCCATGCGGAGCTATGTTAAGGAATCTTTGAAGAAAGGGCATATTCGGCCCTCTTCGTCACCATTGGGAGTGGGTTTCTTTTTTGTTGCTAAGAAGGATGGCTCCTTGAGACCCTGTATTGATTTTCGTCTTCTTAATAAGATCACGGTCAAATTCCAATACCCCTTGCCTTTGCTTACTGATTTGTTTGCTCAGATTAAGGGGGCTAGTTGGTTTACTAAGATTGACCTCCGAGGGGCATATAATCTTGTTCGTATTAAACAGGGTGACGAATGGAAAACTGCATTTAATACGCCCGAAGGCCATTTTGAATACCTTGTGATGCCATTTGGGCTCTCTAATGCTCCATCTGTGTTCCAGTCTTTCATGCATGATATTTTCCGCAATTATCTTGATAACATCATGGTCGTATATTTGGATGATATTTTGATTTTTTCCAATGATTGGGAGTCTCATGTGAAGCAGGTCAGGATGGTGTTCCAGATCCTTCGTGATAATGCTTTATTTGTGAAGGGGTCTAAGTGCCTATTCGGAGTTCAGAAGGTCTCTTTTTTGGGTTTTGTTTTTTCTCCCTCGTCTATAGAAATGGATCCTGTTAAGGTCCAAGCTATTCATGACTGGATCCAACCCACATCTGTGAAGGGTCTTCAAAAATTTTTGGGCTTTGCTAATTTCTATCGCCGTTTCATTGCCAACTTTTCCAGTGTGGTTAAGCCCCTTACTGATTTGACGAAGAAAGGCGCTGATGTGACGAATTGGTCCTCTGAGGCTGTTGAGGCCTTTCAAGAGCTTAAACGCTGATTTACTTCTGCCCCTGTGTTGCGTCAACCGGATGTTTCTCTTTCTTTTCAGGTTGAGGTCGACGCTACTGAGATTGGGGCAGGGGCCGTCTTGTCTCAGAGGGAGTCTGATGGTTCTTTGATGAAAACGTGTGCTTTTTTTTCCAGAAAGTTTTCGCCTGCGGAACGCAATTATGATGTGGGCAATCAGGAGTTGTTGGCTATGAAGTGGGCGTTTGAGGAGTGGCGACATTGGCTTGAGGGAGCTAAACACCGTGTTGTGGTCCTGACCGATCATAAGAATCTGATTTACCTCGAGTCGGCCAAGCGGCTGAATTCTAGACAGGCTCGATGGTCCCTTTTTTTCTCCCGTTTTGATTTTGTGGTCTCGTATCTTCCGGGATCTAAGAATGTTAAGGCTGATGCCCTCTCTAGGAGTTTTTCGCCTGATTCTCCAGGAGTCCTTGAGCCGATTGGCATTCTTAAGGAGGGGGTGATTCTTTCTGCTATCTCCCCTGATTTGCGCCGGGTGCTTCAGGAATTTCAGGCTGATAGGCCTGACCGCTGTCCAGTGGGGAAGCTGTTTGTTCCTGATAGATGGACAAGTAAAGTAATTTCTGAGGTTCATTGTTCAGTGTTGGCTGGTCATCCTGGGATTTTTGGTACCAGAGATTTGGTTGCTAGGTCCTTTTGGTGGCCTTCCTTGTCTCGCGATGTGCGTGCTTTTGTGCAGTCCTGTGGGACTTGCGCCCGGGCCAAGCCTTGCAGTTCCCGCGCAAGTGGGTTGCTTTTGCCTTTGCCGGACCCTGAGAGGCCCTGGACGCATATTTCCATGGATTTTATTTCGGATCTTCCTGTTTCCCAGAAGATGTCTGTTATCTGGGTTGTTTGTGACCGGTTCTCTAAAATGGTCCATTTGGTACCTTTGCCTAAGTTGCCTTCCTCCTCAGATCTGGTTCCATTGTTTTTTCAGCATGTGGTTCGTTTGCATGGCATTCCGGAGAATATTGTGTCTGACAGAGGTTCTCAGTTTGTCTCTAGATTTTGGCGGGCCTTTTGTGCTAGGATGGGCATTGATTTGTCTTTTTCTTCGGCGTTTCATCCTCAGACTAATGGCCAAACTGAGCGAACTAATCAGACCATGGAGACCTATTTGAGATGCTTTGTGTCTGCTGATCAGGATGATTGGGTGTCTTTCTTGCCGTTGGCCGAGTTTGCCCTTAATAATCGGGCTAGTTCGGCTACTTTGGTTTCACGTTTCTTTTGTAATTTTGGTTTTCATCCTCGTTTTTCTTCTGGGCAGGTTGAGCCTTCTGATTGTCCTGGTGTTGATTCTGTGGTGGACAGGCTGCAGCAGATTTGGACTCATGTGGTGGACAATTTGACGTTGTCTCAGGAAAGGGCTCAACGTTTTGCTAACCGCCGTCAGCATGTTAGTCCCCAGCTTCGTGTGGGGGATTTGGTTTGGTTGTCTTCTCGTCATGTTCCTATGAAGGTTTCTTCTCCTAAGTTTAAGCCTCGGTTTATTGGTCCTTATAAAATTTCTGAAATTATTAATCAGGTCTCTTTTGGTTTGGCTCTTCCAGCCTCTTTTGCCATTCATAATGTTTTCCGTAGATCTTTGTTGCGGAGATATGTGGTGCCCGTTGTTCTCTCGGTTGACCCTTCTGCCCCGGTGTTGGTTGAGGGAGAGTTGGAATATGAGGTTGAGAAGATTTTGGATTCTCGTTTTTCGAGGCGGAGGCTCCAGTATCTTGTCAAGTGGAAGGGTTATGGCCAGGAGGATAATTCTTGGGTTGTTGCCTCCGATGTCCATGCTACCGATTTGGTTCGTGCTTTTCACTTGGCTCGTCCTGATCGGCCTGGGGGCTCTGGTGAGGGTTCGGTGACCCCTCCTCAAGGATGGGGTACTGTTGTGAATTCCGTTCTTGGGCTCCCTCCGGTGGTTGTAAATGGCACTTTTGTGAATTCTGCCCTTGGGCTCCCTCTGGTGGTTTTGAGTGGAACTGCTGCTCCTTGGGTTTAGCTTTAGCAGCTGCTTTCACTAATCGTCTCTCCTGGCTCTGCTATTTAACCTGGCTTCAGCCTATGCCACTTGTCAATGTTTTCAGGCTGGATTCACATCTCTGCTTAGATTCTCCTGGTTTCCTGACCAGTTCTGCAAAGATAAGTTCTGGCTTTGCTCATTTCAGTCCACATGTTGTGGACTTATTGTTCTGTGCATTCTATTTTTGTCCACCTTGTCATTATGGATTTTTTCTGTTAGCTGGAAGCTCTGGGAAGCAGATTTACCCTCCACACCTTTAGTCAGGTGTGGAGATTTTGTAAACTCTCTGTGGATTGTTTTGTAGTTTTTATACTGACCGCTCAGTATCCTTTCCTGTCCTATCTATCAAGCTAGACTGGCCTCCTATGCTAAAATCTGATTTCATCTCTGCGTATGTTATTTTCCCCTCCTCTCACCGTCAATATTTGTGGGGGGCTATCTTTCCTTTGGGGATTTTCTCTGAGGCAAGATAGGTTTCCTGTTTCCATCTTTAGGGGAAGTTAGATCTTAGGCTGTGCCGAGGGGTCTAGGGAGCGTCAGGTACCCCCCACAGCTATTTCTAGTTGCGCTGCTAGGTTCAGGGTCTGCGGTCAGTACAGATACCACCTCCTTCAGAGCTTGTCTCATGTTGTTCCTAAACCACCAGATCATAACAGGGTACATATAGGAAGTGATGGAGATGTTTGGGGAAACAAATGGTGGTGTGCAGGCTGTATGTTGAGATACATGTGGGGTATGATGGCTATATGTGAGGGTACATATGGGGGTACAGGTTACATGTGGGGGTATATATTGGAAGTGATGGAGATGTGTGGAGATACATATGGGGTGTGCAGGCTGTATGTGGGGATACACGTGGGGTATGCAGGCTACATGTGGGGGTACATATAGGTGTGGAGGCTTTGGGGACAGCAATGATAATGTGTGAAAAAGTGCTGCGGAATATGATGGAGCAGTCTAAGCAATGCATAATAATGAAATAAAATATATGTGGGGGTCCAGGCTATATATGGGGTACATATGCGGAGGTTACATGGGAATGCAGGATGTATGTGTGGGATGAAAGCCATATGTTGGGTACATTGGGGTGCAGGCTGTATGTAGGAGGACTTGGTATTGCAGACTGTATGTACAGGGTACATGAGGGTGCAAGCTGTATGTGGGGATTACATGGAGGTGCAGGCTGTATATGGGGGTTAAATAGGGATGTAGGTTGTATGCAGGCTCGGACTGGACCACAGGGAGACAGGGGAATCCCCCGGTCAGCCTCTGTGTAGATCTGGGGCCCAACCCACACTGTATGGGCAGTACTTGGCATAATTCACTTGATTCACTCTGTACAGAAAAAAGCAGCATCTTATCATTCATTTACCAAACTACCCACTTTATTATTGTATAGAGATATAAGTAAATTTGTGAACGAAGGTAGTGTATATGCATGCAGGTGAAAAATGGGCCCCCCAAAGTCAATGTTACTGGTGGGCCCTTGTCACCCCAGTCCGACACTGGTTGTATGTGCTTGGTTCATGGGGTGTGGACTGTATGTAGAAGTGCAGTTTGTATGAGTGTGGTATATGGGGTGCGGACTGTATGTGATAGAGTGCCACAAAGAAAGGGAAGGTAGGCACTCCTTAGTGGAGCATAAGAAACAATAATTTTTCTACTGTAGACAGTGAGGGAGAGGTATTTATTGAGGGCACGGTATGAAGGGAGTACAGTGTGGGGAAGGGTACCGACGAGGAGGACAGTTTGGAGGCTATAGTTCTGAATGCAGGCACAATGTGAATGGAGGACAGTGTATTCACAATAGTTGTTCAAGGAGGATGGTTTACAGTTATTGTTCATAAGGAAGAACAGTGA
Source organism: Ranitomeya imitator (assembly GCF_032444005.1). Taxonomy (NCBI): domain Eukaryota; kingdom Metazoa; phylum Chordata; class Amphibia; order Anura; family Dendrobatidae; genus Ranitomeya; species Ranitomeya imitator. Next base: position 146,834,169 of record NC_091288.1, on the reverse strand, counting down.
GGCGGCCATAGTTGATAGGGGAAGGATGGGGTGATATTGTAAAATATTAGGGGGACGGTGTGGAGGCATTTTACAGAAGACGAGACCATGTATCATAAGAGGGACAGTGTGGATGTCACCGTCTTGGGCAGAGAGCACAGTGAAGAGCAATTAGTTATTTAGGGCACACAGCATGGGCAGCTATTTTAATTCAGGTGCCATTACAAAATACCTTTTATTTTAAAGGGCACTGTGTCAGGATGTGCTGCAGAAGACTGGAGAAAAGGGATGTCTGCAGAGACAAGCTACAGCAACAGACCAGATGAAGAAAAAAAGGATGAGAAGAACGTCAATCAGAGGAGATGTCACCTATAAGGTACTTGGATTTAAGGGTGCATTTACACTGGTCAACAGCGGATCATATATGACCACTGATCAGTTTTATGAAGCCTATTGGCAGTCGTTTATTAGCCTATTTAGAACGCCCAACTACACTTTCATACGCAGAAAGGGATCCTTAATATGACTGCTCTGTTTGCATAGAATAAAAATATTCTCTGCAGCACATGTTTACACAGGATGATTTGCTGCCGAGAACAATGATATTTACATAAGGTTATAGGGAATCTGTCACCACATTTGTCCTATCTAAATAATTAATACAGGCATACAGGTTATAGAATGCTGAAAACAGTCATCCCTGTGTGCCTCATATCAGATGTCTTGTTGCTGATAAATCCCCTTTTATGAGTTTATATGAATTTCACAGGAGGCTGAAGTAAGGAGAGACAAAACAGGAGAGGGCTACCTAAGAACAATAAATGACATATAAATGGAAAGGGTGATACATATATCTGTGCTCACCTGTAGAGGTTGTGGAAGATGGGCACAACACTATGTTGAAATTTGATAAAAGTTGTGATCCAACCTCGTGTCTTGCCGCCCTCCCGATTTGTGTGGAGTTGTGTTTGTCCTGTTCTATTCATGACTCCAATGGTAATGTGAGGAGAGATTTGGGAGGCGCTTCCCTCTTGTGGAAGGAATCCCAAATGAGCGTCAGGTGTGGAACATACCTCCAGGTGATCTTTAGAGTAGTAATGATAACACTCCTGTGCTTGTGAAATTGTATTTATTTTAAAAATCCATTGGTAGTAATGATCTTTGCATGTTGGTTACAAGGAATAATAGCATAAAAAACTTAAAAAGTAATTAAAAACATAACGAGTTTCTGCTCTGACAAAACCTTCTTCAGGTATATCTGGATACACCAGAGGAAGGCTATGCAGCAATCAGCCAGGCATGAGGTATCGGGGTCTGGGACAGCATTTACAGCTTTCAATTGAACGTCACAGTAAGACGAGGTGGATGAGGGATTGGTGTAGGCCCCCTTTACTGGGAGCCCTGATACCAAATGCAACACCTCTACCTGCTTTCACACTGAGCCACACTCAGGTGGCACAAATATCAGTTTTGAACACTACCATTGTCAGAAAAATTTAAGGATAGTAACACAGGTAGTTGAGTCCAAGGAAGTGGAGACCTGACGGTCTCGGAGGTCTACTGCTACGGGCAACATGCATGAAGGAGACCCAACCTGGAGTGTTCACATTTCCAAAAATTATTGGCAGACACCACCAAAGTGGCATCAATTTCACCACAGTAGAAATAGTATAATAGGGACCCATAGGTCTTCCACTACTCCCAATCCAGCAGATATTCAGATTTAAACAAATGAGAGCCTTACACCACAGAAATGGCATTAATTTCACCACAGTAGAAATATTATAATAGGGATCAACAGGTCTTCCACTACACCCAATCCAGCAGATGGACACCCAACCAGGAGTGTTTACAAATCGGATAAAAGACAAGTAAAAATCTGAGGGCTTCTGACTTGAATGGGTCAGTCTCATCTCATGTATTGGTTCAAGTGTTGTCCGTTGTTTCCACAGACAACAATCGGACCAAAACAAGTCCTAATATGAAGTTTGCTCCTTTCAAGGACTTGTTCAGATGGCCTTATTTTTGATCTGAGTGCTATTTAGTGGGGCAGATGAATGATTTTTTCCACTGACCAAATCTATGTGTGAAAAAAATCACAGCATGCACTAGTTTCTTTCGTAATTGAATGAGCCTCACCCATTCAACCTCACCCATTCAACTCTAAAAAACAGATGCCTTGTGGAGCCACACTATATAACAACCGATTTATATGGATACATTGCAATTCCGTAAATGGTCTTGTAGATGATTAATAGCTGCAAAAAAATGGATTGCACACAGAAGAAAAGTGAGAAAAAATATCATCCTGCTTATATGGATGAAACTCTGTATGATTTTTTTATATGCCTATGTGACCCCACCCTGACAAAGATTCAACTGATTTTGGAAATTCTGTGGTGAGACACTATTGTCACTGCAGTGCCATATGAGGAAACCAAAGTGCAAAACGTTGATGTTTTAAGCTTAAAAGTAGTTTATGACATTTTTTTAATTATTTTTGTTAAAAAATAAAGAATAATAATTAATCACAGACAAAATTGGGCAAAAATTCAATAAATTAATAAAGTAAAACTAAGCATTTCCAACAAATAACTTCAAGGTCTACACGCATGACATCTCATTTGTCATTTATCTTCATCTAATTCCCTATGGTTTTTCATATGAAGGTCACAAGACTAGAAAGGTAAAGACATTCATTTGAGGAAATAAAGTGCTATTCAGCTGTATCATTCTCCCCGATCTCTAGGGGTTTTAAGACAAAATATATTAAAGGGTTCTTCTCATTTGAAATGACTAGATTGGTAGTCTAACATAAAATCAGACAGACAGTGGTGTTTTTCAGGGATTAGATTTCACTTTCTACATACTGTGACGCTGCAAGAAAGTAAATGTTACGTCCAACCCTCAGTCTTTGGATGTCTGCTACAAAACACAGATTTGGCCACAATCAGAAGAAGGTTCTGATGTTGGAACATTCATGTATAAGTCACACACAAACATTTGTAGCGATGCAAATTATTATGATCTTATCAAATAAACTCCTAATTTACCATTTGCATTCATACATTTAATTTTTAATGGATTTAGAAATAATGATTTGAGAAACCGGTCCAATAGATTTCCTCAGAGATATAATAGATTTCTATCTAATGAAACTAATTATAAGAATAATGATATCTAATTGCTTATTATTGGTCTATTTATTGACACATACCCATCCAGTTAGTAAACGGCATAGTGAACATATCACCTTCTTCTTAATAAGTAAGCAGTGACATTACCATGTGCTTTTCCCACACAAAAGTCAATAGCAGTCATATAATTGGAAGCTAGCTGCTTCCCAAATGCAAGTGTCTTCCAAAGTTACTATGCAAATGTCAATAGGTCTTGATAACGCAGTAAATGCTTCCATATGAAGATAAACTTATGTCCTTCCATGGTAACAGACTATTAATTCTCAGTTCTCTAATCCTGCAGTCATATTATCATCCTGCTGCCCCACTTTTGCTAAATTCTCAAACATGAGTAGTTATGGAGATGCATGTCTTCGTAGTAGTGAAACAGTTTGCAAACTGCTAGCTTTTTAAAAGCTTTATTAGGTGTTTTCACCAGATTTTTGGCATAAAGCAGTTTGAAAAGTTGTAACATTTTTGCCATTTTTAATGTTTTCACACCAGTCCTAACCAAATCCTCCAAAGTGGGTGACGTAAAGGTGAGATAGGGGATGGTAAAGCCCACCTAACGAGTTTTTAAAAGGCTATGCTACACTGCTGGTGTGACATGCTACAACTGATTGGAGTAACATTTACGGAGAGGCGCACAGCAGTGATCGAATGTGCGTAATTCATTAGTTAATTAGCTGCCTCTTACTCATGATCACTATTGAAACCAAGTCTTAAAGAGTTTGGCGAGGTGATTTCACCTGAGACAAGATAGGATTACTTGGGGCTTTCTGTACAATATTCTATGATAGATCACTTTTCTCTTTCTATTAGCATAAGGAAGAACTCCCTTGTTACTGTTGGCAGGTCTATCCTAATTAAACAAGGAAAACAGGCCCAAAATCATAAAATGCTATGACGAGACTGGACATTTCAAGTGAATGTTGCTCAAAAGTGGTTTCTTCATTTTCATTCTGGTACTCTATAATATTGTTTTTCTCCTTCTGCATGAAATTGAAGCATTTATGTAAAATTATATCTTTATAAGATTTTTGGTGCCCAGTCTTATTTTAATCTCCACATTGAAATCTGCTCTTTATCATAATTTTGTATGTAAAAGCTATGCTTCCATCTTCAATCTTCTGGAAAATAACAGAACATTTTCTCTTAGCATTTTTTTCCTTCATAAACCAAGAGAAAAGTACTTGTGAGTCATAGATTTTATGATATTAGGAATGAATAAAGCAGAATCAAAAGCTTAATACAAGAACTGATGGCAAGCTAGTCCTTGTCATCGTACTAAGGGAAATTTGTTCTATTTTGGTTTCATGTAATCCTCTCAGTACCATTAACGCTGGAGATTTTCAGTATGCAGTTGAAATCATTCATCGTTACAGCTTCCAGTTATTTTAATTATAATTTGCTAGAATGGTAAAATAAGATTGTGCAGGGAGGTTTTCGGTCTATTTTGCAGGATTTTAAAGGCACAACTTAAGAACTATCAAGAAGCATTGAACTTGCTTTGTGTTTTGTGCTGTTTCTTTTGAAGACTGACCTATCAATCAATTTTGTAATAAAGTGGAGTGGAAATTCACTACACAACTGACAGCTGTTGCCTGCATTTAACATTTAAACAAAAAGCACAGGCGTATACAGGCGTATAACCAGATCTAATTAAGTTACTGGTCAACCGCTAATGAAAAAAGATGGCACTCTAAGTTAATTAACATACTATTATTTAGCAAGACACATGCTATCATTTCTCCATAATATGAAGTCAATGACTGGACTGTTTACTAGTATAAATTATAGTACAAACCGTAACCCAATCCAACCATGACTCTGTTTCCTCTTAGTGTCAGAAGGCCTGTAGTTTAGAGGGCATTAAACCATATGCACCTTTTCTGTGATAGTAATCTGTAAATTTTATCCAAGACAGAGTATTAAAATAATATTCCTAAGTAAAATAACATGATTGGAATAGTCATATAATTTTCACGTTTTGCTAGTGATATTATGAAAAACTATAGTTGAGTATTTATGATGTGGCGTAACACCTTTATAAAATTAAACTAGTTAATAAGTCAATATTTTAATGAGATTTAATAAATGCAAACAACTTGTCTAACTTAAATAACTTAACGAGATTGTCCTCTTTTTAGAAATATACTGCCGAGGCTGCAATTTGTAAAAAATAACAAACCACGATATGCTCACCTTTCACGCACTGGCAAGGCTCCGCCACTGCTGCTTCATCTGGTATTAGCTGAGGTGTTGACATCACATCAACAGCATGGCACTCAGTCAATATCCTCAGTTGTCCTGCCCATGAATACAGAATGCCTCCTTCAGATTCGCTGAGCTCTAGCTTGAACCCTTACACTTACATATAAAGTTGTCTGTGAGAACCACATCTATATGGTAGTATGTCTTAGGCCGGGTTCACATTAGCGTTTCTGTGCACAGCGTATGATCCGAATACATCCGCATGCGTCATGCGTACATATCTTTAGCATGGTGTACGCAGGGACATGCTTTTGAATGGGTTCGCATGTGGCATTTCATGGTGTGTGGCGGTTTCCAGCAAATGCAACATGTTGCATTTTTTGAGGCGGCAAATATTGCACAATCATCCGCATGCGGATTATTGCATCAAAAAAACACATTACTGTCTATGGGAACGCATTGATACGCAATGACATGCGTACAAATGCATTTGATTCTTTCACGAAAATGTTGCTTTAACCCCAAATTTTAAAGCAACATGAAAAAGTGGATGGCAAAGTTTGTTAACCACTTCCTTCTGAGCGTGGAAATACCCCTTATGTAGTAAAAAAGTTATGTTTGGACACATGGCAGTGCTCGCAAGGGAACGTCACCATTTTAATTTTTTAACACAAATTTGGCTAAAATAAATTGTGAGCACTTATGGCACCCAAACAGCAGAAACCCTTCACAAAGACCCCATTTGGGAAGCTACACCCCTCATGGAATTTATCCAGGGGTATAGTAAGCATTTTGAGCTAACATGCTCTACACAGAATTTGATAACATTAGGTGTTAGGAGTCGAGTTTCCTCTGCTGCACAGGGGGAATCTCGATCCATGTCTGCTGCGGTTTCCCATTCGGCATCGGCCGCAGTGGGGTCTGCTCAGCGGAGGCGTCGCTCCCAGCGTCTAGCTGGGACTGATTCTGTGCAAAGGGTTACTGCTGCCTTTTCTGGCTCTCCTGTTGTACCCTGCACTGATCAGCGGCGAGCGGGCTTCTCTGGGACTAAGTCCTATTTGCACACACTGAGCATGCCCAGGGCAAGATCTCCCGTTGGAGATCGAAGGTCACATGCTCAGGTATTGCAGCACGTCCCATTGGTCCTCCAGGAAGGTCCTGAAAGGGCAAAACTTCGGTAGCAGCTTCCTGTGCTGCAACTATATAAGCTGCGCATGACCACACGGCCATGCGCTAGTATTGTCTTGAAAATATGTGTGTGTGTAGATGGATGTATGTCGAAGGATGAAAGCTCCTAAATATCCCTCCCTAGTGTTGTTGACTGTTTGCGGATGATGGTAGCTATCTAGCGCCCGACTAGCCATCAGCACAAAACACACATAACAGCGTCTAGTTGCTGTGACCGCCAGTACGGCGCCGTGCGCTTTCCTTACCCAAGCCTGGATGGTTAGCAGCGTCCGTTTGTGCGGCACCGCATGCACACTCGTGCCTTTATATATTATTATTTCTGTCTCTCTGACACCTCAGTTGTGGTGTCGAGCGCATGAGGTCTTTGAACTCAAATCCTTTGTCTTGGGATTGTGTTCAGAGACTTCTTGCTTGCGCTCTATGTGCGGTACCGCGGTCCTGTGACGCAACAGGGTTCGCTTCCTTCACACAGGGTGAAGTTAACCCATGTGTGTATACTTATTGTACCGCCATATCGTCTGTCTCTACTAGCACCAGGGTTTTCACCTGCACGGTGGACCTCGGACTGCGAACGCACCTAATACCATAACATCTGATTCTTGGTGCGTTCCGCCAGTCCTTAACATTAGGTAATCATATTGAAAATGTTAGCACTGGCTTCCAGTATCTGTTGTTTCAGATGCTGCACATCTCGTATCTTCACAGCATAGACAATTGCCTTCAGATGACCTCAGAATCTGAAACAACATATATTTTTCTGTGTTGTTGCTATCAGTGTGTCAAGAGTGGGAGAAGAGGGTTGCATTGACAATCCAACACAATGGGCAGCACTTTGAACACATTTTTAAGTGGTCATAAACTTGCAAACAACTCATGAAAAAATAAAGATACGTTAAAACCAAGCTCACAATTGTTTTTCTTGTGAAATTCTCAATAAGTTTGATGCGTCACATGACCCTTTTCCCATTGGAAAAAATAAAGTTGGATCCAAAATTGCCAACTTCAAAATGGCCGCCATGGTCACCACCCATCTTGAAAAGTATTCCCTCTCCCATATACTAATGTGCCACAAACAGGAAGTTGATATCCCCAACCATTCCCATTTTATTTAGGTGTATCCATATAAATGTCCCACCCTGTGTTTAAAGTAGACAAGAATTTGCACTGTACCTGTGAACAAACATTTTTGTATCCCTGATCACAGCACTATAGACATGAAATTGCTTGTATTAAAAGGTAATTTGAAATCTCAGAGACAGAAAAATTTGGGAATATAAACTTATGGCAATCTTTGACACACTAAGTGCAGGAATAAATGTGTAGCATGGATTTTTGTCTTTCTATTTGAACTAAGGAATGTGCTCCTCAGACCTCCAGGGGTATCACAATCATGAACCAGACCAAAATCTCTATGAACTGTTTATTTACAGCCACAAGTGTTTTTTACACGCTCTGAAGAAACAATTTGCATATTTCCCAGAGAAGCTTTGTGGCTTAAATGTCTCCACACCTCGGCATGTCAGGCTTAACATTTTTTTCTCCACAAGGAGACACATTACTTCTTGGATCCTGGTTATATGCTTCTCATCCAACCCAACCAGATCTCATACATTGCACTGATGGAGGGCAATACCCTAAAACACAATGTCTGCAATTTGAGAGTTTGTATTTGGCTTTTATCCGAAGTTGTCCAACAAGGCTCATTAAAGGGTTGATATTGATTTTTTGAATTGTTATTTCCTATAGGTAGCACTAGAGTTTTAGTCCTCTTCCTCTCTAAAGAGGAAAATGACATATTTCCCAGAGGAGCACTGTGGTTTAAAAATCTCCTCACCTCACCATGTCAGGCTTGATATGTCGCTCTCTGCAAGGAGATACATTACCCCTTGGATCCCGGTCAGATGCCTCTCACCAAGCCAAATGAGATTTCAAACATTGCACTGATGAGAGGCAGTACCCTGAAACACAGTGTCTGCAAATTAAGATGTTGAGTTTGGGCTTTTATCCTAAGTCATGAGACAAGGTTCATTAAAGGGTCAATATTGGCTTTTAGGATTGCTGCTTTTTATAGGTGGCACTTGAATTTTAGTCCATTTCTTCTCTGAAGAGACAATTTGCATTTTTCCCTTCCCACATAGATAGTTCTGCTTCACGCCACTTGTCTTACCTATTACATTATTCCTGTGTTCTATTGTGCATAAATATGTGACTCTTCAGATTTTGTGATACATTATGCCTGATGAAGATACATGAGTAGTCTTGGAAGCTAACAATTTATTACCATGCTTTTAGTTAGCCATTAAAAGGTATCGACCACTGAGGATTCTCAAATTGTAATATTTTTCTATCTATTGGCTAATACGTTACAAAAATATATTTTTGTTGCTTGCTAATAACAAATTCTGAGATTCTGCAGAATCTCACATTTTTGGGCAAGAGCAGTCTAATAAATTTGCAGCTATTAATCACAGTTCCACAACTTCTTCCTCACGCAACTTGTTTAGAAGAAATAACTTATTATATAACCCATTAAACTTTCTATCATTTTATTTTCAACATGGTAGGTGCATTCTTTCAAAGTGGTAAGTTCAGAGATGCAGTTTAGATGTCTTTTTGCAGTGAAGATCTTAGTTCCAAAAGCAGCATTTTCAAAGTGTTTTCAGAGACTGGCTGATGTATTCTGAGGGAAATATGTAGTTTGCTAGCAGATAGACTGTGGACTTACAAAATGGAACAATGGTGGCATTGTGAAGTGAGTCATAAATATACTCACAAATCATAAAAAAAACCTTTGGATGTGAGAAATCTTCCAAATGTAATCTTCTGCAGAGGAGTCTGACAAAGAGGCTGTGAGAGCACTGCTGGGAAGTGTCCTGCTCTGTTGAGTTGCGGGAGGAACCATATTGAGACCTCAGTCTCTTCAGGGCTTTTCCTTATTTTTGGTTTTCTTCATGATGCTTGTGGTGCCAATATTCAAAAAGGGCTCCTCTAAAAGTGAACCTGGAAATTATAGGCCAGTAAGTCTAACCTCTATTGTTGGTAAAATATTTGAAGGGTTTCTGAGGGATGTTATTCTGGATTATCTCAATGAGAATAACTGTTTAACTCCATATCAGCATGGGTTTATGAGAAATCGCTCCTGTCAAACCAATCTAATCAGTTTTTATGAAGAGGTAAGCTATAGGCTGGACCACGGTGAGTCATTGGACGTGGTATATCTCGATTTTTCCAAAGCGTTTGATACCGTGCCGCACAAGAGGTTGGTACACAAAATGAGAATGCTTGGTCTGGGGGAAAATGTGTGTAAATGGGTTAGTAACTGGCTTAGTGATAGAAAGCAGAGGGTGGTTATAAATGGTATAGTCTCTAACTGGGTCGCTGTGACCAGTGGGGTACCGCAGGGGTCGGTATTGGGACCTGTTCTCTTCAACATATTCATTAATGATCTGGTAGAAGGTTTACTCAGTAAAATATCGATATTTGCAGATGATACAAAACTATGTAAAGCAGTTAATACAAGAGAAGATAGTATTCTGCTACAGATGGATCTGGATAAGTTGGAAACTTGGGCTGAAAGGTGGCAGATGAGGTTTAACAATGATAAATGTAAGGTTATACACATGGGGAGAAGGAATCAATATCACCATTACACACTGAACGGGAAACCACTGGGTAAATCTGACAGGGAGAAGGACTTGGGGATCCTAGTTAATGATAAACTTACCTGGAACAGCCAGTGCCAGGCAGCAGCTGCCAAGGCAAACAGGATCATGGGGTGCATTAAAAGAGGTCTGGATACACATGATGAGAGCATTATACTGCCTCTGTACAAATCCCTAGTTAGACCGCACATGGAGTACTGTGTCCAGTTTTGGGCACCGGTGCTCAGGAAGGATATAATGGAACTAGAGAGAGTACAAAGGAGGGCAACAAAATTAATAAAGGGGATGGGAGAACTACAATACCCAGATAGATTAGCGAAATTAGGATTATTTAGTCTAGAAAAAAGACGACTGAGGGGCGATCTAATAACCATGTATAAGTATATAAGGGGACAATACAAATATCTCGCTGAGGATCTGTTGATACCAAGGAAGGTGTCGGGCACAAGGGGGCATTCTTTGCGTCTGGAGGAGAGAAGGTTTTTCCACCAACATAGAAGAGGATTCTTTACTGTTAGGGCAGTGAGAATCTGGAATTGCTTGCCTGAGGAGGTGGTGATGGCGAACTCAGTCGAGGGGTTCAAGAGAGGCCTGGATGTCTTCCTGGAGCAGAACAATATTGTATCATACAATTAGGTTCTGTAGAAGGACGTAGATCTGGGGATTTATTATGATGGAATATAGGCTGAACTAGATGGACAAATGTCTTTTTTCGGCCTTACTAACTATGTTACTATGTTACTATGTTACTATGAATGTTGATGTTGCAGCTTTGAGACAATGAGGACAGGTGCAGTGGAGCTGGTAAGGAGTGTGATCTACTCATGCAGTTCTGGCTAGAATCCCCTAAAGTAACCTTGTAAGTCATGTACCATTGATTTTAATGGCTTTCTGATTAGAACGGTCAGACAGTGATAATCGTCAATTCTGATGAGCACTGAATGGATATTTCCAAATTATAATTTATGGAATGGGTGAAGATATTCATAATAAGGTTATTTCCCATTTTCTATATCAATAGCTACTACATAAGTTTGTTTGCTACCGTAGGACTTCTTCTCCTCCTTCAAAGTATTATCTAGAGGCCTAGAGTCATTTGAACATAAACCTTTGATGAGTTGAGACGCGGCTCTGGATCAAGCTTCATTTGACACAAATGTCAATCTTATTAATACAAATAACGCTGTGCCCGCTCTGTACACTGCCTCCTCATCTAAATACTATTCCATTAAAACTGCAGTTTAAGATTTGTAAACTCTAAGCCGGGGTCAAGAGATTAATCTCAGCAACATTCCTCCCCTTGTTTCCGCATAGCCTGTATAAAATATTGCTACCACTTTTCAAAGCAACAAAAAGATGCATTTAAAAACAGTTTACGTAAGAGTTCTTCCCAAGTTTATGTAAGCAATCACAAGAATTGCATACATAATTAAAATCCCAGAAGGGTTGATTTACACGATTCTTACTGCATTGCAAATTAAGAAGGAGAAGCCTACAAATCACTTAATTCTGTTCTTCCTGTGCATGACTAAAAACTAAAAATAATACTGAGCCCAGCAGACAAGGAGTGAGAATGGCTATCAGTGTCTAACCACTTAAAGCTCGTTTTGCTTACATGATACCGACATCTAGAACTGCTGCCGACCCACGTCTGGTCTTCAGCAGCAGAGTCTGATATAGGAAAGAGACTTTCACTGGGTCATTAGAGTTTGGAAAGGACACGATCGGATTAGATTTACAGTGATCAGCAAAAGATATTTACTACGCAGTGATTGACTCTTTATGGTGCAGCAGCAAATATAAGATCACTTTACAAAACGTGAGAAAAGTTATTAGCCAGTATTTTAGTGATTAAGTTCAATTTAGCTACATTACATCAGGCACAGAATTTTAATATCTGCTCTACAGAATAAACTCCACATTTGTGTTTGTGTGTTTCTTTTTGGGGGGTGGGGTTGGGTTAAATTTTTTTTTAATTCAAACTTCTGCCACATAAACTTAATCATTTTTCCAAAGTATTCTATCTATAGTTGAACATCATGTGCTGATGACATTGCTGTTGCAAAGTATGGCAAAAAAAAAAGCCAAATCAGACAGAAAGATTGGGTACATTCAATACCTTCATCATTCGATACAGAATGTTGTCATTTTTTTAATTTGATTTTATACAGGATTCCAGAGGAAAAAAAAACATTTGCTATTCTCTATATGAAACCAGAGTCATATTTAGATACAGCAGATGCCACCTACATCTCTTAGAAATCCTTAAATAGTAAGTGCAAATTTTCATCATAAGTCAATGATAAGTCAAGAAATGTTGAAATATATCAGCTATATATGCTTCTTTCTCCACTTATCAGTCTCCTGCAGTGATCACTCGCTCACATACAGAATAGAATATCCATGGGATAGGCCTTTAATATGAAATCAATGGCGGTCTGATGTCTAGAATCACCATCAAAGAGCTAAAAACTGCTCAAAGCGTTCGGAATGAAACATTGCCATTAAAATTGTTTAGCAGCTGCTGCCAAGCTTAATCATCACATTCACGTGATGGGAAAGAAGAGTCGTACTGATCAGAAGCCACTAAGCAATGTGCTGGGCTGCTGTGTTCTGCACTAGACATTCCTTAGGTCTAGCTGCTGCTGGAGAAGATTTCAACTGATCCGTGTGGGTGCAAGATATTGGACTGCCACGAGTGATGAGCGAGTATACTCTTTGCTCAGGTTTTCCTGAGAATGTACAGGTGGTCTCCGAGTATTTGCTAGTGCTCGGAGATTTAGTTTTCCTTGCCGCAGCTGCATGGTTTATGGATGCTAGCCAGCCTGAGTACATGTGACGGTTGCCTGGTACTAGCGAATTCCCACATGTATTCAGCCTGTCTAGCAGCCGCAAATCATGCAGCTGCGGCGACAAAATCGAAATCTCTGAGCACTCACAAATACTCGGAGACCAACTGAGTGTGCTCGGGAAAATCCGAGCAACGAGTATACTCACTCATCACTAACTGCCACCAATCTAATCTTGATAACCTATACTGCGGATAGGCAATCGATATCTTATTCTGAAACAACTTCTTTAAATCTGTCAACATTAGTGTTGATCGAACAATGAAATGCTCGAGTGCTCAGTACTCAGATCGAGCACGTCAACACCCCGACATGCTCGACTCGAGTAGCGAGTGTAATGGAAGTGAACGACAAACTCAAGAATTTTTCTGGAGGATGGAAAAACTCATGCGACACTCGGGACTGTTTGCTACTTGTTCGAGCGCCCCAATGCTCGATCAAGTATCGAGCTGAGCTGAGCACACTCGACTATCATTAGTCGACCTATCTGGCTTATAAAAGCCTACTGGAAGGAGTGGAGGGAGAAGCTGGAGTAAGAAAATGACAGTAAATATAAATAGAAAATGGTTTTAATACAAAGAGAAAAACTGATAAAAATGCATGCTACAAGTCATATAAAGGCCATAAACGTAATACAAATGTGGCTCCATACATAATAGTCAAAATGGGTTCACATTGCTAAAGTCTTCATATAACAGAACTAAGAATGCAATCATTGCAAATGCATAACATGTGCGACGGTGCCATAATATGAAATTAAAAGCATGATCGCTTACCTCCATCACCAGAGCCTGAACCTCCCTCTGAAAAAAGAAGACATTTTCAGATAAATGATTACATTCATATTAAGACAATGATATAATTGTCAGAAAAATTGAATCTATTTAGCTGAGTTTTATTTTGCTTTTTTGTCCAGAACAATATGTTCAAGGTTAAAGTTGTGTTATGCAGGTACTGTCAGAGAAAAGAGCCCTTAATAAAAGGAATCATGTTCATTTTTGCCATTGAATATAATCTTCTTGCTCACTGAGACATGCTATGAGACAATGATTAAACAACCAGCCATGAACGTAGACAAACAATAGCCGGAATAGGTTAATACATAACTTCTAAGATCACAGAATTTGTGTAATATCTTGTATTATTCTTGCATAACAATCATTTTACTTGTTATCTATTATATAACTATTACACCTGTAGTTATCTGGGGTATTAAGGGGCAAAGAATCATATCTCATTGTGTCCCGATCTTTGCCTTTTGAATTATGTGCTCGCAGATTTAAAGGGAATGTGATATAAGAAGGTGAACAATTGTTTAATAGGGATTTTGTGTTACTGTAACTGTATTTTTTATTTTATTTTTGAGCATATCACAATCTGTATTAAAAATCAACATTCGAAATCTTGCAATTTTCACACTGGTCACATGAATATTTTAGACTCTAATTTTCTGTTGTTCCAAAAAATCCAAATGAACGTTAGAAGAAATGAAAAGACTGTTACACTGTATTTGGCATTGACATTTGTATTGGAACTGTGACATTTGTATATATCAGCTGTTTACAGAGGAGTTACCCGTCATTGCAATCCTGCCTCTGACGACAAGGAAACTGCTAAAAACTTTTATTGAAATTACACATATTATGAAAGTAGTACCAGTATTGTGAAATTTGCAAGATTACTAAATGTAGATCCCTATTGTTTTTTATCTCATGAAACAGAAAAACTAGATTTAAACAATAGTTAATTTATGACAAAACTTGTAACAAACTTTACATGTTGAACTAGACACATGATTTAATAGCGTTGCAGGGTGGAAATTTTTTTTCATCTCACCTCTCTATTGCGGAAATACAGTAGTGATCAAAATACTTGTCACCTAATGAGTTAACTTTAGTGGGTGTGGGGGGTGCACTTCTTCGCACAGTATGTGATGCTATCTGATAAAACCCACTTGGACTTAACTACAGTTAACTCAGTAGTTGCCAAGTAAAGCTATGCACAGGATAATAGGCCGGAGCTACTGTTACACCTATTGCCAGCGTAATAAGATATCAAGGGATAGCCAAGTCTAATGAGCCCCTGGGATCTCGGATGCCCACCAGGGGAAAAAACAAGTAAAAAAAGTCCATGAAATAGAATAAATGTGGCACCATCACATTAAAATTTTATTGTGTCACATTAACCCCTCTGTGACCTTAGACGTACTATCCCGTCGAGGTGCCCTGGGCTTATCTGACCCTGGACGGGATAGTACGTCATAGCCGATCGGCCGCGCTCACGGGGGGAGCGCGGCCGATCGCGGCCGGGTGTCAGCTGCTTATCGCAGCTGACATCCGGCACTATGTGCCAGGAGCGGTCACGGACCGCCCCCGGCACATTAACCCCTGGCACACCGCGATCAAAGATGATCGCGATGTGCCGGCGGTACAGGGAAGCAACGCGCAGGGAGGGGGCTCCCTGCGGGCTTCCCTGAGCCCCCCGCAGCAACGCGATGTGATCGCGTTGCTGCGAGGGTCTCCTCACCTCCCTCCCTGCTCGAGCCCCGGATCCAAGATGGCCGCGGATCCGGGTCCTGCAGGGAGGGAGGTGGCTTCACAGAGCCTGCTCAGAGCAGGCACTGTGAAGGCTGCAGCGCTGCAAGTCAGATCAGTGATCTGACAGAGTGCTGTGCAAACTGTCAGATCACTGATCTGTGATGTCCCCCCCTGGGACAAAGTAAAAAAGTAAAAAAAAAATTTTCCAAATGTGTACAAAAAATAAAAAAAAATATTCCAAAATAATGAAAAAAAAAAAAAATATTATTCCCATAAATACATTTCTTCATCTAAATAAAAAAAAACAAACAATAAAAGTACACATATTTAGTATCGCCGCGTCCGTAACGACCCGACCTATAAAACTGTCCCACTAGTTAACCCCTTCAGTAAACACCGTAAGAAAAAAAAAAAAAAACGAGGCAAAAAACAACGCTTTATTATCATACCACCGAACAAAAAGTGGAATAACACGCGATCAAAAGGACAGATATAAATAACCATGGTACCGCTGAAAGCGTCATATTGTCCCGCAAAAAAAGAGCCGCCATACAGCATCATCAGCAAAAAAATAAAAAAGTTATAGTCCTGAGAATAAAGCGATGCAAAAATAATTATTTTTTCTGTAAAATAGTTTTTATCGTATAAAAGCGCCAAACCATAAAAAAATGATATAAATGAGGTATCGCTGTAATCGTACTGACCCGAAGAATAAAACTGATTTATCAATTTTACCAAACGTGGAACGGTATAAACGCCTCCCCCAATAGAAATTCATGAATAGCTGGCTTTTGGTCATTCTTCCTCACAAAAATCGGAATAAAAAGCGATAAAAAAATGTCACGTGCCCAAAAATGTTTTCAATAAAAACATCAACTCGTCCCGCAAAAAACAAGACCTCACATGACTCTGTGGACCAAAATATGGAAAAATTATAGCTCTCAAAATGTGGTATTGCAAAAAATATTTTTTGCAATAAAAAGGGTCTTTCAGTGTGTGACGGCTGCCAATCATAAAAATCCGCTAAAAAACTCGCTATAAAAGTAAATCAAACCCCCCTTCATCACCCCCTTAGTTAGGGAAAAATAAAAAAAAATGTATTTATTTCCATTTTCCCATTAGGGCTAGGGTTAGGGCTAGGGCTAGGGTTAGGGCTAGGGTTAGGGCTAGGGCTAGGGTTAGGGCTAGGGTTAGGGCTAGGGTTAGGGCTAGGGCTAGGGTTAGGGTTAGGGCTAGGGTTAGGGCTAGGGTTAGGGCTAGGGTTAGGGCTAGGGTTAGGGCTAGGGTTAGGGCTAGGGTTAGGGCTAGGGTTAGGGTTAGGGCTAGGGTTAGGGCTAGGGTTAGGGCTAGGGTTAGGGTTAGGGTTGGGGCTACAGTTAGGGTTGGGGCTAAAGTTAGGGTTAGGGTTTAGATTACATTTACAGTTGGGAATAGGGTTGGGATTAGGGTTAGGGGTGTGTCAGGGTTAGAGGTGTGGTTAGGGTTACCGTTGGAATTAGGGTTAGGGGTGTGTTTAGATTAGGGTTTCAGTTATAATTGGGGGGTTTCCACTGTTTCGGCACATCAGGGGCTCTCCAAACACGACATGGCGTCCGATCTCAATTCCAGCCAATTCTGCGTTGAAAAAGTAAAACAGTGCTCCTTCCCTTCCGAGCTCTCCTGTGTGCCCAAACAGGGGTTTACCCCAACATATGGGGTATCAGCGTACTCAGGACAAATTGGACAACAACTTTTGTGGACCAATTTCTCCTGTTACCCTTGGGAAAATACAAAACTGGGGGCTAAAATATAATTTTTGTGGGAAAACAAAAAGATTTTTTTATTTTCACGGCTCTGCGTTATAAACTGTAGTGAAACACTTGGGGGTTCAAAGTTCTCACAACACATCTAGATAAGTTCATTGAGGGGTCTAGTTTCCAATATGGGGTCACTTGTGGGGGGTTTCTACTGTTTAGGTACATTAGGGGCTCTGCAAACGCAATGTGACGCCTGCAGACCAATCCATCTAAGTCTGCATTCCAAATGATGCTCCTTCCCTTCCGAGCCCTCCCATGCGCCCAAACGGTGGTTCCCCCCCACATATCGGGTATCAGCGTACTCAGGACAAATTGGACAACAACATTTAGGGTCCAATTTCTCCTGCTAACCTTGGAAAAATACAAAACTGGGGGCTAAAATATAATTTTTGTGGAAAAAAAAATATTTTTTATTTGCATGGCTCTGCGTTATAAACTGTAGTGAAATACTTGGGGGTTCAAAGCTCTCACAACACATCAAGATGAGTTCCTTAGGGGGTCTACTTTCCAAAATGGTGTCACTTGTGGGGGGTTTCTACTGTTTAGGTACATTAGGGGCTCTGCAAACGCAATGTGACGCCTGCAGACCATTCCATCTAAGTCTGCATTCCAAATGGCGCTCCTTCCCTTCCGAACCCTCCCATGCGCCCAAACGGTGGTTCCCCCCCACATATGGGGTATCAGCGTACTCAGGACAAATTGGACAACAACTTTTGGGGTCCAATTTCTCCTGTTACCCTAGGGAAAATACAAAACTGGGGGCTAAAAAATAACTTTTGTGGGAAAAAAATTTTGTTTTATTTTTATGGCTCTGCATTATAAACTTCTGTGAAGCACTTGGTGGGTCAAAGTGCTCACCACACCTCTAGATAAGTTCCTTAGGGGGTCTACTTTCCAAAATGGTGTCACTTGTGGGGGGTTTCAATGTTTAGGCACATCAGTGGCTCTCCAAACGCAACATGGCGTCCCATCTCAATTTCTGTCAATTTTGCATTGAAAAGTCAAACTGCGCTCCTTCCCTTCCGAGCTCTCCCATGCGCCCAAACAGTGGTTTACTGCCACATATGGGGTATCAGCGTACTCAGGACAAATTGGACAACAACTTTTGAGGTCCAATTTCTTCTCTTACCCTTGGAAAAATAAAAAATTGGGGGCAAAAATATAATTTTTGTGAAAAAATATGATTTTTTATTTTTACGGTTCTGCATTATAAACTTCTGTGAAGCACTTGGTGGGTCAAAGTGCTCACCACACATCCAGATAAGTTCCTTAGGGGGTCTACTTTCCAAAATGGTGTCACTTGTGGGGGGTTTCAATGTTTAGGCACATCAGTGGCTCTCCAAACGCAACATGGCGTCCCATCTCAATTCCTGTCAATTTTGCATTGAAAAGTCAAATAGCGCTCCTTCCCTTCCGAGCTCTCCCATGCGCCCAAACAGTGGTTTACTGCCACATATGGGGTATCAGCGTACTCAGGACAAATTGGACAACAACTTTTTGGGTCCAATTTCTCCTGTTACCCTTGGTAAAATAAAACAAATTGGAGCTGAAGTAAATTTTTTGTGTAAAAAAGTTAAATGTTCATTTTTATTTAAACATTCCAAAAATTCCTATTAAACACCTGAAGGGTTAATAAACTTCTTGAATGTGGTTTTGAGCACCATGAGGGGTGCAGTTTTTAGAATGGTGTCACACTTGGGCATTTTCTATCATATAGACCCCTCAAAATGACTTCAAATGAGACGTGGTCCCTAAAAAAAAATGGTGTTGTAAAAATGAGAAATTGCTGGTCAACTTTTAACCCTTATAACTCCCTAACAAAAAAAAAATTGGTTCCAAAATTATGCTGATGTAAAGGAGACATGTGGGAAATGTTACTTATTAAGTATTTTGTGTGACATATCTCTGTGATTTAATTGCATAAAAATTCAAAGTTTGAAAATTGCGAAATTTTCAAAATTTTCGCCAAATTTCCGTTTTTTTCACAAATAAACGCAGGTACTATCAAAGAAATTTTACCACTATCATGAAGTACAATATGTCACGAGAAAACAATGTCAGAATCACCAGGATCCGTTGAAGCGTTTCGGAGTTATAACCTCATAAAGGGACAGTGGTCAGAATTGTAAAAATTGGCCTGGTCATTAACGTGCAAACCACCCTTGGGGGTAAAGGGGTTAAAACATGGATGCAGAAGAGTCTGTGGAATACATGTTGGACAATGACTGTTTCGTGAAACGACCAGTTGAAGCGCAGGAGGCGCCAAACAGTTGTTGACCGACATGTATTCCATAGACTGCATCCATGTTTTAATGTGACCCCATAAAGGAACTTTTAATGGGAAGGTGGGTGCCACCTTTCTTCTATTTCATGGCCAACTATTGTTAACTCATTAGGCACCAAATACATGGATTGCTAACATCTTCACAACAGAGAGGCAAAATGAAAATTTTATTCATCTCTGTAATCCAAGAAGTATCGTTTCTCCTTGCGGAGAGTGACATGTTAAGCATGTCGAGATGAGGAGACTAAAAGCCGCAATGCTTCTCTGGGAAATATGCAAATTGTCTCTTCAGAGATGAAGAGGACTAGAACTCTAGTGCCACCTATTGGAAGTAGCAATCCTAACAGTCAATGTCGACCCTTTAACGAGCCTTGTCACATGACTTAGGATAAAAATCAAACCAGCATATTTCCCAGAGGAGCATTGCTTAACATGTCACTCACCGCAAGGAGAAATGATACTTCTTGGATCCCGGTCAGACGCCTCTCACTCAGCCAAACCAGATCTCCACTTTGCACTGACAAGGGGCAGTACCCCGAAACACAGTGTCTGCAAACTGAGATTCTGGTTTGGCTATTATCCTAAGTCATGTGACAAGGCTCGATAAAGGGTCGACATTGACTGTTCGGATTGCTACTTCCAATAGGTGGCACTAGAGTTCTAGTCCTCTTCCTCTCTGAAGAGACAATTTGCATTCCTCTCTGTAGACACTATTACATCCCGTGTTTAGTTCAATGCAAAAAAATTTGTGAAAGATCCTTCTTTTAAAAAAAAGAATGCACACCTTTACCAAAAAAAGAACGAGACAAAAAAGCTAGGCAAATTCACATCACAAATTAAACGACCTACATAAGGCAGCTATATTTGGGTGGTGCGCATGGTTGTAACGTTAAAGTTTTACTAGCTCTCACCTTATATTTTTTTCACATACTTTGTGAGGGAGAGTTACTTTTACATTTCAGGAATCCTGAGATTTTTTTTTCTTTAACACAAGAAAACTCTGCCTTTACAAACAAAAAATGCAAATGAAATGCAAACAATTATGTTGCTTATGGCTTGTGTCGCAAACCAGGAAGCAAGTTTCTACAAAAGACAAGCCTTGGGCTGAGGAATATTCATCAGTACAAAAACTAGCAGTGAGGTGACGTAAACTACCCTCTTTTCTGTAGTTCATCAAAAATGAAATAAAATTGGCATTTTTAAGATACTATGCCTCAGTATATCACTGACCAATCAATTCACAGCAGGGCTTCCAACCGTCCAGAAATTACTGGACAGACCTTAAAAATAAGGCACTTTTTTGCCCTGTCCATAAAAAAATGTAAGGCGTTTGTGATATTTTTGATGCTGCAGAAATGCACATTATTATGACTGTAATTAACCTCATTTTTCAGTGTACAGTGAATGCAGCTGATGTCTTCATATCAGAATTTTGGGATGTAGACATCGCTTATAATGATAGTGGTTTACTATGGTTCTCCAATATGTCAGTAAAAAATATTGTGGCTCCATAGTTTAAGTTGACAACCCTGATTCACAGTCACATAGACATTGCAGATCCTAAACATCCATATCACTTGAATCTGTGTATTAATATTTATGGACTAAGACTTCTATTTTCAGCATTTAGAATGAGGCAGTATTACACCACACTCTGATTTAGATTGTTCTATTCCTATGTGTAATGATACTGTAGATAATAATGGCTGCTACTTTTCCTTTTCACATATGTTTAGTGTTAGGAGTCGAGTTTCCTCTGCTGCACAGGGGGAATCTCGATCCGTGTCTGCTGCGGTCTCCCATTCGGTATCGGCCGCAGTGGGCTTTGCTCAGCGGAGACGTCGCTCCCAGCGTCTCGCTGGGGCTGATTCGGTGCATAGGGTCACTACTGCCTTTTCTGGCTTTCCTATGGTACCCTGCACTGATCTGCGGCGAGCGAGCCTCTCTGGGACTAAGTCCTTGTTTACTCACACTGAGCATGCCCAGGGCAGGGTCTCCCATTGGAGGTCGAGGGCCACATGTTCAGTCACATGCTCAGGTGCTGCAGTATATTCCATTGGTCCTTCTGGAAGGTCCTGAAAGGGCAAAACATGCTCAGGTACTGCAGCACTTTCCATTGGTCCTTCTGGAAGGTCCTGAAAGGGCAAAAACTTCAGTAGCAGCTTCCTGTGCTGCAACTATATAAACTGCGCATGACCGCACGGCCATGCGCTAGTATCATCTTTTGCTATATGCTTTGCGCCAATATGGTCATGTGTTTGTATGTGTTCAGGGACCCGGCTGAAATAAGCCCCTAGAATGCTGGCACCTCCGGCGAGGAGATTGTGTATAAATGTGTTCAGGGACCCGGCTGAAATAAGCCCCTAGAATGCTGGCTCCTCCGGCGAGGAGATTGTGTATGCATGCATTACCACTCACTGCTCACATCTGGGTAGTTGGCCTGTGCCTCTGTGAAAGTCTAACAGGGCACAGAGCTCACCTCTCGCGGTTACTCTGTGAAGCTAACAGAGTTAGTATATACCGCCATAAAAAGCTGCCATTATTTAGCAGCAGGTACTTTCCTGCACGGTGGATCCCGGGTTGCGAACGCACCAATTCCTTTTAATAAACAATATATTTGGTGCGTTCCGCCAACCCTAACAGTATACTAGCGCCAGGATCTGGCTAAGTAATGGCGGATGAACAGCGATTGCAGGGGTACATCCAGCTGCTGGAGGGCCGGTTGGCGTCTCTTGAGCGTGCAACCTCGGCGGTGGATGTTACCGCAATAGCTGTTCAGGCTCCTAGCGTGGCTGCAGCAGCTTTACCCACTGCCACCTCTTTTCCGACCCTATCTCACCTTCCTTTGCCTGAGAGATACTCTGGGGACAGTAAGTCCTGTAGGGGTTTCGTGAGCCAATGTGGTATACACCTCGAGCTTCTGGCTGCACGTTTCCCTACTGAGCGGGCAAAGGTGGGATTCATAATCTCTCTCCTGTCGGACAGAGCGTTGGAGTGGGCTACGCCGCTGTGGGAGCGCAACGATCATGTGGTGCGGAGTGTTCCTAGGTTTCTGGACACTCTGAAACAGGTCTTTTTAGGACCTCAAGTCACCCATGATACAGCGCTCCAACTGCTGGCTTTGACTCAGGGTTCAACCATGGTCAGCCATTTTGCTGTTCACTTCCGGACATTAGCGTCTGAGTTGGAATGGCCAGATAAAACCCTCATTCCCGTATTTTGGAGGGGGCTGGCTGACCATGTGAAGGACGCTTTGGCCACTAGGGAGATTCCCGCCACACTGGAGGAGCTCATAGCCGTATCTACTCGTATTGACCTCCGTTTTAATGAGCGGAGGTTGGAGCGAGCCCAGTGTAGGCAGAGGTTTCGGCTGGCTCCCACCTTCGCCAAACCTTTGGAATCTCCAGTCCAGGCATCCGAGTCACATGAGGCCTTAGAGGTGACACGAGCGGGATCCAAGTCACAGTCTGCCCGTGCACATAAGGTCCGTCATGTTTGCCAGCAGTCAGGACACCTTGCCTCCAAGGGTCCTCAGCGGTCGGGGAAACGTCAGCGTCTAGTGGCAGTTGGAGGAGGTACACTAGACACGGCGACGTTTGCCTCAAAGTTGTCCTTCAAGGGGACAATTACCATAGGCCCATCCACTCTTATGGTCGAGCTATGCGTGGATTCTGGGGCAGAGGGTAACTTTATGTCTTCCGCTTTTGCCCAGCGTCACGCAATACCCTTGGTGATGCTCGCCAAGCCGGTAACCGTTCGAGTGGTAAATGGGTCAACACTACCTTCACAGATTACCCACCAAACCATTCCTTTCCCGCTATCTGTGTCTCCATCACATCAGGAGATAATCTCCCTATTAGTCATTCCTGAGGGAATTGATGAGGTCCTGTTGGGGATACCATGGCTTCGCTACCATTCTCCTCATATTGAGTGGTCCTCTGGGAGAATTTTGGGTTGGAGTAAATCTTGCGAGGATAGATGTCTGAGGGAGTGTGCGTTCAGGTTGCTACTACACAGGTACCCGCAGATCTTTCCTCTCTCCCCAAGCACTATTGGCCCTATGCAGACGTGTTCTCCAAAAGAGCTGCGGAGACCCTTCCGCCTCACCGCCCCTATGACTGTCCTATTGACCTCTTGCCTGGTGCTGAGCCTCCCCGGGGTCGAGTCTATCCGTTATCTCTCCCAGAGACGGAGGCAATGTCCCAGTACATCCAGGAGAATCTGGCAAGAGGATTCATTAGGAAGTCAGTGTCACCGGCAGGGGCAGGGTTCTTCTTCGTACAGAAGAAGACTGGAGACTTACGTCCATGCATAGACTACAGGGGTCTTAACGCCATCACCGATAAGAACAAGTACCCACTACCCCTGATATCTGAGCTGTTTGATAGGCTACGGGGAGCGAGGGTATTTACAAAGTTAGATCTGCGGGGTGCTTACAACCTGATTCGCATCCGTGAGGGGGATGAATGGAAGACGGCTTTTAACACCAGGGATGGGCACTATGAATATCTGGTGATGCCCTTCGGGCTCTGTAATGCCCCAGCCGTTTTCCAAGACTTTGTGAATGACATCTTCCGGGATATGCGCACCACCTCGGTCGTAGTCTATCTGGATGATATTCTCATCTTCTCTCCAGATATTGACTCCCATCGGAGAGATGTTCGCAAAGTCTTCGACCTCTTACGGGCAAACTCCCTCTACGCCAAGTTGGAGAAGTGTGTGTTTGAGCAGGAGTCCTTGCCTTTCCTTGGTTATATCATCTCTGCCCAGGGTTTGGCTATGGATCCTGCCAAGCTACAGGCTGTAATGGACTGGCAAGAACCCCATTCTCTTAAAGCGGTGCAGCGCTTTATGGGGTTCATTAATTACTATCGCCAGTTCATTCCACACTTCTCAACTTTGGTAGCTCCCTTGGTTGCCCTCACCAAGAAGGGAGCAAATCCCAAGTTGTGGTCAGAGGAGGTCTCCAAAGCCTTTCTCTCGATCAAGTCACACTTCGCTAGCGCTCCCATCCTACATCGCCCTGATGTTGATAAGCCATTTATCTTGGAGGTGGATGCCTCATCCGTTGGTTCTGGAGCAGTCCTTTTCCAAAAGGATGCTCAAGGTCGGAAGCATCCTTGCTTCTTCTTCTCCAAGACCTTCACACCAGCGGAAAGGAATTATTCCATCGGGGACAGGGAGTTGCTGGCCATGAAGTTGGCTTTTTCGGAGTGGAGACATCTCTTGGAGGGAGCTCGCTTTCCCTTCCAAGTCTTCACTGACCACAAGAACTTGGTGTATCTGCAAACGGCCCAGCGGCTGAATTCTCGCCAGGCTAGATGGTCCCTGTTCTTCTCCCGGTTCCATTTTACTCTCCGTTTCCTCTCCGGGGAGAAGAATATTCGTACTGACGCTCTCTCCCGCTCTGTGGTGTCATCGGCGGAGGAGGAGCCTCGGCTTATTGTCCCTTCTGAGAGCCTGAGAACTGTAGCTCCGGTTTCGCTAGAGTCTGTGCCCCCGGGCAAGACTTTCGTACCAGCTAACTTGCGACCGGAGGTTCTCTCTTAGGCTCACTCCTCCAGAGTGGGTGGGCATTTTGGGACCAAGAGGACATCTGAGCTTCTGGCGAGAACATACTGGTGGCCGCATATGGCCCGAGATGTCAAGGACTATATTCAGGCGTGCGTTTCTTGCGCCCAGAATCGGTCTCCTCGGCAACGGCCTGCTGGGTTGCTTTACCCTCTACCGGTGGCAGACAGGCCCTGGGAGATGGTCGGGATGGACTTTGTGGTGGGTCTACCCAAGTCGCGTGGCTGCTCCATTATTTGGGTTGTCACCGACCACTTCTCCAAGATGGTGCATTTGGTGCCGCTTCCTCGGTTACCCTCAGCACGGGCCTTGGCGGTGTTGTTCATTAAACATGTTTTCCGTTTGCATGGTATGCCTGATAAGATTGTCAGCGATCGGGGTCCCCAGTTCGCATCTCGGTTTTGGAGAGAGCTCTGCCGTTTACTCAGCATAGAGTTAAACCTCTCCTCTGCATACCATCCCGAGACGAATGGGTTGGTGGAGAGAACCAACCAGACTCTGGTGACATATTTGCGACATTTCGTCTCTGCTAGGCAGGATGACTGGGCATCTTTGCTACTTTGGGCGGAATTTGCCCTGAACAACACCGTAGCCGATTCCACTGGTCAAACTCCTTTTCTCCTTAATTACGGCCAGCATCCGCGTGTCCCTGTGCCCATGCCCGTGTCATCCACAGATTCTAGAGTGGCAGACTGGGCGGTGGAGGCACGTGACATCTGGGACCGCACACAGGATGCCATCCGGGCCTCCAAGGAGAGAATGAGGGTTTCGGCTGATACACACCGGCGCCCCGCTCCGGTCTTTGCTCCTGGCGACTTAGTGTGGCTCTCCGCCCGTAACATCAGGCTGCGAGTTGAGTCCACTAAGTTTGCTCCTCGCTACATTGGCCCGTTTAAGGTTCTGGAACAGGTCAACCCTGTGGTCTACCGTTTGGCTATTCCTCCATGCCTTGGTATCACCGATACTTTCCACGTTTCCCTCTTGAAGCCCGTTCATTTGTCCCGGTTTTCCGAGTCATCTGCTGGGACATCGGGTTCATCCACGGATGAGTTTGAGGTGAATGCTATTGTGGGGTGCAAGGTGGTACGTGGCAAGAAATTTTATCTGGTGGACTGGAAGGGTCACGGCCCAGAGGATAGAACCTGGGAGCCTGTGGAGCACATTCGGGCTTCGCTGCTTATCGCAGCTTTTGAGCGTAGTGAGGCTCAAGGAGAGGGGGCCCTAGGAGGGGGGGTAATGTTAGGAGTCGAGTTTCCTCTGCTGCACAGGGGGAATCTCGATCCGTGTCTGCTGCGGTCTCCCATTCGGTATCGGCCGCAGTGGGCTCTGCTCAGCGGAGACGTCGCTCCCAGCGTCTCGCTGGGGCTGATTCTGTGCATAGGGTCACTACTGCCTTTTCTGGCTTTCCTATGGTACCCTGCACTGATCTGCGGCGAGCGAGCCTCTCTGGGACTAAGTCCTTGTTTACTCACACTGAGCATGCCCAGGGCAGGGTCTCCCATTGGAGGTCGAGGGCCACATGTTCAGTCATATGCTCAGGTGCTGCAGTACATTCCATTGGTCCTTCTGGAAGGTCCTGAAAGGGCAAAACATGCTCAGGTACTGCAGCACTTTCCATTGGTCCTTCTGGAAGGTCCTGAAAGGGCAAAAACTTCAGTAGCAGCTTCCTGTGCTGCAACTATATAAACTGCGCATGACCGCACGGCCATGCGCTAGTATCGTCTTTTGCTATATGCTTTGCGCCAATATGGTCATGTGTTTGTATGTGTTCAGGGACCCGGCTGAAATAAGCCCCTAGAATGCTGGCACCTCCGGCGAGGAGATTGTGTATAAATGTGTTCAGGGACCCGGCTGAAATAAGCCCCTAGAATGCTGGCTCCTCCGGCGAGGAGATTGTGTATGCATGCATGACCACTCACTGCTCACATCTGGGTAGTTGGCCTGTGCCTCTGTGAAAGTCTAACAGGGCACAGAGCTCACCTCTCGCGGTTACTCTGTGAAGCTAACAGAGTTAGTATATACCGCCATATAAAGCCGCCATTATTTAGCAGCAGGTACTTTCCTGCACGGTGGATCCCGGGTTGCGAACGCACCAATTCCTTTTAATAAACAATATATTTGGTGCGTTCCGCCAACCTTAACATTTAGTAATTGCGATAGTCCCCCCTTATTGGCTGTGTGAGACCATGTGATGTGATAGACGTAGTAAGTCATTATGGGAAAGCACTTGTGCCACACCTGATACTGTTTGAGATTGCACTCTCAAAAGCAATGTGTTAAATGGCACGAGGTGCTTTTGATTTTTTCTTTTTTGCAATCCACATGAATCAAACCTCAAATTGATCAAATATCTATAAATTTAACTCAAAATTCAATTCACAGCAGATTAATTTTACCTATAAGCATAGCCAGTGATTAGTGTAAGTCTCCAATATTACCTTTAGTACTGTGGCACTGTAAGATAGTTATAATTTGATAAAATTTTTGTGCCAATACATTGATGACTGTGTAGAAGTCTACAAAATTTCTTAAAGATCAGATATTGAAGAATGTATTATAGGATAACAAAATATCTAAAAATAAATACTACTATCTTGTACTCTGCATTTTCTATTGTATTATCTCTTTACACAGCTTGGTTGCAATGTTTTACAGAACAAAGCAGAATTTTATGGTGAGGATACAGGAGAGGTATTCTTCTGATGTCTCTTTCATGAAGGCCACATGTGCAGGTGTCTATAAACAGTAGAACAATGTACCACAACTTCAAAGTTTACTAAATCTTTCTGAAGGTCTTTTGGAGTCAAACTGGGGTTCTAATTTGCCTCTCTAACAATCCTATAAGCAGCTTTCATTGAAATTTTGCTTGATCTTCTAGACCTTGTATTGACCTCCCCTTTTCCTGTTAACTGCCATTTCTTAATTACATTTTGAACTGAGGAAATGGTAACTTGAAAACGTTCTGCTATCTTTTTATAGCCTTCCTGTGGTTTGTGGGCTTCACCATTTTGATTTTCAGAGTGCTAGGGAGCTACTTTCAACAACCCATGGCTGCTGTTTTTTGGCACAAGGTTAGAGGTGGCTGGGTTTTTATAAAGCTAGGAAATTTCAATAACCCGCCCTTTCCTTATGATGATCGTGAACAAGCCACTACCCTAACAAGCTAATAAACGTATGAAACCTTAGTCAATATAATTTGAACACACAAATCTCCGATGGTGTTCAAAGTTTTGCACTGGCCTCTTTTGCTTTTTATAATTTTTAAAACGTAAAAAAGGACTATATATGCCTAAAATACAAGGAAATGTGTAATCTTTCGCACTTTTAGAGATAATTTAATCTTCAACTTGCTTAACTGTTCACAATAACAGTAGCTTTGACCAGGGGTGCCCAAATCCACTTGTTGTAGATCAACTCAATAGACTGCTTGCAGGACTAGACAAATTAATGCTTTATGTTTAAGTTTTGAAATTAAATAAACATACACGGCCCTTCTGGGATAAAGGTAAAAACAAATATAGCATACAGCACAATCGGTGTGACTGTGGGGTTTGTCCGCTCAGGAAAAAACACAAGGTTCAGCTCTCTTTAACATCAGCACAGCTCTTGAGATCTCTTCTCCAGAGACACCGAATACTGAATGATTCAGAAGGCTTACTATTTACCTTCTAAACCACACCATGGGGTTCATATTTGGCGAATAGCCTCCCACCCGCTCTTCAGCTGTTAACAAAAAATCTAGCCGATTAACCATTGTCAGCACTTACTGCACTGGAGAATTATCCCTAGGTTCATATCACTAAAGCTAACATCCTCAGTGATACATACATGGGATACTGTGTCTAGTTCTGTGCACCACATTTTAAAAAAGATATTTAAAAACTGGAGCAAGTTCAGAGATAAGCTACAAGGATGGTGAGAGGACTGCAAACTATGTTCTACATGGAACGGTTAAAGGATCTGGGAATGTTTAGTTTGAAAAAATAAGGCTAAGAGGAGACTAAATAGCTGTCTACAAATATATGAAGGGATGTCAAAGTGTATAAGGATCATTCTAATTTTCATATGGACATGGAAACACAAGAATCAATGGAATGAAACTGAAATTGAGAAAATACAGACTAGATATTAAAAAATCTTTTTGACAGTGGGGGTGATAAATAAGTGGAACAGGCTGCCATGAGAGGTGGTGAGTTCTCCTTCAATGGAAGTCTTTAAACAGAGGCTGGACAGACGTCTGTCTGAGACCCAGGAGATCCATTCCAACAGTAACGTTCCATGATTCTATAACATCTCGCCTCCATTACTTTACCAGTTACCTTGTCACACACTGTATAGACAGAAATCCCCTTTATATTATACACTTTTTGTGTTTCTTTAATGGTAAAATTCGGTAAATGAGCTGTTATGGTCAGTACACTGCAGATGACCAGAGGTACTGCCTAGCAAGTAGCCTGGAATCTGGGGATGTGTCTCATTAGAACACAGCACGTTGAGCTGACAATCCCAAGATGGTGGCTCCCATAAAATGGTTTGCTAAGAACATAGTTCACATAATAATAGTCACTATTCTTCCCAAAGTAATTTATTTCATGTTTATTTATACAGTATTGTAATTTACCATACTATGTGTGAAGGTGAAAAGTCGTCTTTACCTGAGTGGTCAAGAGCTGGTGCATTAAGCATAATTACACCCGTGTGGACGTCAGCTAACTTTAGTAGTATTCTTTTAGTATGCTGACATGGGGTAAGTATATAACAACATTTAAAAAGGGGTTCAAAAGCACAATCCACAAGACCTCATAGACAGCTAACTGTAGAGAATTTAGAACTTTACAATTAAGGGAAAAAGGTTTTTGTTGTTGTTTTAGATATGTCTTCTTGTGTAAGAAATACATTCGCACAAACAGCTATTTTTTCCTAACAAGAAGCAAACTTTTTTGCTTTTAGAAAAGTCAAGTCACAATGTAATCTCTTAGGCTATATTCCAGTTTAACATAACATACCATAGGAGGAATTTTGATCATTCAGTTAGCTTTGAAAGTAGAGGAAATATCAATGTAGCTGGAAACCAGTATTTACGTATTATTCTGGAGAACATGTGCAAGGTTCATTGCATAATACATTTAAAGTATTTTGTTGAAATTGACCAGTCCCTCCCTGAAAAACAAATCAAACTAGAAATACACTGTTCTGAATTATTCAGTGTACAACCAAGTAACAATGTAATGGTTATTCAGGAGAGGATATAATTAACATAGTAACATATATAGTTAGTAAGGCCAAAAAAAGACATTTGTCCATCCAGTTCAGCCTATATTCTGACAGAATAAATTCCCAGGTCTACGTCTTTCAGAAGAACCTAATAACTGTAAGATTACCCTCACCTACTGTATCCTCACCCATCCCTTGTAGATTGTGAGCCCTCGCGGGCAGGGTCCTCTCTCTGTTGTGAATTCTGTGGCCAAGCTCCCTCCTGTGGTCGAGAGTGGTACTTCGGCTGGTTCTGTCTATGAGCTTCCTTTGGTGGATGAGCGTGGTACTGCGGCTTCTGAGTTTCCTTCCTCAGGTGATGAGGTTAAGTCGTTAGGTGCTGCTCTATTTAACTCCACCTGGTGCTTTGATCCTGGCCTCCAGTCAATGTTCTAGTATTGGTCTTGCTTCCTCCTGGATCGTTCCTGTGGCCTGTCTATCCTGCATAAGCTAAGTTTTGCTTGTGTCATTTTTGTTTGCCATTTTTCCTGTCCAGCTTGCTATATTGGTTTTTCTTGCTTGCTGGAAGCTCTGAGACGCAGAGGGAGCACCTCCGTACCGTTAGTCGGTGCGGAGGGTCTTTTTGCCCCTCTGCATGGTTGTTTGTAGGTTTTTGTGTTGACCGCAAAGCTATCTTTCCTATCCTCGGTCTATTCAGTAAGTCGGGCCTCACTTTGCTAAATCTATTTCATCTCTGTGTTTGTATTTTCATCTTACTCACAGTCATTATATGTGGGGGGCTGCCTTTTCCTTTGGGGAATTTCTCTGAGGCAAGGTAGGCTTATTTTTCTATCTTCAGGGCTAGTTAGTTTCTCAGGCTGTGCCGAGTTGCATAGGGAGCGTTAGGCGCAATCCACGGCTACCTCTAGTGTGGTGTGATAGGATTAGGGATTGCGGTCAGCAGAGTTCCCACGTCTCAGAGCTCGTCCTTTGTTTTTGGTAATTGTCAGGTCACTTTGTGTGCTCTGAACTTCAATGTCCATTGTGGTTCTGAATTACCTGTTCATAACAGTACTGGAGGCCCAAAGTACTAATGCTTCTCAATAGAGGGAAAAGAGAAGTTCTGAGACCATTTTTTTTTCTTTGCACTGTGTTCTGTCTTTCTTTTCCCCTTTACATCAGGGTGGTTCAGAACACAGGTGTGGACATGGACATTCAAGGTCTGTTCTCTTTGATGGATAATCTCGCTATAAATGTACAGAATATTCAAGATTTGGTGGTTCAGAATCCTATGTTGGAACCTAAAATTCCTATTCCTGAGTTATTTTCTGGAGATAGAGCTAAGTTTTTGAACTTAGTGTTTTTGGTTTTACTATTCTCTTTTGTGTCTTCAGGTTTCTTGGTGGTGTGTGAACATGATCATACAGACTTGTTCACTGTGCAAGTAGCCCATGTGTTCCTGTTTCCATAATTGTTCTCTTGTGTCTACAAGACTGGGGAGTTCCACCACTCCTCTTGGGCTATCTGCACAAAAGCTGTTCTACCCTGTATGCACACATGGATTTTTCCTCTCTGAACCCTGTTCACACAGGTTATATACAGATGATCAGGTTTTTAAATACATCAGATAGGGATTGCATACATTAGTTAGGACTGCTCTGATAAGGGTATACCATGAAGATTGGTAGAGCAGCTTAGTATACATTTTTTGCAAAAAACGTATCAACCAAATATCCTGTTTTTTACATCTTTTACTAGCACTTGCGGATTACTGCAACATTTTTTCAAACTGAGTGTTTTTGGTTTTACTATTCTCTTTTGTGTCTTCAGGTTTCTTGGTGGTGTGTGAACATGATCATACAGACTTGTTTACTGTGCAAGTAGCCCATGTGTTCCTGTTTCCATAATTGTTCTCTTGTGTCTACAAGACTGGGGAGTTCCACCACTCCTCTTGGGCTATCTGCACAAAAGCTGTTCTACCCTGTATGCACACATGGATTTTTCCTCTCTGAACCCTGTTCACACAGGTTATATACAGATGATCAGGTTTTTAAATACATCAGATAGGGATTGCATACATTAGTTAGGACTGCTCTGATAAGGGTATACCGTGAAGATTGGTAGAGCAGCTTAGTATACATTTTTTGCAAAAAACGTATCAACCAAATACCCTGTTTTTTACATCTTTTACTAGCACTTGCGGATTACTGCAACATTTTTTCAAACTGAGTGTTTTTGGTTTTACTATTCTCTTTTGTGTCTTCAGGTTTCTTGGTGGTGTGTGAACATGATCATACAGACTTGTTCACTGTGCAAGTAGCCCATGTGTTCCTGTTTCCATAATTGTTCTCTTGTGTCTACAAGACTGGGGAGTTCCACCACTCCTCTTGGGCTATCTGCACAAAAGCTGTTCTACCCTGTATGCACACATGGATTTTTCCTCTCTGAACCCTGTTCACACAGGTTATATACAGATGATCAGGTTTTTAAATACATCAGATAGGGATTGCATACATTAGTTAGGACTGCTCTGATAAGGGTATACCGTGAAGATTGGTAGAGCAGCTTAGTATACATTTTTTGCAAAAAACGTATCAACCAAATACCCTGTTTTTTACATCTTTTACTAGCACTTGCGGATTACTGCAACATTTTTTCAAACTGAGTGTTTTTGGTTTTACTATTCTCTTTTGTGTCTTCAGGTTTCTTGGTGGTGTGTGAACATGATCATACAGACTTGTTCACTGTGCAAGTAGCCCATGTGTTCCTGTTTCCATAATTGTTCTCTTGTGTCTACAAGACTGGGGAGTTCCACCACTCCTCTTGGGCTATCTGCACAAAAGCTGTTCTACCCTGTATGCACACATGGATTTTTCCTCTCTGAACCCTGTTCACACAGGTTATATACAGATGATCAGGTTTTTAAATACATCAGATAGGGATTGCATACATTAGTTAGGACTGCTCTGATAAGGGTATACCGTGAAGATTGGTAGAGCAGCTTAGTATACATTTTTTGCAAAAAACGTATCAACCAAATACCGTTTTTTACATCTTTTACTAGCACTTGCGGATTACTGCAACATTTTTTCAAACTGAGTGTTTTTGGTTTTACTATTCTCTTTTGTGTCTTCAGGTTTCTTGGTGGTGTGTGAACATGATCATATAGACTTGTTCACTGTGCAAGTAGCCCATGTGTTCCTGTTTCCATAATTGTTCTCTTGTGTCTACAAGACTGGGGAGTTCCACCACTCCTCTTGGGCTATCTGCACAAAAGCTGTTCTACCCTGTATGCACACATGGATTTTTCCTCTCTGAACCCTGTTCACACAGGTTATATACAGATGATCAGGTTTTTAAATACATCAGATAGGGATTGCATACATTAGTTAGGACTGCTCTGATAAGGGTATACCGTGAAGATTGGTAGAGCAGCTTAGTATACATTTTTTGCAAAAAACGTATCAACCAAATACCCTGTTTTTTACATCTTTTACTAGCACTTGCGGATTACTGCAACATTTTTTCAAACTGAGTGTTTTTGGTTTTACTATTCTCTTTTGTGTCTTCACATTTAAAGTATTTTGTTGAAATTGACCAGTCCCTCCCTGAAAAACAAATCAAACTAGAA
Source organism: Ranitomeya imitator (assembly GCF_032444005.1). Lineage (NCBI taxonomy): Eukaryota > Metazoa > Chordata > Amphibia > Anura > Dendrobatidae > Ranitomeya > Ranitomeya imitator. The sequence goes on along the minus strand of NC_091288.1, from coordinate 146,800,089 downwards.
ATACACTGTTCTGAATTATTCAGTGTACAACCAAGTAACAATGTAATGGTTATTCAGGAGAGGATATAATTAACATAGTAACATATATAGTTAGTAAGGCCAAAAAAAGACATTTGTCCATCCAGTTCAGCCTATATTCTGACAGAATAAATTCCCAGGTCTACGTCTTTCAGAAGAACCTAATAACTGTAAGATTACCCTCACCTACTGTATCCTCACCCATCCCTTGTAGATTGTGAGCCCTCGCGGGCAGGGTCCTCTCTCTGTTGTGAATTCTGTGGCCAAGCTCCCTCCTGTGGTCGAGAGTGGTACTTCGGCTGGTTCTGTCTATGAGCTTCCTTTGGTGGATGAGAGTGGTACTGCGGCTGTTCAGTTTCCTTCCTCAGGTGATGAGGTTAAGTCGTTAGGTGCTGCTCTATTTAACTCCACCTGGTGCTTTGATCCTGGCCTCCAGTCAATGTTCTAGTATTGGTCTTGCTTCCTCCTGGATCGTTCCTGTGGCCTGTCTATCCTGCATAAGCTAAGTTTTGCTTGTGTCATTTTTGTTTGCCATTTTTCCTGTCCAGCTTGCTATATTGGTTTTTCTTGCTTGCTGGAAGCTCTGAGACGCAGAGGGAGCACCTCCGTACCGTTAGTCGGTGCGGAGGGTCTTTTTGCCCCTCTGCATGGTTGTTTGTAGGTTTTTGTGTTGACCGCAAAGCTATCTTTCCTATCCTCGGTCTATTCAGTAAGTCGGGCCTCACTTTGCTAAATCTATTTCATCTCTGTGTTTGTATTTTCATCTTACTCACAGTCATTATATGTGGGGGGGCTGCCTTTTCCTTTGGGGAATTTCTCTGAGGCAAGGTAGGCTTATTTTTCTATCTTCAGGGCTAGTTAGTTTCTCAGGCTGTGCCGAGTTGCATAGGGAGCGTTAGGCGCAATCCACGGCTACCTCTAGTGTGGTGTGAAAGGATTAGGGATTGCGGTCAGCAGAGTTCCCACGTCTCAGAGCTCGTCCTTTGTTTTTGGTAATTGTCAGGTCACTTTGTGTGCTCTGAACTTCAATGTCCATTGTGGTTCTGAATTACCTGTTCATAACAGTACTGGAGGCCCAAAGTACTAATGCTTCTCAATAGAGGGAAAAGAGAAGTTCTGAGACCATTTTTTTTTCTTTGCACTGTGTTCTGTCTTTCTTTTCCCCTTTACATCAGGGTGGTTCAGAACACAGGTGTGGACATGGACATTCAAGGTCTGTTCTCTTTGATGGATAATCTCGCTATAAATGTACAGAATATTCAAGATTTGGTGGTTCAGAATCCTATGTTGGAACCTAAAATTCCTATTCCTGAGTTATTTTCTGGAGATAGAGCTAAGTTTTTGAATTTTAAAAATAATTGTAAACTACTTCTGGCTTTGAAACCCCGCTCCTCTGGTGACCCAGTTCAACCAGTTAAGATCATTATTTCTTTATTACGTGGCGACCCTCAAGACTGGGCATTTTCCCTTGCGCCAGGAGATCCTGCATTACGTAATGTTGATGCGTTTTTTCTGGCGCTCGGATTGCTGTACGACGAACCTAATTCAGTGGATCAGGCAGAGAAAAATTTGCTGGCTCTGTGTCAGGGTCAGGATGAGATAGAGATTTATTGTCAGAAGTTTAGAAAGTGGTCCGTGCTCACTCAATGGAATGAATGTGCGCTGGCAGCTATTTTCAGAAAGGGTCTCTCTGAAGCCCTTAAGGATGTCATGGTGGGATTTCCTATGCCTGCTGGTCTGAATGAGTCTATGTCTTTGGCCATTCAGATCGGTCGACGCTTGCGCGAGCGTAAATCTGTGCACCATTTGGCGGTATTATCTGAGCATAAACCTGAGCCTATGCAGTGCGATAGGACTTTGACCAGAGCTGAAAGGCAAGAACACAGACGTCAGAATGGGCTGTGTTTCTACTGTGGTGATTCCACTCATGCTATCTCCGATTGTCCTATGCGCACTAAGCGGTTCGCTAGGTCTGCCACCATTGGTACGGTACAGTCGAAATTTCTTTTGTCCGTTACTTTGATCTGCTCTTTGTCTTCCTATTCTGTCATGGCATTTGTGGATTCAGGCGCTGCCCTGAATTTGATGGACTTGGAGTTTGCTAGGCGCTGTGGGTTTGTCTTGGAGCCCTTGCAGTGTCTTATTCCATTGAGAGGAATTGATGCTACGCCTTTGGCCAAGAATAAGCCTCAGTATTGGACCCAGCTGACCATGTGCATGGCTCCTGCGCACCGGGAGGATATTCGCTTTCTGGTGTTGCATAATCTGCATGATGTGGTCGTGTTGGGGTTGCCATGGCTACAAGTCCATAACCCAGTATTAGATTGGAAATCAATGTCTGTGTCCAGCTGGGGTTGTCAGGGGGTACATGGTGATGTTCCATTTCTGTCTATCTCATCATCCACCCCTTCTGAGGTCACAGAGTTCTTGTCTGATTACCGGGATGTATTCGATGAGCCCAAGTCCAATGCCCTACCTCCACATAGGGATTGTGATTGTGCTATCGATTTGATTCCTGGTAGTAAGTTTCCTAAGGGTCGACTGTTTAATTTATCTGTACCTGAGCACGCCGCTATGCGGAGTTACGTGAAGGAGTCTTTGGAGAAGGGTCATATTCGCCCGTCATCGTCGCCATTGGGAGCGGGGTTCTTTTTTGTGGCCAAGAAGGATGGTTCGCTGAGACCTTGTATTGATTACCGCCTTCTAAATAAAATTACGGTCAAATTTCAGTACCCCTTGCCGCTGCTGTCTGATTTGTTTGCTCGGATTAAGGGGGCTAGTTGGTTCACTAAGATAGATCTTCATGGTGCGTATAATCTTGTGCGTATTAAACGGGGCGATGAATGGAAAACAGCATTTAATACGCCCGAAGGCCATTTTGAGTACCTGGTTATGCCATTCGGACTTTCTAATGCTCCATCAGTGTTTCAGTCCTTTATGCATGACATCTTCCGAGAGTACCTGGATATATTCCTGATTGTATACTTGGATGATATTTTGGTCTTCTCGGATGATTGGGAGTCTCATGTGAAGCAGGTCAGAATGGTGTTCCAGGTCCTGCGTGCTAATTCTTTGTTTGTGAAGGGGTCAAAGTGTCTCTTTGGTGTTCAGAAGATTTCATTTTTGGGGTTCATTTTTTCTCCTTCTACTATCGAGATGGACCCTGTTAAAGTTCAGGCCATTTATGATTGGACTCAGCCAACATCTCTGAAGAGTCTGCAGAAGTTCCTGGGCTTTGCTAATTTTTATCATCGCTTCATCGCTAATTTTTCTAGCATTGCTAAACCGTTGACTGATTTAACCAAGAAGGGTGCTGATGTGGTCAATTGGTCTTCTGCTGCTGTGGAAGCTTTTCAGGAGTTGAAGCGTCGTTTTTCTTCTGCCCCTGTGTTGTGCCAACCAGATGTTTCGCTTCCGTTCCAGGTCGAGGTTGATGCTTCCGAAATTGGAGCAGGGGCTGTTTTGTCGCAGAGAAGTTCTGATTGCTCGGTGATGAAACCATGCGCCTTCTTTTCCAGGAAATTTTCGCCTGCTGAGCGAAATTATGATGTTGGCAATCGAGAGTTGCTAGCCATGAAGTGGGCATTCGAGGAGTGGCGTCATTGGCTTGAAGGAGCTAAGCATCGCGTGGTGGTCTTGACTGATCACAAAAACTTGACTTATCTCGAGTCTGCCAAAAGTTTGAATCCTAGACAGGCTCGTTGGTCGCTGTTTTTCTTCCGTTTTGACTTTGTGGTTTCGTACCTTCCGGGCTCTAAAAATGTGAAGGCGGATGCCCTGTCTAGGAGTTTTGTGCCCGACTCTCCGGGTTTGCCTGAGCCGGCGGGTATTCTCAAAGAGGGGGTAATTTTGTCTGCCATCTCCCCTGATTTGCGGCGGGTGCTGCAAAAATTTCAGGCTAATAGACCTGACCGTTGCCCAGCGGAGAAACTGTTTGTCCCTGATAGGTGGACGAATAAAGTTATCTCTGAGGTTCATTGTTCGGTGTTGGCTGGTCATCCTGGAATCTTTGGTACCAGAGATTTGGTGGCTAGATCCTTTTGGTGGCCGTCTCTGTCGCGGGATGTGAGTTCTTTTGTGCAGTCCTGTGGGATTTGTGCTCGGGCTAAGCCCTGTTCTCGTGCCAGTGGGTTGCTTTTGCCCTTGCTGGTCCCGAAGAGGCCTTGGACACATATCTCTATGGATTTTATTTCGGATCTCCCCGTCTCTCAAAGAATGTCGGTCATTTGGGTGGTTTGTGATCGCTTCTCTAAGATGGTCCATTTGGTGCCCTGGTCTAAATTGCCTTCCTCCTCTGATTTGGTGCCGTTGTTTTTCCAGCATGTGGTTCGTTTACATGGCATTCCAGAGACCATCGTTTCTGACAGAGGTTCCCAGTTTGTTTCGAGGTTTTGGCGAGCCTTTTGTGCTAGGATGGGCATTGATTTGTCTTTTTTCCTCGGCTTTCCATCCTCAGACAAATGGCCAGACTGAACGAACCAATCAGACCTTGGAAACATATCTGAGATGTTTTGTTTCTGCTGATCAGGATGATTGGGTGTCCTTTTTGCCTTTGGCTGAGTTCGCCCTTAATAATCGGGCCAGCTCGGCTACTTTGGTTTCGCCGTTTTTCTGCAATTCTGGGTTCCACCCTCGTTTCTCTTCAGGGCAGGTTGAGTCTTCGGACTGTCCTGGTGTGGATACTGTGGTGCATAGGTTGCAGCAGATTTGGACTCATGTAGTGGACAATCTGACTTTGTCCCAGGAGAAGGCTCAACGTTTCGCTAACCGCAGGCGCTGTGTGGGTCCCCGACTTCGTGTTGGGGATTTGGTTTGGTTGTCATCTCGTTATATTCCTATGAAGGTTTCCTCTCCTAAATTTAAGCCTCGTTTCATTGGTCCATATAGGATTTCTGAGGTTCTTAATCCTGTGTCTTTTCGTTTGACTCTTCCAGCTTCTTTTTCCATCCATAACGTGTTCCATAGGTCATTGTTGCGGAGATACGTGGCACCTGTGGTTCCATCTATTGATCCTCCTGCTCCGGTTTTGGTTGAAGGGGAGTTGGAGTATATAGTGGAGAAGATTTTGGATTCTCGTGTTTCGAGACGGAAACTCCAGTATCTGGTTAAGTGGAAAGGTTATGGTCAGGAAGATAATTCCTGGGTCTTTGCCTCTGATGTCCATGCTGCCGATCTGGTTCGTGCCTTTCATGTGGCTCATCCTGGTCGGCCTGGGGGCTCTGGTGAGGGTTCGGTGACCCCTCCTCAAGGGGGGGGTACTGTTGTGAATTTTGTGGCCAAGCACCCTCCTGTGGTCGAGAGTGGTACTTCGGCTGGTTCTGTCTATGAGCTTCCTTTGGTGGATGAGAGTGGTAGTGCGGCTTCTGAGTTTCCTTCCTCAGGTGATGAGGTTAAGTCGTTAGGTGCTGCTCTATTTAACTCCACCTGGTGCTTTGATCCTGGCCTCCAGTCAATGTTCTAGTATTGGTCTTGCTTCCTCCTGGATCGTTCCTGTGGCCTGTCTATCCTGCATAAGCTATGTTTTGCTTGTGTTATTTTTGTTTGCCATTTTTCCTGTCCAGCTTGCTATATTGGTTTTTCTTGCTTGCTGGAAGCTCTGAGACGCAGAGGGAGCACCTCCGTACCGTTAGTCGGTGCGGAGGGTCTTTTTGCCCCTCTGCGTGGTTGTTTGTAGGTTTTTGTGTTGACCGCAAAGCTATCTTTCCTATCCTCGGTCTATTCAGTAAGTCGGGCCTCACTTTGCTAAATCTATTTCATCTCTGTGTTTGTATTTTCATCTTACTCACAGTCATTATATGTGGGGGGCTGCCTTTTCCTTTGGGGAATTTCTCTGAGGCAAGGTAGACTTATTTTTCTATCTTCAGGGCTAGTTAGTTTCTCAGGCTGTGCCGAGTTGCATAGGGAGCGTTAGGCGCAATCCACGGCTACCTCTAGTGTGGTGTGATAGGATTAGGGATTGCGGTCAGCAGAGTTCCCACGTCTCAGAGCTCGTCCTTTGTTTTTGGTAATTGTCAGGTCACTTTGTGTGCTCTGAACTTCAATGTCCATTGTGGTTCTGAATTACCTGTTCATAACATCTCTCCTCCTGTACCAGTTGTGACTTGCATTGTTCAAGATTATTGTACTTGTTTTATTATGTATACCCCTCCTCACACGTAAAGCGCCATGGAAAAAATGGCGCTATAATAATAAATAATAATAATACAATATTGTTCTGCTCCAGGAAGACATCCAGGCCTCTCTTGAACCCTTCGACTGAGTTCGCCATCACCACCTCCTCAGGCAAGGAATTCCAGATTCTCACCGCCCTAACAGTAAAGAATCCTCTTCTATGTTGGTGGAAAACCTTCTCTCCTCCAGACGCAGAGAATGCCCCCTTGTGCCCGTCACCTTCCTTGGTATAAACAGATCCTCAGAAAGATATTTGTATTGTCCTCTTATATACTTATACATGGTTATTAGATCTCCCCTCATCTTTTTTCTAGAATAATCCTAATTTTGCTAATCTATCTGGGTATTGTAGTCCCCCATCCCCTTTATTAATTTGGTTGCCCTCCTTTCTACACGCTCTAGTTCCATTTTATCCTTCCTGAGCACTGGTACCCAAAACTGCACACAGTACTGCATGTACACAATTAAAAAGATCTTACACTTAATGATACTGAAGTACTTACTTTGAAAATCCATGTCATAAAAGATGTATAATCCTTAAAAAAATAAATTCCTGCCCGATATTAAATGAGCATTTCTGGATAGCAGCACATTTACATGGAAATTAATAGGTTTACTGTGGTTGCGAGGCTGCTACTTTTCCCATGTATAATGTTATTCTTTCTGGTCGGGTTTGCACTAACAGAGTTTTCTTAGCTCTGCAAGTTTGAGCTTTACGTCTTAGCTAGGGATGAGCGGACCAGTGGAAGTTAGGGGTATCTCTCTCTTCCCCAGAAAACCCTCTCTTCCCCCAAAAACCCTCTCTCTCTCTCTCTTCCCCTGGAACTCTCTCCCTCTCCTCCCCTAGAACTCTCTCTGTTACTTCAGATCTCTTTCTCTGTACCCCGTAACTCTTTCTCTCTTCTCATGCCCCAGAACACTCTCTCTTTCTCACTACCCACTGGATTCTCTTTTTTCCCCTGGAATTCTCTCTCTCTTCCCCTGAAATTCTCTCTCTCTTCCCCTGAATAATCTCTCTCTCCTTCCTATTTTTCTCTTCCTCTAAAACTCTCTCTCTTCCCCCTGAATTCTCCTACCCAGGAATTCTCAGAAGTCTCTTTCTCTCTTCCCCGGAATGCTCTCTCTCTCTCTTCCTCTGAAATTCTCTCTCTTTCCTCCGAAACTCTCTCTCTCTTCCCCTGAATTCTCTCCCCCCCCCACCCCGGAATTCTATTTCTCTCTTCCCCTGGAATTCTCTTTCTCTCTTCACCTGGTATTCTTTCTATTTTTCCCATGGATTTCTCTCTCTCCCCTGGATTGCCCTCTCTTCCCCCAGAACTCTCTCTTCCCCCTGAATTCTCACTCTATCTCCTTTCCCGAAACTCCGAACATTGCAATGGACTTTTGGGGAAAGTCCGTATTCTGCATTTATCATCAGATAGTAACTGTCTGGTCTGAACACCTAGCTTTAAAGTTTGTGTCCACTCATCCCCAAGACTAATGCAGACAATCACGAAAGAGGAAAACCTTTTTCCCAGCCCCAAGCAGGGGTGTACATATCATTGGTGCAACTACAGGGTCCAACTCCAAATCAGGTGGAATTGTGCATTCTGATGAGCTATTAGATGTCAAAGTTGCCATATATTACATAGAATGTTTTCTTAAAGCATCACTCCAGAGTTTTTTTTTGTCATTTCACTGCTAGATTTGTCCTTAAAATCCAAGTCCCCTGCCCCCTGTCTGATACTCACCTTCCAGGGTTTTCATCTGGTTTTGCTGCTACTCCAGTCTGTCACCTGCAGTTTGTGACCTCCCAGCTGCTCCATTGTTTGCTGGACAAGACAGCTGCCACTAATCAGTACAAGTCTATGAGAGCCTTGTTCTGGCTTTCATAAACTTACATTGAGTTCTTGTGATGTAGCTTCTGGCTTCCGGACAGTAAGAGGCTGCACTCACAAGATCATGCTGCGGGATCGTACAGGCAACAAAAATTGGTGAAGATGCCAGAGGGTGAGTACATTACCAGGGGCAGGGGCCTTATGTTTAAAGCACCACTCCAATGTGAAAAAACAACTCTGATTAAAGAATATTGTTTTTTTTAAAAAGCAATTGGAAATATTCTCAAGGTGGTGTTCACCTTAGTGCAAGTAGTGAGTTCTCCTTAGTACACTTACCCTGCTATTAGGAGATGCTGACAATTCATATGGCACTGCTTCCACTAATTGATGTTGATGTGAATCTGATTGGAAAAGTCAGCAACTTTTTTGCAAGAAGAATCAAGACAATTAGGGAACTTATTAGACTCACACAAATGTAATAGGCCTCTTTCACACATCCGTTTTTAGAATCAGTCACAAACCGTTAAAGTCTTGAAAAGATGGATCCTGTCCTAATTGTAAAAAAGTGATGCACTGGATCCGTTTTTTTGATGGATCTGTTGAAGTAGTTGCAGCCAGAATTTAGAGAAATAGAATTCTAGAGAGAGAGAAAGAGAAAGATTTTTTTCCCCGAATGGAAATCCTTCTAGGCATGCTCAGTTTGAAGAAATGTAATCCGTCGCTGGATTCCATTTTTTGGCGGTGAGTGATGGATCCTACGTCCATAGGCTCCCATGATAGCCAACGATGGACAGCACAGGATCCTTCGCTGGTCGATTTTACGACGTACACAAAAAATCTTTCTTTGTGCGTTGTCTCCGCCCGACTGACACAGAATTTACGACGGATCCGTCGTACGACGGATGAAACGTGTGGCCATCTGTCACAATCCATTGCTAATACAAGTCTATGAGAAAAAAACGGATCCAGCAGAAACATTTGCTGGATCTGTTTTTTCCACAAAACAATAGATTTGAACGGAAACAAAAAGACTGAAGTGTGAAAGATTCCTTAGGAAACAATGTTGATTTAGTTTACAGTTATCTCTGATGAAAAAAAATATTTTTTAGAACAAGGGATCATTCATAACTATATGTTTGTTTCTCACACAAGTTCTGTCTGAGGTTTTCACTGAAAGAATTTGCATCCATTATTGTCTATAGGTGTGGATGGTCTGCCAAAAAACATGGAGACTTGTCTGTTTTTGGTCTTAGTCTAGAATCAAGTTTGCCAATGCAAGTCTATGGGACAGTGAAAAAACAGTTTATGAATTATGCATTATCAGTATACTATTTCTCACCAATAGAATTTGTACAAAAAATGGACACAGTTTCAGTCCAAAAAAAGTTTGTATTTTTATCTTTTTAAATTTTAAACATATTAAATCATAATGGATTTAATATTTTTTATAGTGATTTCTAGGGTTGAGCGAAACGGGTCATTCATTTTCAAAAGTCGCCGACTTTTGGCAAAGTCGGGTTTCATGAAACCCGATCCGACCCCTGTGCGGGGTCGGCCATGCGGTACGCGACTTTCGCGCCAAAGTCGCGTTTCAATGACGCGAAAAGCGCCATTTCTCAGCCAATGAAGGTAAACGCAGAGTGTGGGCAGCGTGATGACATAGGTCCTGGTCCCCACCATCTTAGAGAAGGGCATTGCAGTGATTGGCTTGCTGTCTGCGGCGTCACAGGGGCTATAAAGGGGCGTTCCCGCCGACCGCCATGTTACTGCTGCTGATCTGAGCTTAGGGAGAGGTTGCTGCCGCTTCGTCAGAAGCAGGGATAGCGTTAGGCAGGGTCCATTAACCACCAAACCGCTTGTGCTGTAGCGATTTCCACTGCCCAACACCACCTTCGGTGTGCAGGGACAGTGGAAGCTACATTTTTTTTTTTTTTCCCCTCAGCGCTGTAGCTCATTGGGCTGCCCTAGAAGGCTCCCTGATAGCTGCATTGCTGTGTGTACGCCGCTGTGCAAACCAACTGCTTTTTTCAAAGCACAAATCCTCTTGTTCCTTCCTTTCTGCACAGCTATCTTTTTGGTTTGTACGCACTTTTTATTTAATTTGTGCATCAGTCCACTCCTTATTGCTGCCTGCCATACCTGGCTGAGATTACTGCAGGGAGATAGTAATTGAAGGACACTCCCTGGTTTTTTTTTTTTTTTTTGTGGGAGATTAAGATTGACATTTCTGCTAGAGTGCCATCCCTGTCTGTGTCATCTCTCACTCAGTGGGCCATAGAAAGCCTATTTATTTTTTTGCTTGATTTGGGTTCTAAAATCTACCTGAAAAAATCACTACATCAATCAGTGGGAGAAAAATATTGGCCTCAGGGCTTGTGTGCCACTCCTGACTCCTGTGTGCATCATCACTCACTCAGTGGGCCATAGAAAGCCCATTTTTTTTTTTTTTTGCTTTATTTGGGTTCTAAATTCTACCTGAAAAAATCAATAAATCAATCAGTGGGAGATTAATATTGGCCTTTGGGCTTGTGTGCCAGTCCTAAGCGTGCCATCTCTCTCTCTCAGATAGTGGGCCATAGAAAGCCTATTTATTTATTTATTTTTTATTGGGTTTATAAATTTTCCCTGGAAAAAAAAAAAAAAAGTGGGAGATTAATATTGGCCTCTGGGCTTGTGTGCCAGTCCTGAGCGTGCCATCTCTCTCACAAATAGTGGGCCATAGAAAGCCTATTTATTTATTTTTTTTTGGTTTTATAAATTCTCCCTTAAAAAAAAAAGGGAGATTAATATTGGCCTTTGGGCTTGTGTGCCAGTCCTAAGCGTGCCATCTCTCTCTGTCTCTCAGATAGTGGGCCATAGAAAGCCTATTTATTATTTTTTTTATTGGGTTTATAAATTTTCCCTGGAACAAAAAAAAAAAAGTGGGAGATAAATATTGGCCTCTGGGCTTGTGTGCCACTCCTGACTCCTGTGTGCGTCATCTCTCACTCAGTGGGCCATAGAAAGCCTTTTTTTGTTTTATTTGTTTTCTAAATTCTCCCTGAAAAAATCATTTTATTTTCTTTGGTTTCTAAATTCTTCCTGAAAAAATCATTTTATTCTATTTTTTTTTTTCCTAAAGTCTCCCTGAAAAAAAAAAAAAAAAAAACAAATCAGTGGGAGATTAATATTGCCCTTTCTGCTTGTGTGCCAGTCTTGACTCCTGGGTGTGCCATCTCTCTCTCTCTCTCAATTGTGGGCCATAGAAAGACTATTATTTTTTTAGCTTGATTTGGGTTCCAAAATCTACCTGAAAAAATCACTACATCAATCAGTGGGAGATAAATATTGGCCTCTGGGCTTGTGTGCCACTCCTGACTCCTGTGTGCGTCATCTCTCACTCAGTGGGCCATAGAAAGCCTTTTTTTGTTTTATTTGTTTTCTAAATTCTCCCTGAAAAAATCATTTTATTTTATTTAGTTTCTAAATTCTTCCTGAAAAAATCATTTTATTCTATTTTTTTTTCCTAAAGTCTCCCTGAAAAAAAAACAAAAAAAAACAAATCAGTGGGAGATTAATATTGCCCTTTCTGCTTGTGTGCCAGTCTTGACTCCTGGGTGTGCCATCTCTCTCTCTCTCTCCAATTGTGGGCCATAGAAAGCCTATTATTTTTTTTAGCTTGATTTGGGTTCCAAAATCTACCTGAAAAAATCACTACATCAATCAGTGGGAGATAAATATTGGCCTCTGGGCTTGTGTGCCACTCCTGACTCCTGTGTGCGTCATCTCTCACTCAGTGGGCCATAGAAAGCCTTTTTTTGTTTTATTTGTTTTCTAAATTCTCCCTGAAAAAATCATTTTATTTTCTTTGGTTTCTAAATTCTTCCTGAAAAAATCATTTTATTCTATTTTTTTTTTCCTAAAGTCTCCCTGAAAAAAAAACAACAAATCAGTGGGAGATTAATATTGCCCTTTCTGCTTGTGTGCCAGTCTTGACTCCTGGGTGTGCCATCTCTCTCTCCAATTGTGGGCCATAGAAAGCCTATTATTTTTTTTAGCTTGATTTGGGTTCCAAAATCTACCTGAAAAAATCACTACATCAATCAGTGGGAGATAAATATTGGCCTCTGGGCTTGTGTGCCACTCCTGACTCCTGTGTGCGTCATCTCTCACTCAGTGGGCCATAGAAAGCCTTTTTTTGTTTTATTTGTTTTCTAAATTCTCCCTGAAAAAATCATTTTATTTTATTTGGTTTCTAAATTCTTCCTGAAAAAATCATTTTATTCTATTATTTTTTTTTCCTAAAGTCTCCCTAAAAAAAAAAAAAAAATTAAATCAGTGGGAGATTAATATTTACATTTGTGCTTCAGTGACAGTCCTGCGTGTGTGGCATCTCTCTCATTTGTTGCCACCAACAACAGAGTGTGTAACATTGTGCCTGATTTTCGTTGTGGTCTCACTCACCTGTAAAGGGGTAGCTAAATCATACTGAAGTTATAGCTCACCGTGTAATTTGTGTGACAGCAACAAATACCGTTAGTTTGTTTACGTTTTTAAAACAATGAGGAAGTATGGTGGAAGAGGTCGTGGCCGGGGGTGTTCATTGTCAGCTGGTAATGAGGGTAGTGGTAGTGGTGGAGCATCAGCTGGTCGTGGGAAAAAAAATATTGCACCTAAGTCTGGAGCTGTGGAGCCAGGTTCGTCGTCTGGCTACACAAGGCCTCGAACGCTCCCTTTTCTGGGAGTAGGAAAACCGCTTTTAAAGCCGGAGCAGCAAGAGCAAGTTTTGGCTTATCTTGCTGACTCAGCCTCTAGCTCTTTTGCCTCCTCTCGTGAAACTGGTAAATGTCAAAGCAGCGCGTCGTTAGTGGATGTCCACGGTCAGGGACAAGTCGCTTCCTTGTCCTCTTCAGCAAAAACAACAACAGAGAAGAATGCAGCAGGCGACACAACGGGTTACTCCATGGAGCTCTTTACACATACCGTCCCTGGCTTAGAAAGTGAAGCAGTTAACAGTCCATGCCCATTACAAGTTGAATCTGACATGGAGTGCACTGATGCACAGCCACAGCCAGACTACTATGCTGGTCCTTTGACTCAGACCACAACATTGCCCTCGCAGGGTGCTGATCAAGAATCAGACCCTGATGAGACTATGTTGCCCCATCATGAACGCTATACCACCTACCGACACGGTGACACAGACGAAGTTGCACACGAGCTACAAGAAGAGGTAATAGATGACCCAGTTCTTGACCCCGATTGGCAGCCATTGGGGGAACAGGGTGCAGGCGGCAGCAGTTCTGAAGCGGAGGAGGAGGGGCCGCAGCAGGCATCAACATCACAACAGGTTCCATCTGCCGGGCCCGTATCTTGCCCAAAACGCGTGGCAAAGCCAAAACCTGTTGGAGGACAGCGTGGCCATCCGGTTAAAGCTCAGTCTGCAATGCCTGAAAAGGTATCCGATGCTAGAAAGAGTGCAGTCTGGCATTTTTTTAAACAACATCCAATTGATCAGCGCAAAGTCATCTGTCAAAAATGTTCAACTACCTTAAGCAGAGGACAGAATCTGAAAAGTCTCAATACAAGTTGCATGCATAGACATTTAACCACCATGCATTTGCAAGCCTGGACTAACTACCAAACGTCCCTTAAGGTTGTAGCACCCTCGGCCAATGAAGCTAGTCAGCAACGCAACATCCCTTCCGGCAGTGTAGGGCCACCATTTTCCGCACCACCTGCAGTATCTGTGCAGGTTTCTTTGCCAGGCCAAAGCAGTCAGGGTCAGGGAATCACCAGTTTCGTAGTAGGAAACACTGCATCTAGGGCACCGGTGGCAACAATACCATCTCCCACCGTCTCTCAGTCTGCCATGTCCACCGGCACCCCCGCTAGTTCCACGATCTCCAGCTCTCCAGTCCAGCTCACCCTACATGAGACTATGGTTAGAAAAAGGAAGTACTTAGCCTCGCATCCGCGTACACAGGGTTTGAACGCACACATAGCTAGACTAATCTCGTTAGAGATGATGCCCTACCGGTTAGTTGAAAGCGAAGCTTTCAAAGCCCTGATGGACTACGCTGTACCACGCTACGAGCTACCCAGTCGACACTTTTTTTCCAGAAAAGCCATCCCAGCCCTCCACCAGCATGTTAAAGAGCGCATCGTCCATGCACTCAGGCAATCTGTGAGCACAAAGGTGCACCTGACAACAGATGCATGGACCAGTAGGCATGGCCAGGGACGTTACGTGTCCATCACGGCACACTGGGTAAATGTGGTGGATGCAGGGTCCACAGGGGACAGCAAGTTTGGGACAGTTCTGCCTAGCCCACGGTCTAGGAAACAATTGGCTGTAGCCGTTCGCACCCCCTCCTCCTCCTCTTCGTCCTCCTGCAGAAGCGAGAGCTCGTCCACAGACCGCAGTCGCACAACCACTCCATCCGCAGCTGCCACTGTTGCACACCAGGTCTCCCATTATGGGGCAGCTACTGGCAAACGTCAGCAGGCTGTATTGGCTATGAAGTGTTTGGGCGGCAACAGACACACCGCGGAAGTTCTGTCCGAGTTCTTGCAGAAAGAAACGCAGTCGTGGCTGGGCACTGTAGATCTTGAGGCAGGCAAGGTAGTGAGTGATAACGGAAGGAATTTCATGGCTGCCATCTCCCTTTCCCAACTGAAACACATTCCTTGCCTGGCTCACACCTTAAACCTGGTGGTACAGTGCTTCCTGAAAAGTTATCCGGGGTTATCCGACCTGCTCCTCAAAGTGCGTGGACTTTGCTCACATATCCGCCGTTCGCCCGTACACTCCAGCCGTATGCAGACCTATCAGCGTTCTTTGAACCTTCCCCAGCATCGCCTAATCATAGACGTTGCAACAAGGTGGAACTCAACACTGCACATGCTTCAGAGACTGTGTGAACAGAGGCGGGCTGTTATGTTTTTGTGGGAGGATACACATACACGGGCAGGCAGTAGGATGGCAGACATGGAGTTGTCAGGTGTGCAGTGGTCGAAGATTCAAGACATGTGCCAAGTCCTTCAGTGTTTTGAGGAATGCACACGGCTGGTTAGTGCAGACAACGCCATAATAAGCATGAGCATCCCCCTAATGCGTCTGCTGATGCAAAGTTTGACGCACATAAAGGATCAGGCGTCTGCAGCTGAGGAAGAGGAAAGCCTTGATGACAGTCAGCCATTGTCTGGCCAGGGCAG
Organism: Ranitomeya imitator; assembly: GCF_032444005.1. NCBI lineage: Eukaryota > Metazoa > Chordata > Amphibia > Anura > Dendrobatidae > Ranitomeya > Ranitomeya imitator. The sequence goes on along the minus strand of NC_091288.1, from coordinate 146,784,886 downwards.
TGTACAGGACGAGGTAGCGGGCGAAGAGGAGGAGGAGGACGAGGAGGATGATGGGGATGATTATATTTTTAATGAGGAAGCTTTTCCGGGGCCACTGGAAATTGGTGGCGCGGCAAGGCCGGGTTCTGGTTTTTTGAGGGACACAAGTGACGTGGATTTGCCTGAAACTGCCCCTCAACCAAGCACAACCGCAGATTTGAGAACTGGAACTTTGGCCCACATGGCGGATTATGCCTTACGTATCCTAAAAAGGGACACACGCATAACTAAAATGATGAATGATGACGATTACTGGTTGGCCTGCCTCCTTGATCCTCGCTATAAAGGCAAATTGCAAAATATAATGCCACATGAGAACTTGGAACTAATATTAGCAACCAAACAATTAACTCTTGTTGACCGTTTGCTTCTGGCATTCCCTGCACACAGCGCCCGTGATCGTTCTCACACGAGCTGCAGGGGCCAGCAGACCAGAGGAGTTAGAGGGGCAGAAATCAGAAGTGGCGTTGGCCAGAGGGGTTTTCTGACCAGGTTGTGGAGTGATTTTGCTATGACCGCAGACAGGACAGGTACTGCAGCATCAATTCAAAGTGACAGGAGACAACATTTGTCCAGTATGGTTACAAACTATTTTTCATCCCTTATCGATGTTCTCCCTTAACCGTCATTCCCATTTGATTACTGGGCATCAAAATTAGACACCTGGCCAGAATTGGCAGAATGTGCATTGCAGGAGCTTGCTTGCCCGGCAGCTAGTGTCCTATCAGAAAGAGTATTCAGTGCTGCAGGTTCAATACTAACAGAAAAAAGGACTCGTCTGGCTACCCAAAATGTAGATGATCTAACCTTCATTAAAATGAACCACAACTGGATTTCGAAATCTTTTGCCCCACCTTGCCCGGCTGACACCTAGCTTTCCTATGAAAAGGTCTTGCCTGTGGACTATTCTGAATGCCTTTTCCAATCTCGTAATTTTCTGCACCTGATTGTCCAGCATACGACATGTTTACACCTCACTAAATGGCCAAACTCCCCACACAGGGCCGTGGTATCGACACTTGGCGACAGCACCCGTGAGAGTGCAGTTTGTCTGAAGAGGTGGGTGAGCCCGCTTTTGGTCGACGGCACTGCCACTGGGTCCCTCCTAGTACAATAAAGTGTCTCTGGTGGTGGTGGTGCGCACCCAACGTCAGACACACCGTTGTAATATGAGGGGCCCTGGGCCTGTACCGCCGGCCACAAGACAGTTTCCCCCCACCCCAGCTCAAACAGTGCTCTACCACTTGCAAAATTATCTCACAGCTCCACCAATGTTTAGTCTATGCGCTGACATCCTTCAATGCCTGCCACTGACAATACCATTGTATTGACATTTTTGTTATGTTAGGCCTTCGATGCCTGTCTGTGGTCACTCCTTCCACTAGGCCTCCACTGACCACACCACTGCTGCCCGTGTACCCCTGTAACCAATTTAAAATTGCCTACAGCCATGTGTTATTATTTTAGGCCTTCGATGCCTGTCTGCGGTGACTCCTTCCACTAGGCCTCCACTGACCACACCACTGCTGCCCGTGTACCCCTGTAACCAATTTAAAATTGCCTACAGCCATGTGTTATTATTTTAGGCCTTCGATGCCTGTCTGCGGTGACTCCTTCCACTAGGCCTCCACTGACCACACCACAGCTGCCCGTGTACCCCTGGGACCAATTTAAAATTGCCTACAGCCATGTGTTATTATTTTAGGCCTTCGATGCCTGTCTGCGGTCACTCCTTCCACTAGGCCTCCACTGACCACACCACTGCTGCCCGTGTACCCCTGTAACCAATTTAAAATTGCCTACAGCCATGTGTTATTATTTTAGGCCTTCGATGCCTGTCTGCGGTCACTCCTTCCACTAGGCCTCCACTGACCACACCACTGCTGCCCGTGTACCCCTGGAACCAATTTAAAATTGCCTACAGCCATGTGTTATTATTTTAGGCCTTCGATGCCTGTCTGCGGTCACTCCTTCCACTAGGCCTCCACTGACCACACCACTGCTGCCCGTGTACCCCTGGAACCAATTTAAAATTGCCTACAGCCATGTGTTATTATTTTAGGCCTTCGATGCCTGTCTGCGGTCACTCCTTCCACTAGGCCTCCACTGACCACACCACTGCTGCCCGTGTACCCCTGGAACCAATTTAAAATTGCCTACAGCCATGTGTTATTATTTTAGGCCTTCGATGCCTGTCTGCGCTGACTCCTTCCACTGGCCTCCACTGACCACACCACTGCTGCCCGTGTACCCCTGGAACCAATTTAAAATTGCCTACAGCCATGTGTTATTATTTTAGGCCTTCGATGCCTGTCTGCGGTCACTCCTTCCACTAGGCCTCCACTGACCACACCACTGCTGCCCGTGTACCCCTGGAACCAATTTAAAATTGCCTACAGCCATGTGTTATTATTTTAGGCCTTCGATGCCTGTCTGCGGTCACTCCTTCCACTAGGCCTCCACTGACCACACCACTGCTGCCCGTGTACCCCTGTAACCAATTTAAAATTGCCTACAGCCATGTGTTATTATTTTAGGCCTTCGATGCCTGTCTGCGGTCACTCCTTCCACTAGGCCTCCACTGACCACACCACTGCTGCCCGTGTACCCCTGTAACCAATTTAAAATTGCCTACAGCCATGTGTCATTATTTTAGGCCTTCGATGCCTGTCTGCGGTGACTCCTTCCACTAGGCCTCCACTGACCACACCACTGCTGCCCGTGTACCCCTGGAACCAATTTAAAATTGCCTACAGCCATGTGTTATTATTTTAGGCCTTCGATGCCTGTCTGCGGTCACTCCTTCCACTAGGCCTCCACTGACCACACCACTGCTGCCCGTGTACCCCTGGAACCAATTTAAAATTGCCTACAGCCATGTGTTATTATTTTAGGCCTTTGATGCCTGTCTGCGGTCACTCCTTCCACTAGGCCTCCACTGACCACACCACTGCTGCCCGTGTACCCCTGGGACCAACATCAGAAAATATAAAAATAAGTATTTTGCTTATAAAAAAGAAAATACTGGAGAGATATCAAATGCAGACATTTTAACATTAAAAACAAACACATACAACAAAAATCTGGTACAGTACTAAAAATGGCCACCAGCTACAATAACTTTCTCCTGCAAGTAGTTAACTGAAAGGTTTTTTCAATTTTAAACACAGATATGGCATCCACCGAGTGTTGTCCTGTCGCGTCTTCTTTATATTATTGCCAAGAAGATGCAAAACAATGAAAATAATAAAATCATTATTTACCAAAAAAATAGAGTAAGTCAAAACCACATTGCAAATAAACATTCATTACAAATAAAGAAGCAGGGCGCGTCCGAGGGTGAGTATATACCTAATAAGAATATAATCACCCTCGGACGCGCCCTGCTTCTTTCCGACAGCCTTCCTTCCTAAGAATCAGCCCTTCCGTGGTGTAGAGAGAGGGTTTGTTACACTCCAAGGTGTTCCCCAGGTTGCCTTTCCTGAGCTTCGATCTTCCGGCTCTCGTTTAGTAGTTGTTGGAAACTGCGCTGCATTGGGCCTACAAATTGGGTATGGGGTGTAGAGAGATGGTGTGTTCCACTCCAAGGTGTTCCCCAGGTTTCCTCTCCATTGCTTCGATCTTCCGGCTCTCGTTTAGTAGTTGTTGGAAACTACGCTGCATTAGGCCTACAAATTGAGTATGGGGTGTAGAGAGATGGTGTGTTACACTCCAAGGTGTTCTCCAGGTTGCCTTTCCTGAACTTCTATCTTCAGGCTCTCATTAAATTGTGGTTAAACGGAACAACTGCATTTGGCGTACTAGTTGGTTTGGGGCCTACTATCGGTGTCTGCCGCTCCTTGCTGTTCTCCTGGTTTCCTGTCCTGAAATTCCGTTTTCAGGCGCTCGTTAAGTAGTTGTTAATGTTAGACTGCATTTGGCCTACTAGTTGGGTTGGGGCCTACTATCGGTGTGTCTGCCACTCCTTGCTGTTCTCCTCCACTGAACAAAGCTGTGCCGCCTGTTTACTACTGTTGCCAATTTTGAAATGCATTTCGACTACTTACTGATTTGGGCCTACTCTCTGTGTCAGCCTCTCATTCCAGTTGTCCTCCACTGCAATGCCCCCTGATTAGTCCTGTGTTACCAATTTTGAACTGCATTTAGCCCACTTTATTCTTTGGGCCTATATCTGTGTTTCCTCCTCATCCTGCCCATTGCCCAGCCAGTGATAGATGAGTCTGCTGGTACATTGACCCATAACGCAACATTTCCCGTGCACGCTACACTGCAAGATTGTGACCCTGCTGAAAGTCAGGTCCCCCTTCCCGCATACCATACCACCTTACACGGGGACAAACAGGAAGGTGCAGATGAAAGTGCAGGTTCCTTCATCAGGTGGGGGGAGGAATACTAGTTGGCGACGTCACTGGCACAGGGCCTCTCATGGTACGCAAAAGTGTTGCTGCCGTGGGAGGCGCCCCCGCCGTGCAAACACACTGCTGTACTTTGAGGGGCCCTGTGCCAGTGCCAATGCCAACGAGTGGGCCCCCCCTGCTTGCTCAGGTTCACAGCACTTGCAAAGTTGAAATACTTACCTCTCCCTGCTCCACTGCCGTGACGTGGTCCAGATTTCCTGGGCCCACTAATTACTTGAACCAGTCCTACCCACCACAACTTTAGCCAAATGACCCCCAATGTCAAATGCCTTCCAATTATTATAAGGTAAATTACGCTTGACAAGCTTCATTAAGAAGAATGGATGGTTTTGACATTTAAATGGGCACTCTAGGTGTTTTCCTGGCCCCCACTCACTGCCGACTATGCTGCCCCATTGACTTGCATTGGGTTTCGTGTTTCGGTCGATCCCGACTTTACGTCATAATCGGCCGATTTCACTCGACCCGACTTTTGAGAAAGTCGGGTTTCGCGAAACCCGGCTCGACTCTAAAAAGGTCAAGGTCGCTCAACTCTAGTCGCTGGTAATGATCATGACCTTTATTTGGTTGCTGATCACCCGCTGACATCGCTGAATCGGCGTGTGTGACGCCGATCCAGCGATGTGTTCACTGGTAACCAGGGTAAATATCGGGTTACTAAGCGCAGGGCCGCGCTTAGTAACCCGATGTTTACCCTGGTTACCATTGTAAAAGTTGAAAAAAACATACAGTACATACTTACATTCTGGTGTCTGTCCCCCGGCGTCAGCTTTTCTGCACTGTGTCAGCGCCGGCTGGCTGTAAAGCAGAGCACAGCGGTGACATCATAGAGACATCACCGCTGTGCTCTGCTTTACGGCCGGCCGGCGCTGACACAGTGCAGGAAAGCTGACGCCGGGGGACAGACACCGGAATGTAAGTATGTAGTGTTTTTTTTTTTTTACTTTTACAATGGTAACCAGGGTAAACATCGGGTTACTAAGCGCGGCCCTGCGCTTAGTAACGCGATGTTTACCCTGGTTACCCGGGGACTTCGGCATCGTTGGTCGCTGGAGAGCTGTCTGTGTGACAGCTCTCCAGCGACAACACAACGACCTAAACAGCAACGCTGCAGTGATCAGCATCATTGTCTATATCGCTGCAGCGTCGCTAAATGTGACGGTACCTTAAGGTTGACAAGATCTTATCTTATCATATATTATCTTATAATGACATGGGTATCACTTGTGGTGCATTATAAAGGAAAATATCAAGATAAAAAACAAGGCTGTATATACTGAATAAGAGTGATATATGTTCTATTCAGATTTTTTCATTTTTGTACTCCGGAGCACATTAAGTTAAATCTAAAAGCAACAAATAAAAAAATGATGAATAAATCTATTTTTGGACCTTGACCTACTTTGGACACTGCTAAAATTTAAGGCAGAATCAGTATAAACCAACACTGTTTAAATTAGGTCAAAGTAAATAAAAAGTTCATTATTTCAAAAATGTATTTGCAAACACTGTGACAGCCCCTGATAATGACCAGTCCAAAACTGGCTGTGCACTGAGAACATGGTTCATCAAAATGGGGAATTCACAGCAATTAAATTACAAATTAAATTCCCTCTTTGTCCTTTATAGATCATACCTATTGCAGCAGATTATACCTATTGCAGCAGGCTGTTATATAACCTATATAATCTGTGGACGCTCCTTATACCTTCTTAGATTGCTTCTACATCCAGGTATATATATTTTGCACCAATTGTGGTCTCTTAACCTCCCCCCCCCCTTTTCTTCCGTTATATCTTCCATTTGGGCTTCTTTACTCAAACTATTTGTTCCTTTTTTTTTCTTTTGTCAGGCACTATATCTGTCACTCCTCTTATTGCAATCATTATCTATTGCACATTCTATATACAGGTTACTATTAACGCCTGTTAATATTTTCCAGGTTGTTCACGTGATATTCACTGTTAGTGATCGCTTTATCCTTCACCTGATGTTTAGGTCGTCACCTGATACTTCTATCAAAAGACTTTTTATATATTTTACACCGTGTTCACTCTAGGGCATGGATATCCAATTATGTATCCTTCACCATTCAGTGATATCAAGACTCTAATATGTTGTGTATTTCGATTAGTCAAATATATATCACTTTTGTATTTCCCTTATACTTAGGTCGTACAGCACGGTCGGCATACTCACTGGAGCCTCTACCATCCACGGAGCACTCACGGATAGATCTCTTCGTTTTTTTTAATTATATTTCACCAGTTCTAATGATCATCACCACTGTATAGTAACTGTTTCCAATATATTTTGCATCTTGTGACAATTTATATTTTCTGATATTCTATTACTTTATGTATTTATAGTTCACACTAAAGAATTGTCTGAGGAAGGTCCTTTGCCGGACCGAAAATGTTTATTCGTCAATTTTGTCTGGATGCATTAATAATAATAAAAAAGCACAATAATTTTTCTCACTACTGAGTGCCAAGTGTTTTCTATTATTGTTCTATGGGTTGGAGACCCTACTTGAGCACCTACAAAAAACTTTTTTTCTATTGAGTGCCGTGTTTTCTTCTACCAAGTCTCAGTTAACCCATTTTGCAGCTAAAAATAGTGCAAAACAAAGAATATAGATTGTATAAACTGCAAAATGATGTTTTTTATCTGAAGATGCATGTATTTAAGTAAGGCTAGGTTCACATTGCGTTTGGGCGCTATGTAACGGATCCGTTAACGTGCCCATAGACTTCCATTATCGTAATGCATCCTAACGCATGTCAAAATCGGCATGCGTTAGCGATGATGCTTTACTCTTTGACGCACCCTCAAACGCGGACTACCGCGTTTTCGGGTACATTAGGTCTAATGCACAGTGAACGGACGCATCACTGTGCATAGACTCCTATTGCTAACGCATGCTGACACAATGGTACCATGCGTTAGCGTGATTGTAGTAAAAAAGAGATTTTGTTCATCAACGTTAGCGCACTCGTTTAACGGATCCGTTAAATGGATGGCACTAACGCAATGTGAACCTAGCCTAAGAAAAGACCATTGCCCCCAAAAAGTGGACAACTTTTTTTTAAGGCTTTCCACACTCACAATTTCTTATGTGAAAAGGCATGGTGCAAGACTTATCATTCCTTCAATTACTCTAAGCTATAAATGTGCAGCTTTCAGAGAAAGCGATCTAAGTCCTCCATTCTAAAGATCAGCAGGGTTTCTAATAGTTTAACCATCCCTCTGACCTAAATGCGTTTGGCTGGAAATCATCTTCACCTTTTATAAGCACAGGCCATAACAGAGCATCTAAAAGATTATATTCACAATATCACGACTTAGGTCATACTGTAAATACTCAAGGCGATGAAGAAAAAAGGTAAGCAACTTGAAAAACAGCCTACTGTAATTGGTAGTGATATACAGCATGTATATGTGGACGCAAGTATAAGAATTATGTAAAACAAACATGGAAAAAATATGAAGCTTACAGATCAACCTGAATGAAACAAGATACAGTTTAACTTGGAAAATAGAGAAGAGGCAGAAATCTGAAAGGATAAATAACTTTGAAAAATTCCTGAGACCAAGAGGGAAAACCAATTTTCCAAATAAACACTGTAAGAAAACAACAAAAAAAATTATGTAAATATAAAAAGGAGGCACTTCCGTACACCTCATACACATTCAGCTCCCACTCCATATACCTCATACACACATGGCTCCACTCCGAACACCTCGTACACATTCAGTTCCGCTCCATACACCTCGTACACACACGGCTCCACTCCGTACACCTCGTACACATTCAGCTCTGCTCCATACACCTCATACACACACTGCTCCGCTCCATACACCTCATACACATACGGCTCTGCTCCATACATCTCATACACATTCAGCTCCGCTCCATACACCTCATACACACACGGCTCCGCTCCGTACACCTCATACACACACTTACCATGGCAACCAGTACAGCAGAGTCCTGCAATCCATGGAGGTCCCGATCATGTGACCCCTGACTCCTCCCCTCCTGTGACCTCATCACAGGTCCTGTTTACACAGAGCAGCCAATATGTGGTGTGCTTCCCTGCCGGTGCAGGGATGACCGGCTGATATTGCACACCGTGGATTGTGAGCAGGGGCGTGCGCACCAAACTAGTTACAGCAAATGTCAGGGATTATGGAATGTCGGCACCAGGTGTTCTGACCACCGCTCTGCCGCCCCCTGTCTTTCAGTGATGACTATCGCCTGAAGCAAAGGGCTCAACTTGCCCCATGATAGCGGCACCCCTGACCCCATGGGCAAACAGCGATCTATGTAGTATGCTCCTTCACAGAAGCAGCCCAATTGAGGGACACTATTTGGAGGCACAGGTAGTAACCGGAACGCCCCCTCAATGTCTGTTTTTGCCATTAGGGTGTCCCTTCCCAACTTTTTGACCCGCCTGATTGCTTCGTCAAAGGAGGTACAGTACATAGTACTGTACTTGGTTCCGCGTTGATGTTGTTGTTTACTGACCTTCCTCTTGAATGTGACAAATGGTGGATTAGTCTGAATGTATTGGGTTCCTTTTTTGGCACAACTCCCAACGGGGGTACCACTACATCTTCTAAGGAAAGTGTTCTTTCTACCTAAAGATGTTTCTTTTTTTAAAAATTTTTGTCATGACGTCTGGGTGTTGGTAGGGTGATTTTAGATTTTTACTCCAGCCTTTCTTGATTTTAGAAGGGCATGACATGCCTATATCTGTGTCTCCTCCTCCTTTTACTGTTAGGGCAAGTTAGGTTAGGATATGGGTTGAACTAGATGGACTTAACGTCTTCCTTCAACCTTAATAACTATGTTACTGTGATAAAAAATGGAGTTGTGGGGGGTTTGTTTTTTCCTCTTTACAATGTTTACCTATTGGCTTATTGAAACTTACCGTATATACTTGAGTACAAGCCGACCCGAGTATAAGGCGACCCCCCTAATTTTGCCACAAAAAACTGGGAAAACTTATTGACTCGTGTATAAGCCTAGGGTAGGAAATGTAGCAGCTACCGGTGAATTTCAAAAATAAAAATAGATGCTCCATACCGTTCAATATTGCCCCATAAGATGCTCCATATAAAGCTGTGCCCCATATAATGCTCTGCACCGTTCATTATTGCCCCATAGATGCTCCATATAACATTGTGCCATATAGAATGCTCTGCACTGTTCATTATGGCCCCATAGATGCTCCATATAAAGCTGTGCCATATAGATTGCTCTGCACCGTTCATTATGGCCCCATAGATGCTCCACATAAAGCTGTGCCCCATGTAGAATGCTCTGCACCATTCATTATGGCCCCATAGATGCTCCTTATAAAGCTGTGCCATATATAATGCTCTGCACCGTTGATTATTGCCCCATAGATGCTCCATATAAAGCTGTCCAATATATAATGCTGCTGCTGCAATAAAAAAAAAATGACATACTCACCTCTCTTGCTCAGGATGCCGGCGCTTTCAATATTTACCTGCTCCTCGTGCGGCTCCATCTCCAGCACTGATGCTCAGCAGAGGGTGTGCATTGACTATGTCACCGCGTCCTCTAACCTGAGCATCACTGCCAGAGGACGCTGGAGATGGAGCCGCACCGGAGCGAGGAGCAGGTAAATATCGCGCAGCGCTCCCCGTATACTTACCTGCTCCTGGCGCGGTCCCTGCAGTCCCTGCTTCTCCCGGTGCTGCATCTTCTTCCTGTATTGATCGGTCACAGTTACCGCTCATTTTCAGTCATGAATATGCGGCTCCACCTCTATGGGAGGTGGAGCCGCATATTCATGACTGTAATGAGCGATACCATGTGACCGCTCAATACAGGAAGAAGATGCAGCGCTGAAAGAAGCAGGGACTGCAGGGACCGCGCCTGAGCAGGTAAGTATAACTAGACAGCCCCCGCTCCCCCTCTCCTGCCGACCCCCGGGTATGACTCGAGTATAAGCCGAGAGGGGGACTTTCAGCCCCCAAAAATGGGCTGAAAATCTCGGCTTATACTCGAGTATATACGGTATATTTTGAGAGATCTGACACTTCTGCATGCAGTGATAACAAATCTGTCTAGTTTTTTTTATTATTTGCTGGGGAAAAGGGGATGATTAAAATGATTATATTTCAATAAGCATGAAGGGGTTAAAAAGCTGAAACGGGGTTGAATATAGACCTAGAAAACCTTTGAGTGTTATGTATTTCTTTTTAAGATGATTGGAAGCTTTGGAAAAATTTATCGAAACAAGAGCATTTGGATTTTGAAATATTCACCCATACAGTGGGTACAGTGTAATTTATCACATCACAGACAGTCCCTATAATATGCAATCTGCTGCACTGATCAGATGATTGCTGTAATGCCTTCTCCTGAGACAGCGGTTTTTACATGGGAAAATTGGAACATAGTTTGGTAAGATGAAAAAATTCCCTTTAGGACTCTCAACCCTTGTGAATAAACTTTATATATCTTTCTATGATTTAATATCTTATCAATGTAAATTTACAACAATCAATATATATTACCTAATTTTCCCCCATAAATAATAGAGAAAGTTAGCAGCTTCTACTTTAATTCTTAATGTTCTTCTTATTCTAGTATAATACAGTCAGTACGGAAAGTATTCAGACCCCTTTAACTTTTTCACTCTTTGCTTCATTGCAGGCATTTAGTAAATTCAAAAAAGTTCATATTTTTTCACATTAATGTACACTTTGCACCCCATCTTAACTGAAAAAAACAAAAATGTAGAAATATTTGTAAATTTATTAAAAAAAACAAAACTGAAATAACACATGGTCATAAGTATTCAGATCTTTTGCTCAGTATTGAGTAGAAGCTCCCTTTTGAGCTAGTACAGCCATGAGTCTTCTTGGGAATGATGCAACAAGCTTTTCACACCAGGATTTGGGCATCCTCAGCCATTTTTCCTAGTAGATCCTCTCCAGTTCTGTCAGGTTGGATGGTGAACATTGGTGGACACCCATTTTCAGGTCTCTCCAGAGATGCTTAATTGGGTTTACGTCAGGGATCTGGCTGGGCCAGTCAAGAATGATCACAGAGTTGTTCTGAAGCCACTCCTTTGTTATTTTAGCTGCGTGCTTAAAGTCATTGTCTTGTTGGAAGGTGAACCTTCGGCCAAGTCTGAGGTCCAGAGCACTCTGGAACAGATTTTCATCCAAGATATCCCTGTACTTGGCTGCATTCATGTTTCCTGCAATGGCAACCAGTCGTCCTGTCCCTGCAACTGAAAAACACCCCATAGCATGATGCTGCCACCACCATGTTTCACAATTGGGATTTTATTGGGCAGGTGTTGAGCAGTGCCTGGTTTTCATCACACATACCGCTTAGAATTATCACCAAAAACGTCTGTCTTCATCTCAAAATATTTAGAATTGAGAGTCCTCAGTGGTTGATACCTTTTAATGGCTAACTGAAAAGATGGTAACAAATTGCAAGCTTTCGAGACTACATACGTCTCTTCATCAGGCAAAGACTAAAACAAATTCTGAAGAATCACATATTTATGCACAACATAGTATAGAAAAAAAACAAAAAAGGGGAAAAACCATGGATAATCCAGGTGACATGAAGCAGAATTACCATGGGTGATAAACAGTTATGTCCATAAATATTGGGCCAATTCTTAGATAAGGATTGTTTTATTGTCTTGTGATTAGGGTCTCTTTTGTGATGACCCCACATGGTCTGAGGGGCAAGTTCTTTAGTTGATGTAAAAAGACATAAATCCGTGTGACACATTCATTCCTGCAGTTAGAGTGTCAAAGGTCGTCATCAGTTTATATTCCCAGACTCTTCTGTCTTTCTGCAATTTGAAGCTACTTTTTAGCACAAGTTGACTTTGTGGAACTTTCTCCCATCTCCCTACTGCATCTCTGGAGCTCAGCCACAGTGATCCTGGGGTTCTTTTTTACCTCTCTCACCAAGGCTCTTCTCCCATGATTGGTCAGATTGGCTGGATGGCCAGGTCTAGGAAGAATTCTGGTGGTCCAAAACTTCTTCCATTTAAGGATTATGGAGGCCACTGTGCTCTTAAGAACCTTGAGTACTGCAGAAATTTTTTTGTAACCTTGGCCAGATTTGTGTCTTGCCACAATTCTGTCTCTGAGCTCCTTGGACAGATCCTTTGACCTCTTGATTTTCATTTGGTCTGACATGCATTGTGATCTGTGCGGTCTCATATAAACAGGTGTGTGCCTTTTCAAATCAAGTCCTATCAGTTTAATTAAACAGTACTCCAATGAAGGAGAAGAACCATCTCAAGGAGGATCACAAGGAAATGGACAGCATGTGACTTAAACATGAGTGTCTGAGCAAAGGGTCTGAATACTTATGACCATGTGATATTTCAGTTTCACATGATCGGGGGTCGGCGATGCATCAGGAAGGTAACCATAGAGGTCCTTGAGACCTCTATGGTTACTGATGCCGGCCTGCTGTGAGCGCCCCCCTGTAGTCGGCGCACATAGCACACCTGCATTTCAGCTACATAGCAGTGATCTGATGATCGCTGCTATGTAGCAGAGTCGATCAGGCTATGCCAGCTTATAGCCTCCCATGGAGGCTATTGAAGCATGGCACAAGTAAAAGAAAATGTTTTTAAAAATATGAAAAAAATATAAAAAATATAAAAGTTTAAATCACCCCCCTTTCGCCCCATCCTAAATAAAACAATTAAAAAAAAACCTACACGTATTTGGTATCGCCGCGTTCAGAATCGCCCGATCTATCAATAAAAAAAATAATTAACCTGATCGCTAAACAGAGTAGCGAGAAAAAAATCCGAAATGCCAGAATTACGTTTTTTTGGTTGCCGTGACATTGCATTAAAATGCAATAACGGGAGATCAAAAGAACGTATCTGCACCAAAATAGTATCATTAAAAACGTCAGCTCGGCACGCAAAAAATAAGCCCTCACCCGACCCCAGATCACGAACAATGGAGACGCTTCGGGTATCGGAAAATGGCACTTTTTTATTTTTAAGCAAAGTTTTGAATTTTTTTTCACCACTTGGATAAAAAATAACCTAGACATGTTAGAGGTCTATGAACTCGTAATGCCCTAGAGAATCACAATCGCAGGTTAGTTTTAGCATTTTAAGAACCTAGCAAAAAATCCAAACAAAAAACTTGTGGGGGTTTGCACTTTTTTTGCAATTTCACCGCACTTGGAATTTTTTCCCGTTTTCTAGTAAAAGCCATGGTAAAACCAATGGTGTCGTTCAAAAGTACAACTCATCCCGCAAAAAATAAGCCATGACCATATTGACGGAAAAATAAAAAAGTTATGGCTCTGGGAAGGAGGGAAGTGAAAAATGAAAACGCAAAAACGAAAAAGGGCCGTGACTTGAAGGGGTTAATAAATTTGCAAAAATTTCTACATTTCTGATTTTTTTTCAGTCAAGATGGGGTGCAGAGTGTATATTAATGAGAAAAAAAATGAACTTTTTTTGAATTTACCAAATGGCTGCAATGAAACAAAGAGTGAAAAATTTGAAGGGGCCTGTTAGGGGTCGAATTCCCACCTCTGCACAGGGGGAATATCGGGCCATCTCCATTGCGGTCTCCCATTCTTTTCCTGCTGCAGTGGAGTCTGCTCAGCAGAGACATCAGTCCCAGCGTCTCACTCAGTCTGACTCTGTACAAAGGGTTACTGCTGCTTTTTCTGCTTCTGCCATTGAAGTCAGTGCTGGGCAGCGGCGAGCAGACGCTTCTAGGACTAAGTCCTGCTTTTCTCGTTCTGAGCATGCCCAGAGTAAGATCTCTCAGTGGAGATCGAGGGTCACATGTTCAGATACTGCAGCTAAATCCATTGGTCCATCTAGGAAGGTCCTGTAGGTTCTCAGGCTCTGTAGCAGCCTCTCATTGGTCTTGGTCACAGAAAACTGTGTAGAAAACTGCCTACCCAAGCCATGTTACCTGTATTTCCTGCTTTTGATGTGCACCAGACAAAAAGCAAATTTGAGACTCAGCGAAAATAAATGATTGAAGATCTTTGAGTTATTTCAAATGTTGAATATTACTGAACTATATGGAAGCCCGATGCTATCATATCGGGAGGGCGGTAATGTCACGATGGGGCAGGCATGCGGCGCTGTTGTTGTCTAATGGCATCCTGTGATAATCTAATGACTTTTGCATCAGGGGACTCATGTGCTTGACGCCTACACTTATATGCATTGTTTTTGTCCCAGCGATGCTGTTGCTCTTCAAGAGTCTCATTTGCCCTTTGTTGTCTTCGACATTGTGCCTTTGCTGCTTTCCTTTCGTTGTCATTGTTGTACTTTTTAGGAGGAGCCATGTTGGTGTTGATATTTGCTTTTCAAAGGGGTTTTCCCACGAACAAAAGTTCATTTTAAAAAATGTCTGTGTCTGACCGTATACCAAACATACCACAGCTCTTGGGTAGGGGAGGAAGCAAAAGACAATACTGACATTACAGCAGATCGCAGAGGATATATTTTGTGATGTAAAATATTTTTTAAAAACAGTCAGTGAAATATTTTACCTCACAAAATGAATCCACTGTGATCCCCTGCTGTAATTTCAGTATTGGCTTTTGCTTCCTCCCCAGCCTAGGAGATGTGGTATGCTCTGCACATGGTCAGACACAGTCAATTTTTAAAATGAACTTTCATTCTTGGGAAAACCCCTTTAATGTGACCGACTTCCTCTGCCTGTAGACACGTCACGCATCTGCCGCCGGGATCAGCTGAATGATTCACTGCACCTGAAAGTAATTCGCACAGGTGCAGTAAATCAGACCGCCGCCATCTTTGTGCAGACAGAAAGTGGTGGTCACATTAAAACTGCGCATGCATTCCTCCTGTACAAAGATGGCAGAAGTCAGTAAATCATTTGGCTGGCGGCAGCGTGTTTGCAATGGTGTTCCGCTGGTGGTACCGCGCAAAAGGCTGTGTGAGTGTGTGTGAGTGTGACTGTGTGAGTGTATGTGTGTGAATGTGAGAGTGTGAGAGTCTGAATGTGTATTTTTCAAAATCTGGGAGGAAAAATCCACACATAAATCTGCAACGTAGCCTTAGGCCTCTTTCGCATGTCCATGTTTGCGGAACGTGTGACATCAGATTTTTTCTCACCGATGACACATGTGCTCAGTATAACCTATGGTGCTGTGCACATGTCCATGTTTTTACATGGACTGCATGTCAGTGCAAAACATAAGGAGACATGTCTGTTTTTTACCAGCAGCAAGGAAGAAATGGGCCAATGCATGTCAATGGGTCCATGTAAAACAAATACAGCACAAGGATGGCATCTGTGTGCCATCCGTCTGCTCTATGTTTTTAACATTGCAAAGTAAAGGAGAAGCTTTGTAATTTCTTTTCCTTTTGCCACACTAGAAAAACACCAATGGCACACTGATGGCACACGGATACACTGATAGCACATAGATAAACTGATAGCATACTGGTGATACTGGTGATACCTTGAACCAAATCACTGATGACACTGGTGACACTGGTCCTGTTTTTTCCATTACTGGTTTTATATGGACCTGTGGAGGGCACCTAAAGGAGTGTCCAAACTTTTGCAGAATTTTTTATACAATTTTAGTTTTTTTTAACTATGTGTAAATCAGAGGGGGTTTGCTCAGACAAGCTCTTAGGCGTGCTCCGCTCAGGAGACCAGAGGGCAAAGCTCCTGCCTAAGTCCTCACTCAAATTTGAATAAAAAGACCCAAAGAGTGGAGTATAGATTTAATAAAAAGTTATAGACCCATGCACTTTCTATTGAATCCATACCCTGTTCTGTGTATGTGCACTGGCAGAAGTTGTGCGCTACAGTCTCCTGAACGGCTCACTTCTAGGACTAATGTGTGAGTGATTGTTGGGGTCTCAGTGCACAATTAAAGGGTCTGTAACACATAAAAATATACAACAAAATTTGACATACTCTTTAAATGGCAATTATATTTAAACTAGATGGTAGCCCGATTCTAACGCATCGGGTATTCTAGAATATGTATGTAGTTTATTTATGAAGATTTTAGAATAATACACTGAATACACAGGATTCGGCCTGCCGCGACCAATTAGCGAAGCGTGGTTCAAATCCCGCGCCAATTCGAGGCCAGACTGCACCTGTCGCTGATTGTTAACGGCCGGCCCACAGAGCATATAGCACAGCCCACGGAGTATACAGCACAGCCCACAGAGTATATAGCACAGCCACGTAGAATATAGCACAGCCACATAGTATATAGCACAGCCCACGGAGTATATAGCACAGCCCATGGAGTATATAGCACAGCCACGTAGTATATAACACAGCCCAGGGAGTGTATAACAGCCCACATAGCATATAACACAGCCACATAGTTTATAACAGCCCACGTAGCATATAACACAGCTCACGTAGTATATAACAGCCCACGCACGCAGTATATAATACAGCCTGTTGTGAATTCTGTTGTCGGGCTCCCTCCTGTGGTCATGAATGGTACTTCGGCTGGTTCTGTCCATGGACTTCCTCTGGTGGGTGTTTCTGAGTTTCCTTCCACAGGTGACGAGATTAATTCGTTAGCTGGCTGCTCTATTTAACGCCACTTAGATCTTTGCTCCATGCCACCTGTCAATGTTCCAGTATTGGTCTAGTTCACTCCTGGATCGTTCTTGTGACCTGTCTTCCCAGCAGAAGCTAAGTTCCAGCTTGTATTTCTTTGGTTTGCTATTTTTCTGTCCAGCTTGCTATTTTTATTGTTGTCTTGCTTGCTGGAAGCTCTGGGATGCAGAGGGAGCGCCTCCGCACCGTGAGTCGGTGCGGAGGGTCTTTTTTGCGCCCCCTGCATGGTCTTTTTGTAGGTTTTTGTGCTGACTGCAAAGTAACCTTTCCTATCCTCGGTCTGTTCAGTAAGTCGGGCCTCACTTTGCTAAATCTATTTCATCTCTGTGTTTGTATTTTCATCTTTACTCACAGTCATTATATGTGGGGGGCTGCCTTTTCCTTTGGGGAATTTCTCTGAGGCAAGGTAGGCTTTATTTTTCTATCTTCAGGGCTAGCTAGTTCCTTAGGCTGTGCCGAGTTGCATAGGGAGCGTTAGGCGCAATCCACGGCTATTTCTAGTGTGTTTGATAGGATTAAGGATTGCGGTCAGCAGAGTTTCCACGTCCCAGAGCTCATCCTTTATTATCAGTAACTATCAGGTCATTCCGTGTGCTCTTAACCACCAGGTCCATTATTGTCCTGACCACCAGGTCATAACAACAGCCCACGTAGTGTATAACACAGGCCACATAGTGTATACCACAGGCCACGTAGTATATAACACCCTGCGTAGTGTATAACACAGGCTCATAGTATATTGCGCAGCCCACGTAGTATATAGCACAGCCACATTGTATTATGCACAGCCACGTAGTACATTGCATAGCCCACGTAGTATATTGCACAGCCCACGTAGTATATTGCACAGCCCACGTAGTATATAGCACAGCCCATGTAGTATATAGTACAGCCCACGCAGTGTATAGCACAGCCCACGTAGTATGTTGCATAGCCCACGTAGTATATAGCAATGTGGGCACCATATCCGTTAAAAAAAAGAATTAAAATAAAAAACAGCTATATTCTCACCTTCCGTTGGCCCCCGGATCAAGGCAAAGCGTTTACCGATGCTCCTCGCGTGCTCCGGTCCCAAGAGTGCATTGCGGTCTCGCGAGATGATGACGTAGCGGTCTCGCGAGACCGCTAAGTCATCTGTTATGAAAGGCAATTCAGAATCACAATGGACATGGAGGTCAGAGCACATACAGTGAACTGACAATAACCCAAAATAATAGAACGAGCTCTGAGACGTGGGAACTCTGCAGACCGCAATCCCTAAGCCTATCAAACCACACTAAAGGTAGCCGTGGAGCGCTCCTGACCAGAACCTAGGCGCCTCGTCACAGCCTGAGAAACTAGCTAATCCTGAAGATAGAAAAATAAGCCTACCTTGCCTCAGAGAAATTCCCCAAAGGAAAAGGCAGCCCCCCACATATAATGACTGTGAGTAAGATGAAAACACAAACAGAGATGAAACAGATTTAGCAAAGTGAGGCCCGACTAGCTGAACAGAACGAGGATAGGGAAGATAACTTTGCGGTCAGCACAAAAACCTATAAAAACCACGCAGAGGGGACAAAAAGACCCTCCGCACCGACTAACGGTACGGAGGTGGTCCCTCTGCGTCTCAGATCGTCCAGCAGGCGAGAAAAACCAATAAAGCAAGCTGGACAGAAAAATAGCAACAAAATAACATAAGCAAAACTTAGCTTTGCAGAGCAGCAGGCCACAGGAATGATCCAGGGAAAAAACAAGTCCCACACTGAAACATTAACAGGAAGCATAGATCAAAGCATCAGGTGGAGTTAAGTAGAGAAGAAGCTAACGAGCTCACCAGATCACCTGAGGGAGGAAACTCAGAAGCTGCAATACCACTTTCCTCCACAAACGGAAGATCCCAGAGAGAATCAGCCGAAGTACCACTTGTGACCACAGGAGTGAACTCTGCCACAGAATTCACAACAGTACCCCCCCTTGAGGAGGGGTCACCGAACCCTCACCAGAGCCCCCAGGCCGACCAGGATGAGCCACATGAAAGGCACGAACAAGATCGGGAGCATGGACATCAGAGGCAAAAACCCAGGAATTATCCTCCTGAGCATAACCCTTCCATTTAACCAGATACTGGAGTTTCCGTCTTGAAACACGAGAATCCAAAATCTTCTCAACAATATACTCCAATTCCCCCTCCACCAAAACCGGGGCAGGAGGCTCAACAGATGGAACCATAGGTGCCACGTATCTCCGCAACAATGACCTATGGAATACGTTATGTATGGAAAAAGAATCTGGAAGGGTCAGACGAAAAGGCACAGGATTAAGAACCTCAGAAATCCTATACGGACCAATAAAACGAGGTTTAAACTTAGGAGAGGAAACCTTCATAGGAATATGACGAGAAGATAACCAAATCAGATCCCCAACACGAAGTCGGGGACCCACACGGCGTCTGCGATTAGCGAAAAGTTGAGCCTTCTCCTGGGACAAGGTCAAATTGTCCACTACCTGAGTCCAAATCTGCTGCAACCTGTCCACCACAGTATCCACACCAGGACAGTCCGAAGACTCAACCTGTCCAGAAGAGAAACGAGGATGGAACCCAGAATTGCAGAAAAACGGTGAAACCAAGGTAGCCGAGCTGGCCCGATTATTAAGGGCGAACTCAGCCAAAGGCAAAAAGGACACCCAGTCATCCTGATCAGCAGAAACAAAGCACCTCAGATATGTTTCCAAGGTCTGATTGGTTCGCTCGGTCTGGCCATTAGTCTGAGGATGGAAAGCCGAGGAAAAAGACAAGTCAATGCCCATCCTACCACAAAAGGCTCGCCAAAACCTCGAAACAAACTGGGAACCTCTGTCAGAAACAATATTCTCTGGAATGCCATGCAAACGAACCACATGCTGGAAGAACAAAGGCACCAAATCAGAGGAGGAAGGCAATTTAGACAAGGGTACCAGATGGACCATCTTAGAAAAGCGATCACAGACCACCCAAATGACTGACATCTTTTGAGAAATGGGAAGGTCAGAAATAAAATCCATAGAGATATGTGTCCAAGGCCTCTTCGGGACCGGCAAGGGCAAAATCAACCCACTGGCACGAGAACAGCAGGGCTTAGCCCTAGCACAAATCCCACAGGACTGCACAAAAGCACGCACATCCCGCGACAGAGAGGGCCACCAAAAGGATCTAGCCACCAACTCTCTGGTACCAAAGATTCCAGGATGACCAGCCAACACCGAACAATGAAGTTCAGAGATAACTCTATTCGTCCACCTATCAGGGACAAACAGTTTCTCCGCTGGGCAACTATCAGGTTTATTAGCCTGAAATTTTTGCAGCACCCGCCGCAAATCAGGGGAGATGGCAGACACAATTACTCCTTCCCTGAGGATACCCGCCGGCTCAGATAAACCCGGAGAGTCGAGTACAAAACTCCTAGACAGAGCATCCGCCTTCACATTTTTAGAGCCCGGAAGGTACGAAATCACAAAGTCAAAACGGGCAAAAAACAACGACCAACGAGCTTGTCTAGGATTCAAGCGCTTGGCAGACTCGAGATAAGTCAAGTTCTTATGATCAGTCAATACCACCACGCGATGCTTAGCTCCTTCAAGCCAATGACGCCACTCCTCGAATGCCCACTTCATGGCCAGCAACTCTCGGTTGCCCACATCATAATTACGCTCAGCAGGCGAAAACTTCCTGGAAAAGAAAGCGCATGGTTTCATCACTGAACAACCAGAACCTCTCTGCGACAAAACAGCCCCTGCTCCAATCTCAGAAGCATCAACCTCGACCTGGAACGGAAGAGAAACATCTGGTTGACACAACACAGGGGCAGAAGAAAAACGACGCTTCAACTCTTGAAAAGCTTCCACAGCAGCAGAAGACCAATTGACCACATCAGCACCCTTCTTGGTCAAATCGGTCAATGGTTTAGCAATACTAGAAAAATTGCAGATGAAGCGACGATAAAAATTAGCAAAGCCCAGGAACTTTTGCAGACTTTTCAGAGATGTCGGCTGAGTCCAATCATGGATGGCTTGGACCTTAACAGGATCCATCTCGATAGTAGAAGAGGAAAAGATGAACCCCAAAAATGAAACCTTCTGCACACCAAAGAGACACTTTGATCCCTTCACAAACAAAGAATTAGCACGCAGGACCTGAAAAACCGTTCTGACCTGCTTCACATGAGACTCCCAATCATCTGAGAAGATCAAAATGTCATCCAAGTACACAATCAGGAATTTATCCAGGTACTCTCGGAAGATGTCATGCATAAAGGACTGAAACACTGATGGAGCATTGGCAAGTCCGAACGGCATCACGAGATACTCAAAATGACCCTTGGGCGTATTAAATGCAGTTTTCCATTCATCACCTTGCTTAATTCGCACCAGATTATACGCACCACGAAGATCTATCTTTGTGAACAAACTAGCCCCCTTAATCCGAGCAAACAGATCAGATAACAATGGCAAGGGGTACTGAAATTTAACCGTGATCTTATTAAGAAGGCGGTAATCTATACAAGGTCTCAGCGAACCATCCTTCTTGGCTACAAAAAAGAACCCTGCTCCTAATGGCGACGATGACGGGCGAATATGCCCCTTCTCCAGGGATTCCTTCACATAACTGCGCATAGCGGTGTGCTCAGGCACGGACAAATTAAACAATCGACCTTTTGGGAATTTACTACCAGGAATCAAATTGATAGCACAATCACAATCCCTATGCGGAGGTAGGGTATTGGACTTGGGCTCATCAAATACATCCCGGTAATCAGACAAGAACTCTGGGACCTCAGAAGGAGTGGATGACGAAATTGACAGAAATGGAACATCACCATGTACCCCCTGACAACCCCAGCTGGACACCGACATGGATTTCCAATCTAATACTGGATTATGGGCTTGTAGGCATGGCAACCCCAACACGACCACATCATGCAGATTATGCAACACCAGAAAGCGAATAACCTCCTGATGTGCAGGAGCCATGCACATGGTCAGCTGGGTCCAGTATTGAGGCTTATTCTTGGCCAAAGGCGTAGCATCAATTCCTCTCAATGGAATAGGACACTGCAAGGGCTCCAAGAAAAACCCACAACGCTTAGCATATTCCAAGTCCATCAAATTCAGGGCAGCGCCTGAATCCACAAATGCCATGACAGAATATGATGACAAAGAGCAGATCAAGGTAACGGACAGAAGAAATTTTGACTGTACAGTACCAATGGTGGCAGACCTAGCGAACCGCTTAGTGCGCTTAGAACAATCAAAGATAGCATGAGTGGAATCACCACAGTAGAAACACAGACCATTCAGACGTCTATGTTCTTGCCGTTCAACTCTGGTCAAGGTCCTATCACACTGCATAGGCTCAGGTTTAAGCTCAGGTAATACCGCCAAATGGTGCACAGGTTTACGCTCACGCAAGCGTCGACCGATCTGAATGGCCAAAGACAAAGACTCATTCAAACCAGCAGGCATAGGAAATCCCACCATGACATCCTTCAGGGCTTCAGAGAGACCCTTTCTGAATATTGCTGCCAGCGCAGATTCATTCCATTGAGTAAGCACTGACCACTTTCTAAATTTCTGACAATATACCTCTATCTCATCCTGAGCCTGACAAAGAGCCAGCAAATTTTTTTCTGCCTGATCCACTGAATTAGGCTCATCGTACAGCAACCCAAGCGCCAGGAAAAACGCATCGATATTACTCAATGCAGGATCTCCTGACGCAAGAGAAAACGCCCAGTCCTGAGGGTCGCCGCGCAAAAAAGAAATGACGATCTTAACCTGTTGAATTGGGTCACCAGAAGAGCGAGGTTTCAAAGCCAGAAATAGTTTACAATTATTTTTGAAACTCAGAAATTTAGTTCTATCTCCAAAAAACAAATCTGGAATAGGAATTCTCGGTTCAAGCAAACAATTCTGAACCACAAAATCTTGAATATTTTGAACTCTTGCCGTGAGCTGATCCACACATGAAGACAGACCTTTAATGTCCATTGCTACACCTGTGTCCTGAACCACCCAAATGTCTAGGGGAAAAAAAGGACAAAACACAGTGCAAAGAAAAAAAAATGGTCTCAGAACTTCTTTTTTCCCTCTATTGAGAATCATTAGCACTTTTGGCTTCCTGTACTGTTATGAAAGGCAATTCAGAATCACAATGGACATGGAGGTCAGAGCACATACAGTGAACTGACAATAACCCAAAATAATAGAACGAGCTCTGAGACGTGGGAACTCTGCAGACCGCAATCCCTAAGCCTATCAAACCACACTAAAGGTAGCCGTGGAGCGCTCCTGACCAGAACCTAGGCGCCTCGTCACAGCCTGAGAAACTAGCTAATCCTGAAGATAGAAAAATAAGCCTACCTTGCCTCAGAGAAATTCCCCAAAGGAAAAGGCAGCCCCCCACATATAATGACTGTGAGTAAGATGAAAACACAAACATAGAGATGAAACAGATTTAGCAAAGTGAGGCCCGACTAGCTGAACAGAACGAGGATAGGGAAGATAACTTTGCGGTCAGCACAAAAACCTATATAAACCACGCAGAGGGGACAAAAAGACCCTCCACACCGACTAACGGTACGGAGGTGGTCCCTCTGCGTCTCAGAGCTTCCAGCAGGCGAGAAAAACCAATAAAGCAAGCTGGACAGAAAAATAGCAACAAAATAACATAAGCAAAACTTAGCTTTGCAGAGCAGCAGGCCACAGGAATGATCCAGGGAAAAAACAAGTCCCACACTGAAACATTGACAGGAAGCATAGATCAAAGCATCAGGTGGAGTTAAGTAGAGAAGAAGCTAACGAGCTCACCAGATCACCTGAGGGAGGAAACTCAGAAGCTGCAGTACCACTTTCCTCCACAAACGTAAGATCCCAGAGAGAATCAGCCGAAGTACCACTTGTGACCACAGGAGTGAACTCTGCCACAGAATTCACAACAGTCATCATCTCGCAAGACCGCAATGCATGAAGCGGTTAGCGGAGCTTCGCGAAGAGTGGTAATGGCCTGTTCTGGATCCGAGGGGCCGACGGACGGTGACTACATAACTATTTTTTGTTTTTTTATTATTTTAACATTAGATCTTTTTACTATTGATGCCGCATGGGCAGCATCAATAGTAAAAAGTTGGTCACACAGGGTTAATAGCAGCGTTAACGGAGTGCGTTACACCGCGGCATAACGCGGTCCGTTAATGCTGCCGTTAACCCTGCATGCACGCTGACTGGAGGGGAGTATGGAGCGGGCACTGACTGCGGGGACTAAGGAGCGGACATTTTGCCGCCGGACTGTGCCGGTCGCTGATTGGTCATGGCTGTTTTGCTGTGACCAATCAGCGACTTGG
This sequence comes from Ranitomeya imitator, assembly GCF_032444005.1. Lineage (NCBI taxonomy): Eukaryota > Metazoa > Chordata > Amphibia > Anura > Dendrobatidae > Ranitomeya > Ranitomeya imitator. Next base: position 146,760,432 of record NC_091288.1, on the reverse strand, counting down.
GATTTCTGTTACAGGCAGAAAGACAGACAGACAGAAAGACGAAAGTGACCCTTAGACAATTATATAATAGATAGCAATTTCTGCAAATACAAATTAAAAATTTGAATACGGAAGTTCTTCAATTTAGACAATCAAAACAGCCACAGCTGAAAAGCATTGTTGTACATATAACATGATAGATGGGCACTGCCGTCACCAAATTCCTCTTAGCTCAGCCCATTTTCGTGGGGCTGCTTAAAAATGGTGTGAAAATGCTAAAAGTTGCAAAATGTTTGCGTAACTTCTCATTGTAAAGGAATTTACGACTTTTCAAAGTATTTTACATCAGTTTTCTTATGTATTCTTATGTTACAAGCTATGGTGTTTGGGATCATTCTATGTAGAGTAGTATATTTCAGACATACTTCTCGGTAATGCTACAGTGTCTCTTTTGAGTCATGTGAAACTGTTAAATATCATAAACATATCTTGTGTATTATACATTGTGCAGAAATCATTAACTCTTTCAAATAAAATTGCACATTGAGTAGTCAATGCAACACTTTGTTCATCCTCACATGTGCATTACATTCTATGGAAGTCTAATAAAATTCTGCCATATTAAAATATCACAATTAACTTTTTTTAATTTTAAAGGATACCTGTCATTTTTGTATAAATAAAATGTTATATATGAAAATAAGAAATGTTCTAATATATGTTTTTAGAGAAATCTGCTTCTTTCTCCTCCTGAACTGTCCTTCTGGTCTCAATATTCTCATTTTATAGGTAAAATCTGTCTTTTGGAAATGCATATTTTCCCACTACTGGGGTACAAGCAGGCCGCTGCTCCTCATAATATTATATGTACAGGGGAGGTGGAGGGAGATGCTTGAGGAAGACACAGACATTCTGCTGTCAGTCCTTCTGAAACAACAGTAACACTTTCAATCAGGTCTTGTAGGCTTGGATTAAATCCTGACTAGGGTTCGAGTCTAATACAAATTTTGGGCATATGTGTGATGCTAAAAGATTTTAGAGACTGAAATAATAATAATAATAATAATATTTATATATAGCGCTAACATATTCCGCAGCGCTTTACAGTTTGCACACATTATCATCACTGTCCCCGATTGGGCTCACAATCTAGAATTCCTATCAGTATGTCTTTGGAATGTGGGAGGAAACCGGAGTGCCCGGAGGAAACCCACGCACACACGGAGAGAACATACAAACTCTTTGCAGATGTTGTCCTGGGTGGGATTAGAACCCAGGACCCCAGCACTGCAAGGCTGTAGTGCTAACCACTGCGCCACCGTGCTGCCCATGTGAAATGTGGTATTTCCATGTTTCTACCTCTTCTGCAAGAGGTGTTATCCCAAGATTTCACAAGATTTTTTTGCCAGCATGAAACAAAGGGATTTGAAACAAAATTTGAACAAATTTCTTAGACAGCTGCATATTTTAACAGGCACATCAAACTCCTGTGAATTCCAGAAACTCTATCAATACCCCACTTGTTCTTCATAATTTCATTTGAAGAGAAAGGGAAGAGATAAGCATGACGCCTAGTCACACAATTCTAGTCACACAAAACAAAAATACCATCATTACTATTGATATAGAAGGGTTAATAGTTTGCCTTTAAGTGCCTTTTGCCTTTAATTGCTAGAATTACTAGAATCTGTTGATGCAGTAGTCTGATGGTCTCCACTTCAAGGAGACTACATTTCTTATCATGTATGTTCTCAATAGTCAGTCACAACATGCTCTGGGTACGTTAGAGAATAAAGGTCAGTATGACCCTGGGTGATGGTGGGGGCTACATGAATTACATTGAGAGTTACATTTGTTGTAAATGGTATAAAATATTGCCTCTTGCTCTATTACTTCAGATAAAAGTGACTTGCTTACAGAATATGTGAGGTGTCTTTTTGTCTCCAAGCACGCTTGTAAAATGACGGGCGTAACCTCCTGATTTGGCCTCACTGGTGATCTGCCATGTCTGACATTGGGTCATAACGAAAACAGCTACGACAGTATGAAAAACATTGTTGCCAAGTCACAACAGTAGAATAGTTAGATGAAAATTACCTCCGTCCAATGCACAATTTAGCCCTGAATTCTGTTACTGAATTGAATTATTGCTTTAGAATTATCAGCAACCACCTCAGAGAACATAAAGTCCGTATCAGGTAATCAGAAGGTTTAACACAATTTCAAATGACTTTGTCAAAGATCACCAAGGTCACCACATAGATTAAGTTCTTCACTAAAAACTTCAAATTAACGTGAACATTAAATTAGGGATGTGATGTCTGCAATTGTGTTTGCTGCCCATTTTTGATTCAAGGGAGACTCAAACTTGTGATTATGCCATAAATGTGTGAAATAAAAACACTCCTTTAACACTTGAACAGAAACCCTGACATATACAGCTAATAAGATAAATTAAACTCTCCCCTCAAATGTTATAAGTAGCCACTTTAAGGCAGAAATGTTTTTTATTTCATGTTGCCCAATTATATTTGTTACTTACATATAAAATACACATAAAGATAAGGATTTTGTCCTGGTCAACTGAACTTCTGATTACTTTGTACTTCAGCTTTTATTTTCAAATCATCATTATAAAGTCTCCTTTAATATGGAACACACTCAGACAGTATTTCATAATGAAGACACTCAGCTTTTTTTTACCATATTTGATAACTTGCTTGCATTATTTTGGAAATGTTATAGTGCCTGTTGAGTGATACAAGCATAACACCACTGATTGAGTAGGTGTTATGATATGATGTGTTATGTGGTACAGGGCAATAGTCATGGGTGAGGTACTCGTTTTCTATGTCTCGGCATGCTACAGGAAAATGAGGGTCCTGGATGGGTGTGTGTGAGCTTTAACTGTGGGAGCCCTATGCCCTTGCAGACAGCATGATGCCAGTGACTTCTGATTGCCAGGTGTTATAAATTTCAATGAGGTAGACCACTGCTCAAAAACAAACTGTCTTTTACTAAACACAAATCTTCGGAGGAGTATGTACAGTGGATAATGGGTACAACACTTTATGGACATTTCTATAAAACACACACATTCTGTTCCTTTCTGGCCTCACTCCGCTGTCTGTCCATTAACTCCCTGGATTCACCACCACCACCCAACACAATGCTTTGGGAGCTTTCATAGCCTCCAACAGCACCATTAACCAGTAAGGGAGAGACCGTGGTTCCATGTGTTTTTTACCATAGGGGAGTTAATTGTGCCACTGTGGCCATTACTTCCGTCTCTACTTACCAATGCCTTGGAACTACCTCACAGGGCACTCTCTCTTTGTCCCACTTTCCTTCTCCCAACTGCTCCGTCACTTGACTGTAAGAAAACTCCGAACCATCTCGCTAGGCTTCCCGCCCCAGACCTCATCTCCAGAGAATTACTCCTTCAAATGTTTTTCGTTGTCTCCCCTCTGCTATCAGTTATCTTGGTCTTCATTCACTTTCGGGATACCCAATCCATGCGGCTCTGCTAAGTACTCAGACCAAAGTTCTGATCTAACTGATGGCTGGGTTTTATATGCCTTCATTTTACTTTAGCCCTTCCCACTCTGGGGTTAATCCCATTTATTAACTCTACCTTTCCCTATAAGCTATCTGTGGCTTACAAAACACAGCCTATCACTAATAATGCACATTACTATTGCGCATCAAAACATATTGCAACAATACACGTGTCTTCAAAGGGAGGGCATAGACAACATCTCCACTTCCTTACATAGGAAAAACGTTTTAGCATTGTCTGTTTCAGACCAATAGTATGCAGCGGCTACAGTGCAACATTTAAATATTTTTCTAGAGAAGCTGTAGCTCTTGAGAAATGAGGGGGGGGGGGTTTCCAGTGATTAGAAACTAATAGCATACTTCATAGTCATATTTATATATTTTACTTGTACTCCCCATACAATAGCAAGTCATCTTTTTCCATAATTTTGCTTTGTGTTTTACAGCACCTTTGACATTTATGCTTGAAATGGATGAATAAATTGGTCTCCTTTGTGAAACAAGTGTCTATCCCTACACGATCTAACCCTGTCAGACTGTAGGGACACATCTCTAATTGAATCTATCCAGTTCTCGATTTATTCACAAATTAGAGAAAAGAATATTGAAAAGGTCTAAGAAAAGATGCTCCAACATTATCATTTCCTGAAGAATATCATTTTTCTTCTAACACAGTTATGAATATGGGCAGGTCTAATTTGAGCATACAATATTTTGTCCTAAATTATTGAGCATATTTAATTAATGTGATAGATTTTTATGACATCTGTAAATCCTGTCCTTAGAAGAACAGCACTAATAGAACTTCTGTCCTCTGTACATGGTCTTCCTTTGCACATACAATACTCAATAAAACCAATACAAATACGTAGTATGCCACATAAAGATATTTGTACAATAAAGTGCAAGAAAATAAATTAAGCAGCGAGGATAACATTGCAAGTAACCTACCTGTTACACATGAGCCTTCAGACACCACCAGTATTTCACTTTGCTGTTTGCAGGCAGCTCCTCTTAAGTAGCACTCATTTCGGTAAGTGACTCCATTTGAACCACACACGGGGATGTAATCATGCTGACACTGACGGAAACAAGAAAAGACTCTTTACTGTTTTGCTTCGTTATCAATCCTTTCATTTTGCATGTGCACTTATTATATGTGCATATCTGTGTGCATATAGTTTCATTTACTGAGAACAGCCCTGTACTTTCACGATTTGCATATTTCAGTCATCAGTTCTTTACATTAGAGTTACGTCCCCAAATTTTCAGTTTTGCAAAGCAGTGCAATTTTACAGTACAGAATTTTAGATACCATGAATAAGTTGTTATTCCTATTATGTATTTACTGCTGTGGATTCCCTTAACTATTCTAAAAAAATGTATCCAGATCCAAAGTAATTCCATCTATTTCCTAAAATCTATATTTTACAAAAACTGATTAGTTTGTCCTAGATTTCAATTGTAAGGCTAAACTGTGATTTTTAGGACTCATACACGATTTATTTTATAGGATGAGTGCTCTCCGTAGTATTCATGGACAGAACTTGTACATTTTAAGGGGCTGTGTACATGTCCAATTTTTTTCCTTGGATCAAATGGTCCTTGGAAAAATTGAAGAAAATCAGCAATCAGTAAGGCAAGTCTATGAGTATATGAAAAAAACCTCAAGATGGAAACAGAAGGATATTCCCAAAATTCCAGATATTATAGAGAAAATTTCTATTCATAGGGTTTTGAATTTCTCACTTGCTTTGAGAGAGAACAAATTTATTACATACACCAAGAGATGGCAGATTTGGAATAACGTTTTTCCTCCTTAGCTTGAAGTATGTACAGTATGTGTGTATGTATATAGAGCTCTGGCAAAAATTAAGAGACCACTGCAAAATGTTCAGTTTGTCTGTTTTTTCTCTGCATAGGTATACTTTTGAGTAAAATGTAATTTTTTCTTTTAGTCCATAAACTTCTGACATGTCACTGTCAATTTCCAAGCAATACATTTTTTTATTTTTGTTCTAAAAAGGAGAAATGGTCAAAATTAGAAAACAAACAGTGTTTTCAGACCTAAAATAATGCAAAAAAAAACAAGTTCATAATCATTTAGAAACAAGACTAATGATTTAACTCGGAAAGAGTTCAGAAATCAATATTTTGTGGAATAACCATGATTGTTAATCACAGCTTTCATGCATCTTGGCATGCTTTCCACCAGTCTTTCACACTGCTTCTGGTGCAAAAATGTAAGCAGTTCTTCTTTGTTTGATGGCTTGTGACTATCCATCATCCTCTTGATTACATCCCAGAGGTTTTCAATGGGGTTCAGGTCTGGAGATTGGGCTGCCCATGATAGGGTTTTGATGTGGTGGTCTCTTACTTTTTGCCAGAGCTGTATACGTGTATATGTGCATGTATGTTGATAACCTAGAACAGGAAAAGACAAGCCAAATTTCATCATCCTCGACAAACTCAACTATTAAATTACTTTTTCGGAATGTAATAATTCCTAAATAACCTACTGTGAAGTGCCACCCCATGATCATAGCTGCCTTCACAATCAGCATACACACCATTGGTTTACTGTCTATTGATGTGACCTTGCTACAAATATGGAAAAAAATAGAGCATTGTTCTTATGTACTTTCTTTCAATTCTTTATTGTTTATAATGCTGCTTTGTATCAGTGAATGAAACCATTACTGTTTACCTACAAAGGCTGAAATTCTGTATAGGACTAACACTACTCATAGCTGAAGTTTTTCTGCAATGTATCCAATATAAGCGATCCTAAATAATACAGGTGAGTATATCTACAGTATCTCCTCTAGTGTATGGTAGTAAAAAGCTAGCTGCAATAAGTATTAGCTCTATGCAGGTTTTCAGGATTCGGATATAATCAATGTTGTTCTTCGTCACTGGTAGTATGCAACAATAGCTAAAAATTGCAAAGAAATAAAACTAAATAAAGTATAGATTTACAGATCTGTTTGTTCATTATGTAGTGATAGCACTTTGTCTATATATGAAAGGGCAACATCTTTATCTGACATTAATTAGATTAAATTACTCTCAATATTTCCAGATGATTCATTCATTTTGATTAGTCGAATAATGGCTTAGTGTTATACCCGGTTTGGTCTCTGTACCTTTGCGGGGTCCCCGTCGGGACTCCCGCTCTGTGCGGGCTCCACGCTCTCAGGATGCAGCTTCCCCTCCTCCTCCCCCTCCTGTTTCTTGCTGTGGTGCCAACAGGTTCTCGGGCAGAGTGCTTAGGGCACGCGCGCGCTCGTTCCCGGTCTCTTAAAGAGACAGCATGCATTTTTAAAATATACTTCTAGCCAATGGCGTGGTATTCATTGCTATTTCTAGCTCCTCCACCATAGGGAGGGCGCCAGAGCAACAAGTATCCATTGTTGCTTACTTCCGGTTCCTGTCTGCATGTGCTCCTGTTTCTGATGTGCTTTTGCTTGTACTCCACTTAATGCTCTCTGTTTGCACAGATCATCAGCTACCAGTTACCCGGCTATCCTGGACGACGACTGTTCTATCTACGCAATCCTGTCTCGTCCCGCCAAGCTGCCATCATCATCCGCGGACAACGCCAGTACCATTGGAACCAACAAGCCCTCATATGGCCATTTTGACCAATAAATAAAAAAGTTATGGGTCTGGGAAGAAGGGGAGCAAAAAACAAAAATGCAAAAACAAAAAATACCTTTGGTCATTAAAGGGTTAATCAACCAAGCCCCTCCAATGATAATGCAGAATACACCCTAAGGGTATGTTTCCACATGCAGGAAACGCTGCGTGTCTGACGCTGCATAGAGCCACAGCGTCAGACACGCAGCGTCCAGATGTTATAGCATAATGGAGGGGATTGAATGAAATCCCGTCTCCACTATGCGTGGTAACACGCACGCGGCGGCCCTGCGACTCCGGACATGCTGCGCGTCTTTTCAGATCGCAGCATGTCCGTATATCTTGCGGCGACGCTGCGTCGGCGCAAGATATAGCACAGGGCTCCATGCGATGGGTGTGATGATGCCGGATGTGTACTGTGAACACATCCGGCATCATCGCGTCCCAGAAGGGGGCGGGGCTTAGCGCAGAGCTGCAAAGCCGCTCCAACGATACCGCCGGCCATCCTGAAAGTGGACACATACCCTAAGGCTACGGTCACACTATCAGTATTTGGTCAGTATTTCACATCAGTATTTGTTAGCCAAAGCCAGGAGTCGGTCTAAAATACAGACTTGGTGACATGTTTCTATTATAGCTTTCCCCTCTGTTTGTTCCTCTCCTGGTTTTGGCTAACAAATAGTGATGTAAAATACTGACCACATACTGATAGTGTGACCATAGCCTAAGGCCAGGGTCACACTAGTGAGTTCAATGTGAGAAACTCGCGCATCAAGTCCCGACACTGCCACCGGCACTCAGGATCAGAGTGTGCGACTACATGTATTTCTATGCAGCTGAATGCTGCAGTCCGAACGACAGGCGGCAGTGCCGGGACTTGATGTGAGAGACTCTCGCGAGTTTACGATACGATACGATACAATTTATTGATCCCGTGGGAAATTATGGAGTTTCTCGCATTGAACTCGCAAGAGTGACCCTGGCCTAACATAGAAGTAATGGAAACAATCAATCAACCCAGACAATTGGTTATTAATAGAAATGAGAATATAACAAAGGTAGAAAAAACTTTATGAGACTAAAAAAAAAAAGGCCACGCAGGTGTAAGGTTGCACAGAGTCCAACAGGAATCAGCAAGAACTGTGGTTTCTTCAAAAGCAAAAGCATTGTTTATTTGATATTTAGTTTATTATTTTCACCATAAATTCATAGTTGTGAGATAGTTTTTACAAAAAAAGGCTACACAGTATGTGCTTACTTCATACAAGAACAAATGCAAATTTCTAACTCAATAATAAAATATGCTATTGCTTGACAAGGTAATTTTTGGATATTTGTGAAAAACAGTGCTCTTATCCAGCCTACAATCTTGAAGTAAAAAAAACCTAAGCACTGAACATATTTCAAGGTTCAAAATGTGTAGGAATTTTTCACAAGATGTCTTGGTTTCAAACTTGTGTATTTTTTGTACCTTTTTAATGGATTAATAAACATCTATCTTTACATTAGAAAATCAACATTAACAGAAATAAACACGTGAAATAGATCAGAGTGTTTGTAATGACTCTATATGAGTTTCATTTTTGTATTGAAGAACTGAAATAAATTAAATTCAAACAATTTGCTTATTGCCAAAGCGCAAATCGCAAAAAAAAAGGCTGCAACCTGTTTAAAACATACAGACTTGTTCACTGTCATACAGACTTGTTCACTGTGCAAGTAGCCCATGTGTTCCTGTTTCCATAATTGTTCTCTTGTGTCTACAAGACTGGGGAGTTCCACCACTCCTCTTGGGCTATCTGCACAAAAGCTGTTCTACCCTGTATGCACACATGGATTTTTCCTTTCTGAACCCTGTTCACACAGGTTATATACAGATGATCAGGTTTTTAAATACATCAGATAGGGATTGCATACATTAGTTAGGACTGCTCTGATAAGGGTATACCGTGAAGATTGGTAGAGCAGCTTAGTATACATTTTTTGCAAAAAACGTATCAACCAAATACCCTGTTTTTTACATCTGTTACTAGCACTTGCGGATTACTGCAACATTTTTTCAAACTGAGTGTTTTTGGTTTTACTACTCTCTTTTGTGTCTTCAGGTTTCTTGGTGGTGTGTGAACATGATCATACAGACTTGTTCACTGTGCAAGTAGCCCATGTGTTCCTGTTTCCATAATTGTTCTCTTGTGTCTACAAGACTGGGGAGTTCCACCACTCCTCTTGGGCTATCTGCACAAAAGCTGTTCTACCCTGTATGCACACATGGATTTTTCCTTTCTGAACCCTGTTCACACAGGTTATATACAGATGATCAGGTTTTTAAATACATCAGATAGGGATTGCATACATTAGTTAGGACTGCTCTGATAAGGGTATACCGTGAAGATTGGTAGAGCAGCTTAGTATACATTTTTTGCAAAAAACGTATCAACCAAATACCCTGTTTTTTACATCTTTTACTAGCACTTGCGGATTACTGCAACATTTTTTCAAACTGAGTGTTTTTGGTTTTACTACTCTCTTTTGTGTCTTCTGTTTAAAACAATGAAGATTGAAACAGTAACAGAAGGCTGACACGACTACAAGCACCACAAACTGGGCTTCCCCATAAAGCCTTGCTGCTATCACATCACATTATATAGCACAGTCAATCAGCAGGGAATATCAGAGCCAGTAAAAAAGCTTAGGTAGGGAATGCAGCAGACATTCTAAGTGATTTTAAGGCCGGTTTCACACGTCAGTGGCTCCGGTACGTGAGGTGACAGTTTCCTCACGCACCGGAGCCACTGACACATGTAGACACATTAAAATCAATGCATCTGTTCAGATGTCATTGATTTTTTGCGGACCGTGTCTCCGTGTGCCAAACACGGAGACATGTCAGTGTTCGTGGGAGCGCATGGATTACACGGACCCATTAAAGTCAATGGGTCCGTGTAAAACACGTACCGCACACGGATGCTGTCCGTGTGCCATCCGTGTGCCATGCAGGAGACAGCGCTACATTAAGCGCTGTCCCTCCCACTGGTGCTGAAGCCCCATTCATATCTTCCCTGCAGCAGCGTTTGCTGTAGAGAAGATATGAATATTAGTGTGTAAAATCAATATCCAGGTCCCCATCCCCCTCCCACCCCCTGTGCGCCCCCTCTTCCCCCCCGCTGTGATTAAAATACTCACCTAGCTTCCGGATCACTCACAGCGGGGTGGGAGGGGGGTGGGCACCTGGATATTGATTTTACACACTAATATTCATATCTTCTCTACAGCAAACGCTGCTGCAGGGAAGATATGAATGGGGCTTCAGCACGATGCCGGGGACAGCGCTAAACTTTAGCGCTGTCTCCGGCATGGTGCATGTAGTACCCAGTGGGCACACGGGCAGCACACGTGTGCCACACGTGTGCCACACTGATGTGCCACAGAAACGCACCAGCACACGGACACGGATAATTCCGGTACCGATTTTTCCGGTACCGGAAATATCTGGACGTGTGAGACTTCCCTAAGATAGTGAGAGTTTGTCAGAGCTCCCAATGCAGCAATGGAAATAGGAAGAAAAACCACTAAAATAATGGGCAAAGACTCCAGACAATAATTTGATGACTAACTGCAGCAGTGAAAAAAATGATAGTAGTAGTCTGTGAATAAGGCCGGGGTCAAACGAGCGTAAAACACTTCTATGTGATGTTTTATCGCAAAGTACTTGGAACAGTGTTAGGCTGCCGTCACACTATCAGTATTTGGTCAGTATTTTACATCAGTATTTGTAAGCCAAAAACAGGAGTGGATCAAATAGAGGAAAAGTATAATAGAAACACGTCACCACTTTTGCATTTATCACCCACTCCTGGTTTTGGCTTACAAATACTGATGTAAAATACTGACCAAATACTGATAGTGTGACGGCAGCCTTATTTTGTGGGGCAGCTCAGATTGGGTGTTATTTTCTCATCCCAATTCGGCAAAAGAATAGGATGGTGTAGAAAGGCAATGAAAAAAGGCAATGGAGAAGATGGAGAGATTAATTTCTCCTCCTTCTGCACACCTGTGATCTGATTCTTGCATGTGAGAGGACTGAATCACCCCATCATGACTCTCGGCTCAAGCTCGCGGAAGAGTTTGAGCCAAGTGTCCTTAGCATATCGCATCCGATAGTGTGACTCTGGCCTAAAAAAGACATGGGAAAGGCTCCAGCAACGCAGACGCAGTGTCACTGGTTAGTGATATATTGCAGTCTGTCCTGCTGCATTTGAACTATAATTACACATTTGTTTTTCTTTATTCCTCATGTAGTAAAATTCAGAAGCAAGACAGTACAAAAGTTTTCATGAAAAAGAAAAATTGAAATTAGTGTAGAGATGGTGTGCTTGCTTGCCACAGGTGACTATGCTGAGTTTTTGCATATCTTGTGCAAATGTTTTTTTTAAAGAGGGATTCAATATTTTATAAAAAGACTAGAGAGATTTCCTTAAAATCCATATATTAAACTGCAATTATCTACCTCAAAATTGTGCCTATTTTTTTGCACATCTGTTATACTTAACAAATTTTGCTTCCGTACATGGCTCACTAATACACAACCCTATTGCAAGTGCTGCCTTTTTGGACATAAGCCTAACATGTTTAGGGAGGAGGACAGGTGCCAAAAAACACAATTCTGCGTTTTATTTTTTTTTCTGTTACAGTGTTTGCTGAGCGGGTTAATTAATTTAAGAATTTCATAGAGCATACTTTTATGGATGTGGTAATGCCAAATATGTATTTTTATTTTTTTTAATCACTTTACTTTTAATGGAATTTTATTTTTTATTATTATTTTCAAAAGCTTTTTTTTCCTTACTTTATTTGGAACCTGTAGCTATCTGATCGCTTTTACCATATACTATAATACCACAGTATAACAGCACATAGTGGAAAGCCCAGTTTCATTTGTAACCTTTTGGCTGAGCTTCACAGAAGTATCAAAATGTCAGCACCAAGGCCTTCAGTAGGACCGGGACACATTATATTTATACATAGCTGTCAGAGATTGGCAGCGGCATGTGAATGGTTATCAGCATTCAGCAGCAATCAGAGCTTAGATTTGGCTTCTGCTATTAGACACAAATCCTGGCTATATAGTTTAGCCAGCACCCACCGCATATGGAGAGAGCTTAGCTACTGTGCCCTTATTATATTGTAACCTCCACAGTCATGAATAAGTATGTAATTTTGCATTAAAGGGGTTGTCCACTAATAGGACAACTTATTATCTATCAGAATTTGGTACCAATAAAAACACCTATAAAGGAATTAAGTACAGTCATAGATAGAGCATTATTTTTAATCTTTAAAGACTCCATAATAACAGGGTCTGTACCACAGGACTGGCGTATAGCAAATGTGGTGCCAATATTCAAAAAAAAAAGACAAAAACTGAACTAGGAAATTATAGGCCAGGTACTGGAGGGTATTCTATGAGATGCTATGCTGGAGTTTCTGAAGAGGAATAACGTCGTGACCCAATATCAACATGGGAGACCGTTCCTATCAGACTAATCTAATCAATTTCTATGAAGAGGTAAGTTCCGGACTGTACCAAGGGAACCCAGTAGATGTAGTGTATATGGACTTTTCAAAAGCTTTTGATACGGTGCCACACAAAAGGTTGATACATAAAATGAGAACAATGGGGATAGGGGAAAATATGTGCAAGTGGGTTGAGAGCTGGCTCAGTGATAGGAAACAAAGGGCGGTTATTAATGGAGCACACTCGGACTGGGTAGCGGTTAGCAGTGGGGTACCACAGGGGTCAATATTGGGCCCTCTTCTTTTTAACATATTTATTAATGACCTTATAGGGGGCATTCAGAGTAGAATTTCAATATTTGCAGATGACACTAAACTCTGCAGGGTAATCAATTCAGAGGAGGCCAATTTTATATTACAGGATGATTTATGTAAACTAGAAGCTTGGGCTGATAAATGGCAAATGAGCTTTAATGGGGATAAATGTAAGGTCATGCACTTGGGGAGAAGTAATAAGATGCATAACTATGTGCTTAATTCTAAAACTCTGGGCAAAACCGTCAATGAAAAAGACTTGGGTGTATGGGTGGATGACAAACTCATGTTCAGTGGCCAGTGTCAGGCAGCTGCTACAAAGGCAAATAAAATAATAGGATGCATTAAAAGAGGCATAGATTCTCATGAGGAGAACATAATTTTACCTCTATACAAGTCACTAGTTCGACCACACTTAGAATACTGTGCACAGTTCTGGTCTCCGGTGTATAAGAAAGACATAGCTGAAGTAGAGCGGGTGCAGAGAAGCGCGACCAAGGTTATTAGAGGACTGGGGGTCTGCAATACCAAGATAGGTTATTACACTTGGGGCTATTTAGTTTGGAAAAACGAAGGCTAAGGGGTGATCTTATTTTAATGTATAAATATATGAGGGGATAGTACAAAGACCTTTCTGATGATCTTTTTACTTGTAGACCCGAGTTGGGGACAAGGAGGCATCCTCTACGACTGGAGGAAAGAAGGTTTAAGCATAATAACAGATACAGATTATTTACTGTAAGAGCAGTGAAACTATAGAACTCTCTGTAGTATGATGTTGTAATGAGTTTCTCAATTGATTAATTACTCAAATTTAAGAGGGGACTGGATGCCTTTCTTGAAAAATTATAATGTTACGGGTTATATTTACTAGATTCCTTGATAGGGCGTTGATCCAGGGAACCAGTCTGATTGCTGTATGTGGAGTCGGGCAGGATATTTTTTTCCCCAACTTGGAGCTTACTGTTTGCCACATGGTTTTTTTTGCCATCCTGTGGATCAACATGTTAGGGCAAGTTAGGTTAGGACAAGGGTTGAACTAGATGGACTTAAAGTCTTCCTTCAACCTTAAAAACTATGTAACTATGCTTCAAAATAAATAATAAAATACACTGGCGCTATACTTGCACATAAAAATAGAGGTCCCACAAGTGCTGCCGGTAAATCAGACAGATACTGTGCCAAATCTGTCAAGGAAATAGAAAACAATTGAACAGTAAGAGATACCGCGCTACAAGTGCCCAAGACCTACCTAAAGTAAATAGGTGTGTATGGATAGGACCATAATAGATCTACCTAATACCATATAGATGAGGTCAGCCCGCCTAGCCTGGATATACAGTGCGGGATATACAGTACTAAGGTCTGACTGCGAAATAACCTGTTAAAATGGTACCTCCTATGCCATAAACTAATTCCGCGGTAGTGAATAGTGTCTGCTGAGTGGCAGATACACTTACCTGCCCAGCATGTGGAGGTGCGTGAGAGGAGTCCGGCGGCTGGACGTTATGCAGGGAGCCGTAGAACTGTGCCCACATGCAGCGATGCTCACCGAAGCCGAGGGTGAGCGTGCGTGCCCCAGTGCCCGTGATAGCGAGTGCTTGGCGGGGACAAGTGGAGCTCCGTGCAGCGCCAGAGACGTCCCGGCCGGAGGCGTCCCTGGAAGCACAAGAAACAAAAAATGGCCGACGCTGCTGCGCAGCGTGTGACGTCACTGGCCTATGGAGCCCTAGCAGGGTCAGTCTAACCAACGCGTTTCGGACTGTACCGCACTCCTTCGTCAGGGTTACCACCCAGCGTACGATGCTACCTATATATAGGCTCCACATACCTCCCACCCTTGATCAAATTCCACCCGCATCACTGGTGGTGACGCCAGAAACAGGGGCAATATAGATAAATTAATCCTCTATGTAATGCCTCAACCACATCTCGCATTATAAGATAGTACTACAAATACAGATATATATATATATACCTAATGGTTGATATTACGAGATTTTAGCAGCCCTCTACATTATACTAGATGTTCCATTTCCCTGCAATTAGTGCTGAAAAAGAGATTAAAACCCCCCGCATGTATAAAACTTAACTTTTAATAAATATGCCTAAAAACATAAAATTACATTAAATAATGCATACAAATGGTTAATATATATTAAAATATGACTAAAACGCGCCTATGTGGCCTAAAAAATGTTCCCAATTAATGGCGAACATGTGCATATGTCTGATAGGATGTTGTATTTAAAAACACCTATCTGTTAAATAGTACCCACATTCCTGATTTGTTCCCATACTGGACTAGATGAATATGGTGGTCATAATAAGACTCACTAGTTGCACCCCCATAAACGGATAGAAAATATATATCAGGAGCTGCAAAACCATATAACGTTAAAAACCAAATAATTCTAGTTCACAATTAAGGCCTTTAGGTCTTAAACTATCCAAGGTAAAAATCCATTGGGATTCACATCGGGACATCTGCTTTATAAAATCGCCCCCTCTTTTGTTCGGGCGGACGGCCTGAATGCCATAGAAAATTATTCCTTTTACGGATTTCCCATGTATTTCCTTAAAATGTCTCGAAAGGGGATGTTCTACAAGCCCTTTTTGGATATTCCTACAATGTTCTTGAATACGCACCCTTAATTGTCTTTTTGTACGACATACGTACAACTATTTACATGGGCATTGGATCACATATATTACTCCGGTGGAATGACAGGACAAACTGTCCTTGATGGAAAACTCACGTGTTCCATCGGCATCTGAAAACATGAATTGTCTGATTTTCCTACCTATTTACTTTAGGTAGGTCTTGGGCACTTGTAGCGCTGTATCTCTTACTATTCAATTATGTTACTATGCTATACTCACCTTCCATGCCAGCACCATTCCAAGAGTGTTGACACTTGTGTTCCTGGGGCTCGCATGAGGTTGTTACATCATCTGAGCTCTGCACCCAGTCTGCACTGGCATCACTGTCTGCACCTACAGACGTACACGTAATTAACAGGAAGTCAACGCTGCAGCTAGCTGCTCACTTCTTGCTAATTACATTATACATCTGAAAGTGGAGACAGTGCCACCAATGCTGATTGGGCACAGGGTTCACGGGATGTAACAACCTCGTGTGAACCCACGGAATGTGAGTGCTGACACCAATGGAGCAGCACTGGCACGGGACGTGAGTATAAACTTTTTTATTCTAATGGTGCAAAACATGGAGAATGAGAAGGGGTTTTCATAGTAATGAAGGGCTTTATGGGGTAGGCTTGGGTGAGACTTGGAATGTGCAATTTTTGGCCACTTTGAGCCATATTATTTTTCTGGCATTTGTTGATAGTGCTTGTGTACCAACTGCTGGAATCGAGTTTTAAGAGACAGTTGTGTCAATCCTTGTCCTGTGCCATTACTACTTCCTTAAGGATAAAGAAATAGGATCCAGGGTCTTTTAGATGTTAGAGTAGGTTACCACATGTGCAGTTTTCAGTGAACTGAATCCAGGAAGCTCTAAACATGTAGATATACCCATCTGAAACATTTCTGTTGCTCTTGTGTGCATAAAACCTGTTTGGCAATCTATTATGTATATCTATGCGTTGATACCAATAAAAGCTGTATAAAACTAAAGCTTGCCATAAAAGCAAGTATTTGCAATTCATCATGTTTTAATTAACAGAAAAAATAATCCCTTAAATATTTTCATGAGCACATTTTCATGGCCAGATACAGGTGCTTCTCCTAAGGGGTACTTCTGTCTGTCTGTAACAGAAATCCTGGGTCGCTGATTGGTCGCAGCCAGCCGGCCACGACTAATCAGCGAGATTGGGGTGGGATTTAAGCACTGCCTCACTTTTTTCTATTGATGCTTCCTATGCAGCATCAATAGTAAAAACATAGAATGTTAAAAATAATTAAAAAAAACAAAAACATGACATTCTCACCTTCCGAAGTCTTCCGCCGTCCACGCCAGCCTTTCCCACTCCTCGCGCTTTGGTCCCAAGAATGCATTGCGGCAATGAGCCGAGATTTTTTTTAATTTGCTGAGATAAGGACTTTTAGAGTTTCATTGTCTCTAAGCCATAATCATCAAAATTAACAGAAATAAACACTTGACATAGATCACTCTGTTTGTAATGACTCTATATAATACATAAGTTTCACTTTTTTTATTAGAGAACTGAAATAAATTAACTTTTTGATGATATTCTAATTTTATGAGAAGCACCTGTAACTATACTCTCTCAAACTTATATTTGTATTATCTATAAATACACCGAGCTACATCTAGTAGACCCAAAAATTCTACATACAAGTCTCCATGGTTTTTCTAAAGATCATTAAAGGAGCTTTCCATTTTCATAAAAGTGGAACCAAAATACTATTACATTACTGAAATTACAAATACAGCTCAGCAGCTGTGTCAAGGTAGACAGGATACGTTACTAAGCTCAGTGATTGGCTATAGTGGTGATGCATGCTCTCGACATGACATCATTAATACAAGCAAAACAACAAGACCTGAGCAGCAGCAGGGAGCCGACACTGGACATGGTGATTGTGTTTCTTATTTTAGGAATCTTAGAGTGATAGGAGTCCATTTTCCTGAAAATGTAAAAGCCTTTTAAAATGTGTTGATGTGTTGTTGACTGCAAAAGGCGTTCCAAAAGATTTAACAGACTCTGAAGTTGTGGTACATTGTTCTACTGTTCAGAGACACCTGCACAAATATGGTGTTCAGGGAAGAGTCATCAGAAGAAAACCTCTACTGCATCCTCGCCATAAAATTCAGCAACTCAAGAATGAAAAAGAACATCGAAACAAGCCTGATGCACTTTGGAAACAAGTCCAGTGGACCGGTGAGGTTAAAATAGAACTCTTTGGCCACAATGATCAAAAGTATGTGTGGAGAAAAAATGGCACAGAATTTCAGGAAAATAACATCTTGTCAACCATTAAATATGGAGTGGATCAATTATGCTTTGGTGTTGCAGCCAATGGCATGGGGAATATTTTATGGGTAGAGGGAAGGAAGGATTCAATGAAATTTCAACAAATTCTTGATGCAAGCATAACACTATTTGTAAAAAAAAATGCTGAAGTTGAATAGAGGATGACTTCTACAGATGGATGATGAACCTAAACACAAGTCAAAATCCACAATAGACTACCTCAAAAGGCACAACTGAAGGTTTTACAATGGCTGTCACAGTCCCCTGATTTGAATATCCTTGAAAATGTGTGGCTAGGCCTCAAAACAGCAGTGCAAACAAGACAACCCAAGAATTTTCCAAGGATAAATTGATGAAAATCCTTCAAATAAGAATTGAAAGATTCTTGGCTGGCTACAAAAAGAGTTTACAAGCTATGATACTTTCAAAAGGGGAGCTCCTAGGTAGTAATCATGCAGGATAGCCATACTTTTGCATTGGCCCATTTTTTCTTTTTGTAATTTTAAAAATGTAAATGAGTAAAAAAAAAACAATATATATATACAGGGTGGGCCATGATATGGATACACCAAAATAAAATGGGAATAGTTGGTGATATCAACTTCCTGTTTGTGACACATTAGTATATTGGACGGGGAAAACTTTTCAAGATGGGTGGTGACCATGGCGGCCATTTTGAAGTTGGATATTTGGGATCCAACTTTATTTTTTCCAATGGAAAAAGGGTCATGTGATGCATCAAACTAACTGAGAATTTCACAAGAAAAACAATGGTGTGCTTGGTTTTAACATATCTTTATTCTTTCATGAGTTATTGGCTAGTTTATGACCACTTATAAAATGTGTTCAAAGTGCTGCCCATTGTGTTGGATTGTCAGTGAAACCCTCTTCTCCCACTCTTGACACACTGATAGCAACACCGCAGAAGAAATGTTAGCACAGGCTTCCAATATCCATTGTTTCAGATACTGCACATCTCGTATCTTCACAGCATAGACAATTGCCTTCAGATGACCCTAAAGATAAAAGTCTAAGGGGATCAGATTGGGAGACCTTGGTGGCCATTCATCTAGCCCACATCGACCATCATGATGATGGTTTGCCCTCTTTATGCACTGAAGATGGCACGTTCCCTGAGTTTTTCCAGCAAGATAGTGCACCACCACATTATGGGTGTCAGGTCTGAGCATTCCTACATGAACGGTTTCCTGGAAAGTGGATTGGTTGTTGTGGGCCAGTTGAATGGCCACCAAGGTCTCCCGATCTGAACCCCTTAGACTATTATCTTTGGGGTTATCAGAAAAGAAATTGTCTATGCTGTGAAGATACGAAAAGTGCAGCATCTGAAACAATGGATGCTGGAAGCCTGCACTAGCATTTTTTCTGCTGTGTTTCTATCAGTGTCTCAAGAGTGGGAGAAGAGGGTTGCATTGGCAATCCAACACAATAGCAGCACTTTGAACACATTTTATAAGTGGTCATAGACTTGTAAATAACTCATGAAAGAATAAAGTTACGTTAAAACCATGCACACCATTATTTTTCTTGTGAAATTCTCAATAAGTTTCATGTGTCACATGACCCTATTCCCATTGGAAAAAGATTTTTCTGTATTTTCATGACTGTGAAAATTGTACATTCACCCTGAAGGCATCAAAACTATGAATTAACACATGTTGAATTATATACTTAACAAAAATGTGTGAAACAACTGAAATTATGTCTTATATTCTATGTTATTCAAAGTAGCCATTTTTTGCTTTGATGGCTGCTTTGCACACTCTTGGCATTCTCTCGATGAGCTTCAAGAGGTAGTCACCAGGAATGGTTTTCACTTCACAGATGTGCCCTGTCAGGTTTAATAAGTGGGATTTCTTGCCTTATAAATGGGGTTGGGACCATCAGTTGTGTTGTGCAGAAGTCTGGTGGATACACAGCTGATAGTCCTACTGAATAGACTGTTAGAATTTGTATTATGGTGAGAAAAAAAGCAGCAAAGTAACGAAAAACGAGTGGCCATCATTACTTTAAGAAATGAAGGTCAGTCAGTCCAAAAAATTGGGAAAACTTTGAAAGTGTCCCCAAGGGCAGTGGCAAAAACCATCAAGCGCTGCAAAGAAACTGGCTCACATGAAGACCGCCCCAGGAAAGGAAGACCAAGAGTCACCTCTGCTTCTGAGGATAAGTTTATCCGAGCCACCAGCCTCAGAAATCGGAGGTTAACAGCAGCTCAGATTAGAGACCAGGTCAATGCCACACAGAGTTTTAGCAGCAGACACATCTCTACAACAACTGTTAAGAGGAGAGTTTGGGCAGCAGGCCTTCATGGTAAAATAGCTGCTAGGAAACCACTCCTAAGGACAGGAAACAAGCAAAAGAGACTTGGTTCAGCTAAAGAACACAAGGCATGGACATTAGACCAGTGGAAATCTGTGCTTTGGTCTGATGAAACCAAATTTGAGATCTTTGGTTCCAACGACTGTGTCTTTGTGCGACACAGAATAGGTGAACGGATGGACTCTACATGCCTGGTTCCCACCGTGATGCATGGAGGAAGAGGTGTGATGGTGTGGGGGTGCTTTGCTGGTGACACTGCAGGAAGGGGCCGATTCCGGAAGCAGGACCAAGAAAATGGCGGCGGAAAGGAATCAGGTGGCGTAAGTCACAAATAGCTGTGGCATGAAGTGCCACAGCATAATCAGGGCGCAAATATGTGCACGGTGTCCCCCTGCTCCCGACCCCCTGCTCCCGGCAGTCCGCGCCTTCCGGCGCCATTTTTTTTTCCTGACACTCTGTAATGTAACGCTAGGAGCGTCGCGCCTGCGCACTCTATAAAGGCTTCGGACAGAGTGATGCTCCTAGCGTTATATTATATATATATATATATATATATATACACAATATATATATTATTGCTAAGGCGTACTTCCGTCTTTCTGTCGGCAACTTCCGCAACGGAAATCCCGCGTCACTGATTGGTCTCGCCAGCTGCCTGTCATGG
This sequence comes from Ranitomeya imitator, assembly GCF_032444005.1. Lineage (NCBI taxonomy): Eukaryota > Metazoa > Chordata > Amphibia > Anura > Dendrobatidae > Ranitomeya > Ranitomeya imitator. Next base: position 146,739,465 of record NC_091288.1, on the reverse strand, counting down.
CTGCCGCGACCAATCAGCGACGGGTACAGTCCGATTAGTTCCTCCCCTACTCCCCTGCAGTCAGTGCCCGGCGCCTGCTTCGTAATCCCCTCCAGTCACCGCTTACACAGGGTTAATGCCAGCGGTAACGGGCCGCGGGTACCGCACTCCGTTACCGCTGCTATTAACCCTGTGTATCCCCAACTTTTTTACTATTGATGCTGTCTATGCAGCATCAATATTAAAAAGATGTAATGTTAAAAATAATTAAAAAACAAAAAACCTGCTATTCTCACCTTCCGTTGTCTGACGATGCGCTCGCGCCGGCCGCCATCTTCCATTCCCAGAGATGCATTGCGAAATTACCCAGAAGGCTTAGCGGTCTCACGAGACCGTTAAGTCATCTGGGTAATTTCGCAATGCATCCTGCGAACGGAAGATGGCGGCAGCCGCGCGTGCATCGCCAAAGTTTCACTGGATCCCAGGGGGCGAGTATATAACTATTTTTTATTTTAATTATTTCTTTTAACAGGGATATGGTGCCCACACTGCTAAATACTGCGTGGGCTGTGTTATATAGCACATCGGCAGTGTTATATACCGCTTGGCTGCTATATACTACATGGGCAGTGTTATATACTCCGTGGGCTGTGTGATATACTCCGTGGGCTGTGTGATATACTACGTGCCCTGTGTTATGTTACGTGGGCTGTGTTATATACTGCATCGCCTGTGTTATATACTGTGTGGCTGCTATATACTGCGTGGGCTGTGTTATATAGTACGGGGGCTGTGTTATATACTACGTGGCTGTGCTATATACTACGTGCCCTGTGTTATATACTGCATGGGCTGTGTTATATACTACGTCGCCTTTGTTATATACTGCGTGGCTGCTATATACTGCATGGGCTGTGTTATATAGTATGTGGGCTGTGTTGTATACTGTTTGGGCTGTGTTATATACTGCGTGGCCACTGTTATATACTGTGTGGCCCTTATTAACGCATCGGGTATTCTACAATATGTATGTATGTATATAGCAGCCACATAGTATATAGCACAGGCCACGTAGTATTTACTATATACTATGTGGCTGCTATATACATACATACATACATATTCTACAATACCCGATGCATTAGAATTGGGCCACCATCTAGTACATATATACTGTATATATGTGTCATCTTTAACTTCAGGCCTTTTTGGAGATCATTTCATCTTCAACTTGCTTAACTGTTCACAATAATAGTAATTTTTACCAGGCATACCCAAACATGTACATTCTACTGTATATATATATATATATATACAGTATATATACAGTAGATATGGTGAAATAAGTGGCAGTATTACTGATGGATTTCAGCTGATGTCCTGACTTTCCATAGCATTTTGCACCTATTTCCTCATGTGTTCTATTGAATACTTTTTCCCTGTTTGATTTCTAATTATTATACACTATATGGAGGCCCGATGCTATCTCATCGGGAGGGCGGTAATTTCACGATTCATGATGGGGGCAGGCTTTGCAGCATTGAGAATCTCTCTCCCATGTACTCACCCACCTGTCCACTCTCTCTTTCCCCATGTGCTGACTTCTCCTGTCTGTGCTCTCTTCTTTGACCTGTCTACCCTATGTGCTATGCCCCTTGTCTGCTGTCTCTCTCCTTCCTGTGCTGTGTTCTCCCCTCAAAGACAATACTGACATTACAGCAGGAGATTGCAGACTATATATTTTGTGAGGTAAATAATTGTTTAAAAACAGTCAGCGAAATATTTTACCTGACAAGGTAATCCTCTGGGATCCCTTGCTGTAATGTCAGTATTGTCTTTTGCTTCCTCCCCTGCAAAGGAGATGTGGTATGCTCTGTACATGGTAAGACACAGACAATTTTTAAAATTAAGTTTTTGTTCGTGGGAAAACCTCTTTAATGTGACCGGCTTCCTCTGCCTGTAGACACATCACGTATCTGCCGCCGGGATCAGCCTAATGATTCACTGCACCTGAGCGGAATTCACGCAGGTGCAGTAAATCAGACCACTGCCATCTTTGTGGACACATGGCGGCGGTCACATTAAAACTGCACATGTGCTTCTCCTGTTCAAAGATGGCGGCGGTCAGTGAATCATTTGGCTGATCCCGATGGCGGCGTGTTCATGACGGTGTTCCACTGGTGGTACCATGCAAGAGGCTGGTACCACCAGCAGTTTCCATATTTAGACACCCATCACTTGGGTGTGCCAAATATGGACGTCGGTGAACTTCTGCTGCTTGGAATTCTGGGATCCGGACACATCTGGACGAAACACGATGTAAAGCCATTACAAGGTAAGTATATATTAAGATACCGTATATACTCGAGTATAAGCTGAGATTTTCAGCCCATTTTTTTAGGCTGAAAGTGCCCCTCTTGGGTTATACTTGAGTCATTGTCCCAGGGGGTCGGCGGGGGAGAGGGAGCGGCGGCTGTGACATACTCACCTGCTCCTGGCTTGGTCCCTGCCTCTCCGGTCTCCGGGCGCTGACAGCTTCTTCCAGCGTTGAGTGGTCACATGGTACCGCTCATTACAGAAATGAATATGGACCCAACTCCACTTCTATAGGGGTGGAGCCACATATTCATTACTGTAATGAGCAGTAACAGTCACCGCTCAATGCTTGAAGAAGCTGCAGTGCCAGGAGAAGACCATCAGGGAAGCTGCCTGGGACTGAGCAGGTAAGTATAATGGGGAGGGGGGGCACTGTGTGATATTCACCTGTCCGCGTTCCGGGCACCGCTCCATCTTCCGCGTCCTCTGCAGTGACGCTCAGGTCAGAGGGCGCGATGACGTGGTTAGTCCGCGCCCTCTGCCTGAACGTTAGTGCAGAGGACGTGGAAGACACAGCGGCGCCGGATCGAGGACCGGTGAGTATTGCAAGTGCCGGGGGCCTGAGCAGCGAAAGGTGAGTATGTCATTTATTTATTTTTTTTAATCGCACCAACAGCATATGGGGCAAATACTGTATCTCTATGGAGCATCTTATGGGACCATATTCAATGTTTGTGCAGCATTATATGGGGCAAATATCTTTATGGAGCATCTTATGGGGCCATAATCAACGTTTGTGCAGCACTATATGTAGCAAATATCTCTATCTTATGGGGCCATAATCACCATTTGTGTAGCATTATATGGGGGCAAATATCTCTGGAGCATCTTATGGGGCCATAATCAACATTTGTACAGCATTATATGGGACAAATATCTTTATGGAGCATCTTATGGGGCCATAATCAACATTTGTGCAGCATTATATTGGGCAAATGTCTCTATGGAGCATCTTATGGGGCACTTATTAACCTTTATGCAGTACTGTATGGGGCAAATGTGTCTATGGAGCATCTTATGGTGCCATTATTAACCTTTGTGCAGCATTATATGGGGCATATTTTAATATGGAGCATCTTATGGGGCCCATCATGAACTGTATGGAGCATTATGTGAGGCTCCTGATTCAATATGGATATTCAAAAACACTTAACCTACTGATATCTCAATTAATTTTACTTTTATTGGTATCTATTTTTATTTTTGAAATTTACCAGCAGCTGCTGCATTTTCCACCCTAGGCTTAAGGTACCTTCACACATAACGATATTGTTAACGATATCGTTGCTTTTTGTGACGTAGCAACGATATCGTTAATAAAATCGTTATGTGTGACAGCGACCAACGATCAGGCCCCTGCTGGGAGATCGTTGGTCGCTGAAGAAAGTCCAGAACTTTATTTCGTCGCTGGATCTCCCGTGGACATCGCTGGATCGGCGTGTGTGACACCGATCCAGCGATGTCTTCACTGGTAACCAGGGTAAACATCGGGTAACTAAGCGCAGGGCCGCGCTTAGTAACCCGATGTTTACCCTGGTTACCTTCCTAAAAGTAAAAAAAACAAACACTACATACTTACCTACCGCTGTCTGTCCTCCAGCGCTGTGCTCTGCACTCCTCCTGTACTGGCTGTGAGCGTCGGTCAGCCGGAAAGCAGAGCGGTGACGTCACCGCTCTGCTTTCCAGCCGCTGTGCTCACACAGACAGTACAGGAGGAGTGCAGAGCACAGCGCTGGAGGACAGACAGCGGTAGGTAAGTATGTAGCGTTTGGTTTTTTTTTACTTTTACGCTGGTGTGGCACCCCTAGGGGTATTTGCCACAAAAATAGTTACTGACAGTAAATACAAATACTAAAATAGCAAGACTGCACTACCACCTCCGGCCAGAAGGGGGAGCTCCAGAGACTCCCCTTGATCCATTCTGGTCTGAGAGAAGAAATGGCAGTTGGGCTAAGGAGCTGAAAGTGAGAGGTCATACAGTTGAATATCTAACAGCCCTGTGACTGTTACCAGGCCTAAATCACCGGCCTGAGGAGAAGAGGGATAGAGAAAAAGGACATTGTGAGAACCGGGTAGCATTAATCACTACCCAGAACAGGCGCAAAGACGGATACCGGATCCGTGGCTGTATTCATTATATATAATACAGCAACCGGAAAAACGTGAGGTGATATCAGCTTCACTAGGGCCGGACGCAGCAACAGATACAGAGTTCAGCGGTACTCCTGGAGGGGGTAAGCCGATAAAAGGACTCGGGTTGCCCGTCGAACCAGGACCCGGAGGGGACAGATTGGGCCGGCAGCCAGTTCACATACAGCAGCAGGGCCACACAGAAATTGCGCACAATAAGAGGCGAAGACCCCGGCAGGGTCAAAGTAACTCAGAGTTCCCATACAGACTCCGGTGACAGGACTGGTTGTAAATCCTTTTATGTTAAAGTAAACTGGTTAAACGTTTCAGTGCCTCAGTCTTTCATTTGGACAATAGCCATCTATCCAGGATCGGGATCGTCACCGCTGGGAGAACCTGCTGCTGATCAAGTAAGTGCCTGTCCCCTCACGATACCCCTTACACTGTGCATTGCCTGAGGCCACAGCACGGGGTCAAGCCACCCGTGACATCCCCCTCAAGAGACAGACCCCATTGGTCCGGTGCTGGGTATCCCGGTCTCTTGGGCATCACAATTGGCGTCACGAACAGGATCTAGCCAGCCCGTATACCGGGTATTGTGTGCCGTGATTGGAGCCCAAAACTTTGAAAACTTGGATGAAAAATCTTGAAAATTGACTTTATTAAAGAAAAATCCATTCCCCATTGAAAACTATTGAAAGTGACTTTTCCCCATTGGTTATTATGGAGTAAAGATGGCCGCCATCCCCTGAGGTAATCACTTCATAACCGTTAGGCGCGAGACTGTTAATTGAGCTACGCCATCACCTGAGCCCCAGTCTAACTGAAAAACTTCAGAATCCGCCATTACAGAGCGCGCGGCGGGCGGGAGCAGCAGGGGGCGTGTCATTGTGGGCGGCACCAAGCTGAGCGCTCTGACGTCAGAGCAAGTGGAAAACCAATCCTGCTGCACAGCAGAACGAATCTACACTATCCCGACGGAAGCGGAGGACCGGAAGGGTCCGGATTAACTAGGGGGGCACAGTATGTCGCAGCACGGAGACGCCGCAGCACCCGGCGACGCTAATGCAGCTGAAAGACAGAGTGTTGATAGAGAGTCCGGTAGCGTACCGGTGCAAGGAGTGGCGCCCATCATGCCGGTGCTGATGCCATATACCCCAGGTGGCCCGTGGCTTCCAATGTATGAAGGTGAGCCTAATACCCTTGACGATTTCAGAGAAAAGATGCTGGCCCATTTTAACATGTTCCCCGTGGGTGAAGTTCAGCGTGTTAGTCTCCTGATGATGCAGTTAAGTGGCCATGCTAAGCGAGAAGTCACAGCATGGGCAGCTGATCTAAAAGGCACTGTTGAACGCATATTTGCTGGATTAAAAGCTACATTTGAAACCACTGCCAGCAGCAAAGCTAAAATACGATTCTTTAATTGCAAACAAAAAGTTAATGAGGGCGTGAGAGACTTTGCCTTAAACCTGCAGGAAGCCCTTAAATCACTTACACTGGCTGAACCCATTTTTAACACCGGAGCGGATAAACTGCTAAGAGATCAATTTATGGAGGGGCTCTACACCCCTTCTCACCGGGGGCATGTGAGCATGCTTGTTTTTAAGAACCCTGAATTGACATTTGCCCAATTAAAGGAGAGCGTTATACGTCTCCAGCTGGCAGAAGCACCTCGGGATCAGGAGCCTGCGCAACCCATGGCAGAGGCTCCTCAAAAACATGGAGTACCAGTGACATCAGCTATGTCCGGGGCCATTGCTAAGCCCCTGGGGCCCAGTACTAATGAGGCTCTTCAACAAAAGCTTGACTCTTTAACTGATGTTGTTGCTTCAATGGCTAAAACCATGCAGGAGATGAGAGGACCCAAGATGGAGTTGGCAAACCGTAGAGAAGATGTTCCATGGATGAGACCCCGGAGATACCCGACATGGAGAGGACGACCCCGCGACCGCTACCAACCGGATGGACAGCCCATTTGCCAGCCACTTTGCACGAGATTGTGATTTAAATGGGAATCCCCTGGGAATGCGGGCCGCTTCGCAGGAATGAACTTTCAAGGCCCAACACCCTGGCACGACAGGTACATCGGAGGACGACCCATTATCCCTATCGTGCTGGACGGAATGCCCCTCAACGCTTTGCTGGACACAGGTTCCCAGATTTCATCTATACCGTATATCCTTTATAAGAGGTACTGGGCTGATGCAGATATTGATAAAGGGCCATCTGATGTTGAACTAGAGATATGGGCCAGTAATGGTAAGTTGGTACCGAAACTAGGATTCAGGGAGATGACCATAAAGATTGGTAAAGTAGAATTGAAGAAACAGGGTATAATTGTTGTTGATGTTGACCGGCGGAACTGTGAACCAACTGTATTGATAGGAATGAATGTGTTAGAGAACTCCTTTTCCGAAGTCATTTCTGTCTTACAGCAAATTGCTGAAACTGCCCAATCCTGCCAGCAGAGAGTTCTCCGGAGGGAAATAAAAGTATTGATGTTAAGGCAACAGGTAGAAGTTGCAGGTGGAGAAATCGGCAGTGTGAGGGTAAGTGATCCAACGTCTATTGTAATCCCACCAAAAACAGAAATGCTGGTATGGTGTAGAGCAGCCATTGGTACTAAGGGACGAGATTATCAAGCCTTAATAGAACCAGTGTACACCGACAGCAGGCCCACTATACTCATAGCACGAGGGATAGTCAAGGTACACCGGGGACGAGTGCCGGTACGACTTTTGAACTGTGGAGAGGAAGAGGTCACTTTGCCATGGTATGCTACAATGGCAAAGCTATATACTGTTGACAACAATGCCATCACAACTAGGGTTGAGCGACCTTCACTTTTATAGGATCGGGTCGGGTTTCACGAAACCCGACTTTTGGAAAAGTCGGGTCGAGTGAAATCGGCCGATCCTATAAAAAAGTCGGGGTCGGGGTCGGCCGAAACTCGAAACCCAATGCAGTGCATTGGGTTTCCATGGTTCCCAGAGTCTGAAGGAGCGGAAACTCTCCTTCAGGCCCTGGGATCCATATTTAAGTGTAAAATATAGAATTAAAATAAAAAATATTGCAATACTTACCCTCTGACGCGCCCTGGTACTAACCGGCAGCCTTCCTCCTTCGAATCCGCGCTTCTAGGACCTTGCCGTGACGTCGCGGTGACGTCGCGGCTTGTGATTGGCCGCGCGGCCGCCCATGTGACCGCTCGCGCGGCCAATCACAAGCTGCGACGTCACCCGCGACGTCACAGAAGGTCCTGGAAGGGCTGATTCTTAGGAAGGAAGGCTGTCGGAAGGAAGCAGGGCGCTTCCGAGGGTGAGTATATTCCTATTAGGTATATACTCACCCTCGGAAGCGCCCTGCTTCCTTCCGACAGCCTTCCTTCCTAAGAATCAGCCCTTCCAGGACCTTCGGTGACGTCGCGGGTGACGTCGCGGCTTGTGATTGGCCGCGCGAGCGGTCACATGGGCGGCCGCGCGGCCAATCACAAGCCGCGACGTCACCGCGACGTCACGGCAAGGTCCTAGAAGCGCGGATTCGAAGGAGGAAGGCTGCCGGTTAGTACCAGGGCGCGTCAGAGGGTAAGTATTGCAATATTTTTTATTTTAATTCTATATTTTACACTTTAATCTGAATTCCGATACCAATTCCCGATATCTTAAACATATCGGGAATCGGGATCGGAATTCCGATTCCAGATTCAAAAGATCGCCGACTTCATGGCCGACCCCCCACTGGGGTCGGGTCGGGTTTCATGAAACCCGACCTTGCCAAAAGTCGGCGACTTTTGAACAATTTCGACCCGTTTCGCTCAACCCTAATCACAACCATTGAGCCCTTAGAACCAACCTGTCAGGTGGAAGGCAATGGCTCAGATGGAGAAATGGAGGATTGGTGCCAACAGCTACACGTGGGCATAAATTCAACACCTACCCATCAAAAACAAGGGGTGTATAGGCTAGTGACGGAATATGAACAAGTCTTCAGTAAACACCCATTGGACTTCGGACGGATAGAAGGGGTATAACACACAATCCCCACAGGTGACCATCCCCCAATAAAAGAAAGATATAGACCCATACCGCCCGCTCACTATCAATGTGCAAAAGATATGCTGAGGGAAATGAAACAGGCCGGGGTAATAATAGACAGCTGTAGCCCCTGGGCGGCCCCTCTAGTGATTGTCAAAAAAAAAGATGGAACTATGAGAATGTGCGTAGACTACCGGCAGATTAATAACATCACCAATAAAGATGCCTACCCTTTGCCTAGGATAGAAGAGTCCTTGACTGCTTTGAAATCTGCTAATTATTTTTCCACCTTAGACTTAACAAGCGGGTATTGGCAAGTCTCTGTGGCTGAGAGAGATAAGGAAAAGACGGCATTCACCACACCAATGGGTCTAAGTGAATTTAATCGCATGCCGTTCGGACTCTGCAATGCATCCGGTACCTTCCAGCGGCTGATGGAATGCTGCCTCGGACACAAGAACTTCGAGACCATCCTCCTGTACCTAGATGATGTGATCGTCTACTCAAAGACTTACGAACAACACTTAAAAGACTTGGCAGAAGTGTTCGAAGCCTTATCCAGGTATGGCATGAAAATCAAGCCATCCAAATGTCACCTTCTCAAGCCAAAGGTACAGTACCTGGGACACATCGTGAGTTCGGAGGGAGTAGCACCGGATCCCGAGAAAATAACCGCCATAAGGGATTGGCCGAGACCTACCAGCGCAAAAGAAGTGAGGCAATTCCTGGGATTGGTGGGTTACTATCGCAGATTTATAAAAGGATTTACCAAGTTGGCAGCACCCTTGCAAGACGCCTTGGTAGGGCAGACGAAGGAACCTTCAAACCGAAACCCTCCTTTCCAGTGGAACGACGAAAGGGAAGACTCCTTTGAACAACTAAAGAAGGCACTAACCGGAGAAGAGGTTCTGGCATACCCAGATTACCATCAACCTTTCATCCTCTACACCGATGCCAGTAATGTGGGACTAGGAGCGGTGCTGTCAAAAAAGCAAGAAGGTCGGGAGAAAGTCATCGCCTTTGCAAGTAGAAAGCTCCGGCCTACTGAAAGAAATCCAGAAAATTATAGCTCCTTCAAATTGGAACTACTGGCAGTAGTTTGGGCTGTGACGGAACGTTTCAAACACTATCTGGCCGCTGCAGAATTTATTGTCTATACTGACAACAATCCGTTGACCCACCTGGACACAGCCAAATTAGGTGCGTTAGAACAGCGATGGATAGCCTGGTTATCTAATTACAACTTCAAGATCAAGTATCGAGCAGGTCGCAAGAATGGAAATGCCGATGCCCTATCCCGGATGCCACACTTGAGAGATGTAGAAGAAGAAACGGGGGAGCTTGAAGAAATTGAACTACCAGCCTTCCATCATCCCAAGGCAAAACATCATCAGTCAAGTACCTATCAGAAACAACAAGAGGTGAATTTTAATCCGTTAGCACACCATAGATGGGCTGACACCCAAGACAGCAATCCGGCTGTGAAGTTGGTGAAGGAACTGTTAACTGAGCAAAGTGCATATCCCGATGAGGATGCCCCCGAAGAGACGCATCAACTCTGGAAAGAGAGAGGCAAAATGTTCCTGTATCAAGGGAAGCTCTGTAGAAGGTACACCAATCCGAAAACACATGAATTGGTTTGGCAGATTATCGTGCCTAAACAAGATGTCAAGATGGTCCTCGAAGCTTACCATAATGGTGCTGGTCACTTTGGTTGGAAAAAGTTAGAAGTACTTCTAAGAGAAAGATTTTATTGGGTCGGGATGAGAAAATCAATCGAACAGTGGTGCAGAAATTGTGGCCCGTGCAACCTCAGAAGAAATGATCAAAAGAACCAAAGAGCACCACTGCAGCCCATAATCACCAAACAACCACTTGAACTTGTAGCCATGGACCACGTGAAGTTGACACCAAGCCGGTCTGGCTATGTCTATGCCTTGACCATCGTGGACCATTATTCACGCTTCTTGGTAGTAGTACCCGTAAAAGATCTGACAGCAAGAACAGCAGCCAAAGCGTTCCAAACGTTCTTTTGTAGACCCCATGGATATCCGGAACAGGTTCTCACCGACCAAGGTACAGCCTTTGAATCAGAGATCTTCAGAGAATTCTGTAATATGTATGGTTGCAAAAAGATCAGGACGACGGCCTATCATCCACAAACAAACGGCTTATGCGAGAAGATGAACCATATTGTAATAGACCTACTAAAGACTTTACCTGAGACAGAAAGGAATCAATGGCCAGAGAAATTGCCTGACTTGGTGGATCTGTATAATCATGTCCCGGTGAGCTCCACCAACTGCACCCCAGCTTATCTTATGCGTGCAAGACCCGGCCAATTACCAATCGATCTAGAAATGGGAATTCTGAAACCAGACGCAGAAGTTCAAGACTCCAATTGGGATATCATACGGCAAAAGCAGTATCGCCAAGTGCAAGAGAGTGTGGAAAGAAGCCTTCAGCAAACTAGAGAAAGACAAGAGCGAACTTTCAACCAGAATGCTCTAGCGACCCCATTAAGACCGGGTGACCAAGTGCTCAAGAGAAATCGTCGAACCAATAAACTGGACAATCAGTGGGAAGCCGTACCCTACACAGTTTTACCAACAAGAGTGGATAATCCTAAAATGTGTCTCATTAGCAAAAACGGAGGCTTAACATCTGTACTAGTGTCAAGAGACAATCTTAAATTATGTCCGGAAGCATTGAAAGAGCCAGACGTTGTCCAGCCAGAACCAGAAGTTATTCAACCCATACAGGTTCAACCAGTAAAGGAAAAAGAAGAGGAAGTGTATCACACCTGTATAGGAGACTTTCCCAAAACCCTACTAACATACCATGGTGCAGTAGTGGTTCCCATGGTGGCCTTTTACCCAACACCGAACCCAATACCAGAAGTCCCAAGACAGGTAGAGGCTGACCCCGTACTACAGGAGGTTCCAGGCCAGGAAGAACAGATTCCTGGTCAGAGTAATCCCATTCACGGTGGACTTGCCAACTCCATAGTCGTGGAATTATCTTTAGCAGAGCGGGCAGATACTACATCCGCAGTAGACAGTAGTACACCACATGAAGAGACACCGCTATTACGTAGATCACAGCGTAGTACCCAGGGTCAATTACCGGCCAGGTATGCAGATTACCAACTATAAAGCTCATAATGTGAATTGTATATATGTTATGCCGTATATAGTTAAACAGAAAATGTAGTATAGTCATTGTTATCAGTCTGCAACGTTTAAGCCCAGTACCTACAGAGACTTGTCTGTATGAACTTCTTGCATATTCTTGAACTTTTTATCAGCCCGGAGGCACTAAATCAAAGCTCCGGAAAGACTGCTTTTTGAACTTTGCTTTTTGCTCTTTTTGAACTTTCTTTAGACGTTATATTGATAACTCCATTGGAAAAATGGAACTAAATTCCTGGACACTAAGTACAGTGCCTTTCCTAATACCTTCAAGGATAGAACTGTATTAATGGACGCTATTTGAAGTGACTTTTTACAGAACTCTATTTTTGTTTCCTTGAGTGGTTTTTGTAACTTTTCATTTTTAAGACTCTGTACATATTGTTATTTCAAAATGTTATCGTCCCACAGTCCCGGAGTACTGTTCTTAACTAAGGAGGAATGTGGCACCCCTAGGGGTATTTGCCACAAAAATAGTTACTGACAGTAAATACAAATACTAAAATAGCAAGACTGCACTACCACCTCCGGCCAGAAGGGGGAGCTCCAGAGACTCCCCTTGATCCATTCTGGTCTGAGAGAAGAAATGGCAGTTGGGCTAAGGAGCTGAAAGTGAGAGGTCATACAGTTGAATATCTAACAGCCCTGTGACTGTTACCAGGCCTAAATCACCGGCCTGAGGAGAAGAGGGATAGAGAAAAAGGACATTGTGAGAACCGGGTAGCATTAATCACTACCCAGAACAGGCGCAAAGACGGATACCGGATCCGTGGCTGTATTCATTATATATAATACAGCAACCGGAAAAACGTGAGGTGATATCAGCTTCACTAGGGCCGGACGCAGCAACAGATACAGAGTTCAGCGGTACTCCTGGAGGGGGTAAGCCGATAAAAGGACTCAGGTTGCCCGTCGAACCAGGACCCGGAGGGGACAGATTGGGCCGGCAGCCAGTTCATATACAGCAGCAGGGCCACACAGAAATTGCGCACAATAAGAGGCGAAGACCCCGGCAGGGTCAAAGTAACTCAGAGTTCCCATACAGACTCCGGTGACAGGACTGGTTGTAAATCCTTTTATGTTAAAGTAAACTGGTTAAACGTTTCAGTGCCTCAGTCTTTCATTTGGACAATAGCCATCTATCCAGGATCGGGATCGTCACCGCTGGGAGAACCTGCTGCTGATCAAGTAAGTGCCTGTCCCCTCACGATACCCCTTACACTGTGCATTGCCTGAGGCCACAGCACCGGGGCAAGCCACCCGTGACATCCCCCTCAAGAGACAGACCCCATTGGTCTGGTGCTGGGTATCCCGGTCTCTTGGGCGTCACACTGGTAACCAGGGTAAATATCGGGTTACTAAGCGCGGCCCTGCGCTTAGTTACCCGATGTTTACCCTGGTTACCGGGGACTTCAGGATCGTTGGTCGCTGGAGAGCGGTCTGTGTGACAGGTCTCCAGCAACCAAACAGCGACGCTGCAGCGATCCGGATCGTTGTCGGTATCGCTGCAGCGTCGCTTAATGTGAAGGGGCCTTTATACTCAAGTCATTAAGTTTTCCCAGTTTTTTGTGGCAAAATTAGAGAGGTCGGCTTATACTCGGGACGGCTTATACTCGAATATATACGGTAATTTAATTTATGGACATCTATAATTTGATTTCTTTGTCTGTGTGGATTGGATGGGTTTCACTAATTTCATTTCCTTAGCACTTTTAGAAACATATTTACTTAGCAATATGGTGATAAACTCAATAATGATTTCAAATATAGATATAACCTGGTATTTCTGAGCACCAACTGCTGTCATATTTAAAAAGTCCTGTATAACACATTAGTAATTTAGTTAAATGATTGATCACATATTAAAATAAAAAATGTAATTGTAAAAAATATTTGTGTAGAAAACAGACCTCTGTACCTGACAACTAATGAAGGCTGTAATCCAAACAACTGTAATCTTGTTAAGCTTAAGTGTAATATGCTATATACTAAGAAGAAATCAAAACTCATCACAGGTAAGTAGGGAAACCTTTTATAAAACCACTATCCATAGAAAAAGAATTCCTGGTTTCTTCCTATGAGATTTGATCTTTTTTTGTGCACCATATACAATACTTACAGATGCTGATTACACAAGCCTGCAAACAAAGTCTTATGGAAAGTCATTGTACTTTGCAGCGTTGATCCTGCTCACACGAGACGACGCATTGCTGGGAACCATGACCTATTATCAAGCCAAAATATAATTTCACTCAACGAACAAGCATTTTGCTTATTCCTTGGGTCATGAGCCGCCTATTTTATACTGCATGAGACAAGCACTTTAAGTCTTATAATTTATAAAAACTGCATCCAAGTTCTTTTTCACTTATGCCGTGATTATGCAGAATTCAGAAGGAAAATCATGTCTTAATTTAAACAAAATGCCTTGCAAAACTTTATATCTTTAATGCCATGTCACATCAGATGTGATCTACAATTTATTTTAAAATAAGTATTGAAAGCCTAGAGAAGCCATTACTAATTCTGGATTTTACAATACACAGTTCTGGTATAAAAACATGAATTTATTGAAGACAATAATTATTCACACAGTGCAAACTTTAATAGTTAATGTCTAAAGTATACTATGATGTATAAGATATACATTTGGCTACATTTAAACATCATTAAAATGTGGGAATCTTCCACCAGGCATTCCAACTGAATCAAGTTTTTCAGAGCTATACACAGAAACCCTGATGTAAGTGCTTAGCGTACAGTGTAGGATAAATGTGCTCTGAGCCTTATTGCGATGATTGGGAGATAGAATAAACAAATCAACAGCAGGTGAAGAATTGGTTTTATTTATTTTTTGCGCCATTCCTCGTGCGGTATAAGCTATTAAATTATTTTATTCTTCGGGTTGGAGCAAATTCAGTGATACCAGATTTATATCAAGTTTTTCGACTTGGCTGCTATTACACACTAAGGCTGGTTTCACACGTCAGTGGCTCCGGTACGTGAGGTGACAGTTTCCTCACGTACCGGAGACACTGACTCACGTAGACACATTAAAATCAATGTGTCTCTGCACGTCAGCGTGTTTTCACGGACCGTGTGTCCGTGTGCAAAACACAGAGACATGTCAGTGTTCGTGGGACCGCATGGATCACACGGACCCATTAAAGTCAATGGGTACGTGTAAAACACGTACCGCACACGGATGCTGTCCATGTGCCATCCGTGTGCCGTGCAGGAGACAGCGCTACAGTAAGCGCTGTCCCCCCAGCGTGGTGCTGAAGCCGCCATTCATTTCTTCTCTCCAGCAGCGTTCGCTGGAGAGAAGAAATGAAAAATCATTGTTTTTTGGGTTTTTTTGCCCTATGGGAGGTGGAGCCGCATATTCATCACTGTAATGGGCGGCACCATGTGACCGCTCATACAGGAGAAGCTGCGGCGTGGAGAGGATGCTTCGAGGGAGCCGGGTGAGTATTTTAGTATTTTATTAACAGCGGGCTGGCGCACAGGGGGTGGAAGGGGGTTGGTGACAAAGATCTTTATTTCAACCGCAAAAAAAAACAAAAAACAATGATTTTTCATTTTTTCTCTCCAGCGAACGCTGCTGGAGAGAAGAAATGAATGGCGGCTTCAGCACCCAAAGCAGGGGACAGCGCTTACTGTAGCACTGTCTCCTGCACGGTCCGTGTGGTACCCAGACGGCACACGGGCGGCACATGGCTGCCGCACATGTGCCACACTGATGTGCCAAGTGAGCTCATGGACACACGGATGCGGATAACTCCGGTACCGATTTTTCCGGTACCCGAATTATCTGGACGTGTGGGACAGGCCTAAAAGACACTTTTTATTGCAAAAACTAGTTTAGCATCGCCATATTTTAATAGCTCTAATTTTTCAATATTTTTGCTAACATCGTCATGTGAAGAATTGTTTTTTAGTGCGACGAGTTGATGTTTTTACTTATACCATTTTTGGGCACATTACATTTTTTGATCGCTTTCTATTTAGATTTTTGGGAAAGAGAATGATCAACAACCAGCAATTCAAGAAATATACAGTACAGACCAAAAGTTTGGACACACCTTCTCATTTAAAGATTTTTCTGTATTTTCATGACTATGAAAATTGACATTCACACTGAAGGCATCAAAACTATGAATTACGATGAAACAAGAAAAGAAAACAGTGCGGCACTCACCCTTATTATATGAAGCTGTGAAATCGTGCTCTTTATTGGAGAAAAAAATCCATTCACACGGTATGTGCTTCAACGGGAACTGGACCCGTTGAAGCACATACCGTGCGAAACGGCCGTCGTCCACACTCCACCTCCGCACCCTCTCGCTGACCTGATGTCCTAATGGATTTTTTTTTCTCCAATAAAGAGCACGATTTCACAGCTTCATATAATAAGGGTGAGTGCCGCACTGTTTTCTTTTCTTGTTTCATCGTATTTACTCTGGATTGCCTATCAGTGCTGAGCACCATATACCCAGAACATACGTGCCACCTGCATATTTCTCGGATGTTCTCTAAAGAGTATATTTCCATATTGATTTGTGCTTCTCTAGTGCCGTCCTTTGCTCATTCTGTGTGTTGAAAACTATGAATTAACACATGTGGATTTATATACTTAATGAAAATGTGTGAAACAACTGAAATTATGTCTTATATTCTAGGTTCTTCAAAGTACCATCAAAGTACCACCTTATGCTTTGATGACTGCTTTGCACACTCTTGGCATTCTCTTGATGAACTTCAAGGGGTAGTCACCGGGAATGCTTTTCACTTCACAGGTGTGCCCTGTCAGGTTTAATTAGTGGGATTTCTTGCCTTATAAATGGGGTTGGGACCATCAGTTGTGTTGTGCAGATGTCTGGTAGATAAACAGCTGATAGTCCTACTGAATAGACTGTTAGAATTTGTATTATGGCAAGAAAAAAGCAGCCAAGTAAAGAAAAATGAGTGGCCATCATTTCTTTAAGAAATGATGGTCAGTCAGCCCCAAAAATTGGGAAAACTTTGAAAGTGTCACCAAGGGCAGTGGCAAAAACCATCAAGCGCTACAAAGAAACTGGCTCACATGAGAACCGCCCCAGGAAAGGAAGACCAAGAGTCACCTATGCTTCTGAGGTTAAGTTTATCCGAGTCACCAGCCTCAGAAATCGCAGGTTAACAGCAGCTCAGATTAGATACCAGGTCAATGCCACACAGAGTTCTAGCAGCAGACACATCTCTACAACAACTGTTAAGAGGAGATTTTGTGCAGCAGGCCTTCATGGTAAAACAGCTGCTTGGAAACCACAGATAAGGACAGGCAACAAGCAGAAGAGACTTGTTTGAGCTAAAGAACACAAAGCATGGACATTAGACCTGTGTAAATCTGTGCTTTGGTCTGATGAGTCCAAATTTGAGACCTTTGGTTCCAACCACCGTGTCTTTGTGCGATGCAGAAAAGGTGAACGGATGGACTCTACATGCCTGGTTCCCACCGTGAAGCATGGACAAGAGGTGTGATCATGTGGCAGTGCATTGCTGGTGACACTGTTGGAGATTTAATCAAAATTGAAGGCATACTGAACCAGCATGGCTATCACAGCATCTTGCAGCGGCATGCTATTCCATCCGGTTTGCGTTTAGTTGGACCATCATTCATTTTTCAACAGGACAATGACCCCAAACACACCTTCAGGCTGTGTAAGGGCTATTTGACCAAGAAGGAGAGTGATGGGGTGCTACGCTTGAAGACCTGTCTCTACAGTTACCTGGACCGCAGAGTGAAGGCAAAAGGGCCAACAAGTGCTGAGCATCTCTGGGAATCCCTTCAAGATTGTTGGAAGACCATTCCTGGTGACTACCTCTTGAAGCTCATCAAGAGTATGCCAAGAGTGTGCAAAGCAGTCATCAAAGCAAAAGATGGCTACTTTGAAGAACCTAGAATATAAGACATAATTTCAGTTGTTTCACACTTTTTTATTAAGTATATAATTCCACATGTGTTAATTCATAGTTTTGATGCCTTCAGTTTGAATGTACAATTTTCATAGTCATGAAAATACAGAGAAATCTTTAAATGAGATGGTGTGTCCAAACTTTTGATCTGTACTGTATATATATATATATATATATATATATATATATATACATATATATATATATATTTTTTTTTTTTTTTTTCATGCCATTCCTCATGTAGTAAAGTTGATAAGGCAGCCTTATTCTTTAGATCAGTATGAGTACAACGATACTTCATTTATATGTTTGAAGGCTGTAAGGTAGCGGCCGGGACGACGCTCGCAGAAGTTACTCAGGAACTCACAAGCGGACGCAACTGCAGCAGATAAGTAACTTCACTTTACCACCACCGCTTGGGATCCACAGATTGTTCTAACTGATGCAGCTACTTGCACCGCAGGTAAAAAAAAATAACTTTGCCACAATCCTCACAAATCTTGGGGGTCTTTTGAAGTAATGTCTTAATGGTTTTTAAGCCCATATTAGAAGTTATCTAATTTGTAGTCATATTATTGAGCACTTTGTCTGATTCATTTATTTGTTTATACATATACTACATACAGTGGGGCAAAAAAGTATTTAGTCAGTCAGCAATAGTGCAAGTTCCACCACTTAAAAAGATGAGAGGTGTCTGTAATTTACATCATAGGTAGACCTCAACTATGGGAAACAAACTGAGAAATAAAAATCCAGAAAATCACATTGTCTGTTTTTTTAACAATTTTTTTGCATATTATGGTGGAAAATAAGTATTTGGTCAGAAACAAACAATCAAGATTTCTGGCTCTCACAGACCTGTAACTTCTTCTTTAAGAGTCTCCTCTTTCCTCCACTCATTACCTGTAGTAATGGCACCTGTTTAAACTTGTTATCAGTATAAAAAGACACCTGTGCACACCCTCAAACAGTCTGACTCCAAACTCCACTATGGTGAAGACCAAAGAGCTGTCAAAGGACACCAGAAACAAAATTGTAGCCCTGCACCCGTCTGGGAAGACTGAATCTGCAATAGCCAACCAGCTTGGAGTGAAGAAATCAACAGTGGGAGCAATAATTAGAAAATGGAAGACATACAAGACCACTGATAATCTCCCTCGATCTGGGGCTTCACGCAAAATCCCACCCCGTGGGGTCAGAATGATCACAAGAACGGTGAGCAAAAATCCCAGAACCACGCGGGGGGACCTACTGAATGAACTGCAGAGAGCGGGGACCAATGTAACAAGGCCTACCATAAGTAACACACTACGCCACCATGGACTCAGATCCTGCAGTGCCAGACGTGTCCCACTGCTTAAGCCAGTACATGTCCGGGCCCGTCTGAAGTTTGCTAGAGAGCATTTGGATGATCCAGAGGAGTTTTGGGAGAATGTCCTATGGTCTGATGAAACCAATCTGGAACTGTTTGGTAGAAACACAACTTGTCGTGTTTGGAGGAAAAAGAATACTGAGTTGCATCCATCAAACACCATACCTACTGTAAAGCATGGTGGTGGAAACATCATGCTTTGGGGCTGTTTCTCTGCAAAGGGGCCAGGACGACTGATCCGGGTACATGAAAGAATGAATGGGGCCATGTATCGTGAGATTTTGAGTGCAAACCTCCTTCCATCAGCAAGGGCATTGAAGATGAAACGTGGCTAGGTCTTTCAACATGACAATGATCCAAAGCACACTGCCAGGGCAACGAAGGAGTGGCTTCGTAAGAAGCATTTCAAGGTCCTGGAGTGGCCTAGCCAGTCTCCAGATCTCAACCCTATAGAAAACCTTTGGAGGGAGTTGAAAGTCCGTGTTGCCAAGCGAAAAGCCAAAAACATCACTGCTCTAGAGGAGATCTGCATGGAGGAATGGGCCAACATACCAACAACAGTGTGTGGCAACCTTGTGAAGACTTACAGAAAACGTTTGACCTCTGTCATTGCCAACAAAGGATATATTACAAAGTATTGAGATGAAATTTTGTTTCTGACCAAATACTTATTTTCCACCATAATATG
Source organism: Ranitomeya imitator (assembly GCF_032444005.1). Lineage (NCBI taxonomy): Eukaryota > Metazoa > Chordata > Amphibia > Anura > Dendrobatidae > Ranitomeya > Ranitomeya imitator. Next base: position 146,719,740 of record NC_091288.1, on the reverse strand, counting down.
CAAATAAAATGTTAAAAAAACAGACAATGTGATTTTCTGGATTTTTTTTTCTCAGTTTGTCTCCCATAGTTGAGGTCTACCTATGATGTAAATTACAGACGCCTCTCATCTTTTTAAGTGGTGGAACTTGCACTATTGCTGACTGACTAAATACTTTTTTGCCCCACTGTATATCCAGACACAACACAGTAAATTTATACACAATAAACACCTCTTTCCTTCCTCATTTTAGTTTGACCCTGCACTATCCCTGAACCGATTAACCTCAGCATAAGGCAACTTGGGCACCTTTTTCACTCAACAGGTAACTAACATCGATAGTGGATATTTAATGTAATGTGGTTTGTAGCGCAGGTACACATATCCGGTTCATTTATATGTTTTTATGTTTTGGCACTTTTGCACAATAAAAACAATTTTTCAGAAAAAATAGTTTTTGCATTGCTTTATTATTTTATTAACTTTTTTTTATTAACTTTTTAACATTGTCCCAGGATGGGTCAACAACTGTATAATGACAGATTACTGTCTTTTTTTCTATTTAAATTCTTTTTTATAACATTTTCAAGGAATTAAACGGTGCAAAATAGATGTTGGAGCCATGCATATAAAAAAAAAGAGAATAAAGATATAGTGGTATGGTAATCCAATATTTATAAAAAAAAAAAAAAACAATGCCTAAAAAATGTAACTTTATTAATGACTACTAAAAAAACTTGACAATTCACAACAAATCCACAATACTCCAGGCTCCTATTCCACCCTATTACTCCCTAATGTACCCTTCCTAGCAGCAGAGGTTGGCACCCTATCTTGTATGCAAAATGGCGCCCCCACTCAACGACGGCTCACCCTAGACACACACTGTTGAACCCTAGAACAATGCAGTCAAAAACACACAAATAAACCGTGAAAGAAAAAGAAAGGAAGGTAGGGAGTAAACTATAGGGGGTGATACCTTAACCTACAAAAGCAGACAGTATGCTTGCAGAGAAGGAGCCAAATGCAATATACTTATAACATACATGACTAAAAAATGGAACTCCAGATGAGCACACAGCAGGCTAGGGTAAAGAAAATGATATCTAAAAAGCCAAAGGCCTAAACTAACTGGCCCTTATACAACCCTATTACCACTATCCCTGCCTGACAGCAGAGGTTGGCACCCTATAAATAAACATCAGTGGTGCCCCCGCACCCGTCGGCTGACCCTCAGTACCCCTACACACTTACCCTCTCACCTCTCAAAAAATAAAGGTGGTGAGGGAACGTGTGTATGAAGAAAAAAGGGAAAGAGTGCAAAGGACAGTAAAGACTATATATAGTAGGGGTATCTCATATAAACCAACAGATTGTTTAAACCTGATTCCTTCACCAAATAGAGATACAAGAAAGGGGCCTCATAAAGATATAAACAGACATCAATCACTGTATGAATTGTTACACCAGTGAAGTGTCAAAACGGTCTCCAAAGAAGCCTTTTAGGTCATGTCATATGATAGTAATGCGGCCGACGAAACCAAGAGACTTTCCCCCATAGAAGACAGTTAACTATTGCAACTCTCCCCTATTGCACGATTCCCAACAGGTACAAAAGTGCCAACAAAATGCAGTAAGCCACATTGAACAAAAAGATAAGACATTACAGATGTAACCAGGATGTCATGACTGCCGTATGCTGTATCCTCTGGCACCGTTTTTTCCCATTAGCCTCCTGACGAACTGTCATCATGGAAGGGAAGCGCGTTGAGGCGTCTTTGTATCATGTGGACTCCAGATAAGATTTTATCTTTTTGTTCAATGTGTGTATCTAGGGTGAGCTGTCGTTGAGTGGGGGCGCCATTTTGTGTACAAGATAGAGTGCCAACCTCCACTGTTAGGAAGGGTACATTAGGGAGTAATAGGGTGGAATAGGAGCCTGGGGTATTGTGTTTTTGGATGTGGGTTTGTGGTAAATTGTCAAAAGTTTTTTAGTAGTCATTAATAAAGTTACATTTTTTAGGTATTGTTTTTTTTTTATAAATAAGCCATGCATATAAACATAAGATTGACAATATACCTGCATTTTCTCGTAATGTACAAATATCTACACGGATACCAAATCAACATCTCTAAACAGAAAACTTTATGGAAAGACAGGGGGTAAAGAAAGAGATTGGGAAGGGAGGAAGAGGAGTGTGTGTAGGATGGAGCCTTTGGGTAGGGTTAGAGTTTGGCTCCGGGAGGGGGGGGGGGGGCAGGTCACTGTGAAGAGAAACTCATGGTATATCAGTTTATTACTTGTTTGCGTGTACATGTCTTGAGATTTAGACATTGCAGGCCTGTTTAGTGATTAATATACAGTTAACATGTGAGTAGGGTATTAGTATTGGTTTACATAACTCAAACACTATAGGGCAATAGTTTCCGATATAAGTTATAGATGTTGGGAGGACATCCCAAATTTTATGACTTCACTCCCTTTCTGTAAGTGCGCCATGGGGACCATATCTCCTTAAACTGTGGCAGATCGCTGATTTAATACTCTGCAATGCTTCAGCCCTCAGAGCTTTATAGCAGCGTCTGACATGCAGGGACATCGTGCTGTGGCGATAAGAGCACAGAGGGAGCTCATTCTTCTGCGTTGCCCCATGTCGCTGTCACTATTGACTACAGAATCACAAGGGTTAAAGGCCCGCAATCGGTGCTAGCACTGATTGTGGGTGTTGTTGCAGGGTGTCAGCTTCAACTTTGAGCTGACACCCATACTGGATCGCAGTAGCGCTAAGTGTGAGCCTGCGTGATCACAGAGCCACGTATATACGGCGGTTTGTGGGTATGCAGCTTCAGTGGTGCCGTACATATATGGTGCATGTCGGGAGTTAGTAATGTAAAAAAAACTTTGTATTTCATTAGATAATACTCATTCTTACCTCTTGTTAAAAAAAAGTATAAAAAAATAAGGGCTTGTGAATGGCTTTAAATGAGGATGGTTGACTTGATTGACAATTTAAGCTTTTTGTACGCTTCCCTCCATTTATACCTTCTAATGAGTTTGTGCACTGGGTAACAATATGTAAAGGGATTTGAAAGTGACTTTTAAATAAGCATTTTTTTACTTCTGAGGATTAAATGTAGCCTTATTAAAATTGTCATCCATCCAAACCAGGAATTATTTAAATCTGTATTGCCCATATGAGCTGAAATGTGTATTTAAAGGATAAACATTACTATAGTATGTACAACATAATACGAATATTACAGTATGAGAACTTAGACACATTAATACTGTATATCATAGTATGCTACAGTTTGGACTTGTCTAGTTGTTAAAAGAAAATTATTGCATTAATAAAAAAAGAAACAAAGAAACAAAAAAAAACAAGAATTGCTGTATATTTGTTATATTTACTAAAGAACTAAATACAAAAACATTGTAATAATAATTAATAATGGCATGAAAGAATATGAATAAGAGTAATGACAAGATATCATAACAATCTTGAAGAAACCATTTACTACAAACAAGTGAATTTTAACAACCAGGCTTTTGATTAGCAATTAGAAAAAGGGTTATGTTTCATAGCAGAGAAATTATCTGCTTAAATGTGTTCATTTACTCCCCCAGTAAAGTTAAAAGTTGTGACAGTAGCCATGAACCTACAAGCATAAACAAAAATTAAAAGACATATCATCTATGTATCTATGATATTTTCCGCTAGATTGGTTTAGTTTCATTGTGAGTGACTGGATTAATAAACTGTGGGTGTTAAGAATGTGTCTACTTTTTTCAGATCTTAAAAAAATATTTTTTTCCTGTGGTAACCTGTGGTACTGTAATCTGCCACTTGCTCAGTGCATATAATTTAATCTAATGGCCCATTTATCTATAGTCTGCAGCAGAAGATTCAAGCACAGCCATAAAAACATTGTGACTAGTAATGAGTAGAGATGAGCGAATATTTCAATGTTCGGTCCGGATTACCTTTGCCGAATTTGCAATATTCGCCAATTTATTCATCGACTATTTTGCTGAACATAACCAAACTCCATTCAAGTCCATGGGAGGCAAAAAGAAACGCGTGCACAACACCTTCAAATGGCCCCGAAAAGCTGCCAGAATACTTCAAATTAGGGGGAGACACCAGGAAAGTGGCCTCAATTCACCCACAGTACAAATTCTAGCATGAAATGGCAACAACCAAGCCAAGCATGAGGTATCGGGGTCTGGAACAGCATTTACAGTTTTCAATTGTACGTTGAAGTAAAACAAGGTGGGTGAGGGATTGGTGTGGGCCTGCTGTGCTGGGAGCCCTGATACTACATGCAACAGCTCAATCTGCTTTCATGCCCAGCCACACTCAAGTGGCACAAATATCTGTTTCATAGACTACTATTGTCAAAAAAATCTAAGGATAGTAACACGATAGTTGACTCTAAGGCAGCGGATGCCTGACAGTCTTGGAGGCCTGATGCTACAGGCAACACATATGAAGGAGATCCAACCAGGATTCTACACATTTACAAAAATTAGTGGCAGACACCAACAAAGTGGCATCAATTGCAATAGAGTAGAACTAGTATAGCGGGGACTGACACCTCTTCCACTACAGCCAACCAGCAGATGAAGACTGCAATAGCCAAGGTAATGGAAACACTGTGCCATATCCTTCTGAAAGCCTGGAAGGGGCATAATTAAGTAGCCTACCACATCACAACTCGGATAAGTTGCAAAAGGTGAAAACTATGACCCAAGGAGGGACAAGGAGGTGGTACCAGGTGCTACTCCATGGCTGACCTACAGAAGGTGGCAGCTGACCTCCTACAGTGAGTAGGCAGCTAGGGCCCGAAGGAAGTATAAAGAATGCAGGCACTGTAGGGACTCTGGAACCACAGGTGCAGATGGGTCCGGCTGAGGAACAGAAAAGCAGTGGCAGGTGTGGGCTGGACCAGGTGTTAGATGGACACTGGCAGGTGCGATCTGGAGCTGCTGATGGACAGAAAAGCACAGACAGGTCAGACAGGTATGAGCAGATGGGTACAGACAGGTAAGAGCAGATGGGTACAGGGTAGACAAGCAGACAGGCGGACCTGGGGAGCCTGACAACTAGCAAGCGCATGCAAGGCACACTAACAACATAGCTCAGGCATCTCCATGTTGGAAAAGAAGCCTTAAATAGAAGGTGTCACCCAGCTATAGGCTAAGAATACCTTAGGTTGACATGGGCAGTCCCTTAAAGAGGGAGTAAGCATGCACACACCCCAAGCATAGGGCTCGGTCCTACAACTGAACCTTAGGGAACATTGACACATAGGGGGTGAGATAAGGAGGTGGTGTCTGAGTGGAAGACAGTGAATGTCATGTCTGTTAGGTATGAGGAGATCCAACAAAGGGCCAAGTCTGTAATGTCAACAGATCAGAAAGGTTAGTAGGTCATCGGTGATTTTAGTCAGAGCAGTTTCAGTGGAATGGTGCAGTCTAAAGCAAGATTGTAAGTGGTCAAATAGGGGGCAAGAGGAGAGGTGGGAGGACAGTTCAAAATGGATGTGTTGTTCCAGTACTTTGAAGTAATAGGGGATAAATGATAAAGGGCGATAGCTTGACATAGAGGATGGGTCAAAGGTGGTCTTTTTTAGGTTGAGTGTAATCGAGGTATGTTTGAATCATGAGGGAAGACACAAGGTCTTTTTTTTTAGACCAGCAAAAATCTAAAAAATCATGTTATCTGTCAATATTTTTTAAAAATGACATAGTAGAGTAAAAAAATGAAATAATTTCAGGACTACATGCATGAACTGGCACATGAGCAATCAACATGCATTAATCCATGAATATCACTGTACTAAAATGCACCCCATTGACCACATCTTCTGATTCTTCCTCCTCTCTCTCCATGGCAATTATTGTTACACAGGTCTCCGGCCGCAGAACCTCCACTTGTTTACCCCATACAGTTGGGGTGACTGAGAGCTTGTCAACTGATAAGGAAGTGGACATGCCTGCTGTTTTTGACTGATCTTACCCCATCTTTCTCAATCCACTGTAAGATCTCCCCCTGCACCTCTCTCAGAGTCAGGCAGCTTGTCATGTTCACCTTACCCCACCCTGAGTAAGAATAGCAGAGAGACCTCAATTGTACAGTTGTGCTCACTGTGAGGCAGTGACCGCTGTTACAGCTAGGGGCGCTGTCGGTACTATCTAGAATGTGCACAGAGGCATAGTGAGACCATGAGGGAGTATTGCAGTCACAGGTGTAGCTATAATTAGAATGATGAAGCAATGACTGATTAAAAGCCCTGCAGTAGAGGGTGAGGAGTGTCAGTGTTGGTCTTAGAAGCGGACAGAGCAGTTGTCTGCAGAGCCAAAGAAACTGACACCCTTCATCTCGGGCTGTCTTTTGCTTACACTGCTGTGATCCAGAGGATAAAGTGTGCTGTGCACTATGTGAGTAAAGAAACTTGAACCCAGCGTAAAGTTGTCAAGGGAAACTCGAAAAAGGGAAGCCTGGCCTGTTTAGAGACTGCAAACTAAAGCCATGTATTATGTATTCTAATGGACTGTGTGAAGTAACACATTAAAGGAATGTTTTGTTTTGAACTTGCTTGAGTCACTGCCGTTTCGCTGCATATGGTGCTACTGCTACATCACATCACATAAAAGATTCTTTCCTCCTATACATGGCAAAGCTAACAGTTTCAACTTCACCATCGTCAATTTACTAATAATAACCTTTATTTATATATTAAACTCCACATATGTCCTAACCAATTTGTGGGCACTTCACGATACTATACACAGCTTGCCGCACTGACTGTGAGCGCCGGCCGGCCGTAAAGCAGAGCACAGCAGTGACGTCAACGCTGTGCTTTACGGCCGGTGCTCACAGTCAGTGTGGGAAACTGACGTCGAGGGACGTGACAGACACTGGAATGTAAGTATGTAGTGTTTTTTTTTTACATTTACAATGGTAACCAGGGTAAACATCGGATTACTAAGTGCGGCCCTGCGCTTAGTAACCCGATGTTTACCCTGGTTACCCGGGGACTTCGGCATCGTTGGTCGCTGGAGAGCTGTCTGTGTGACAGCTCTCCAGCGACCACACAGGGACTTTCCAACGATCACGGCCAGGTCGTATCGCTGGTCGTGATCGTTGGAAAGTTGCTGAGTGTGACGGCACCTTAAGTTTTCCTTAGGGCAGTGTATGTATGGGGAGGTCCTGTATTAGTAGACCACCCATTGGTTTATGGTGTCATTTAGTATCTACTAGATTGTGGCCCGATTCTAACGCATCGGGTATTCTAGAATATGCATGGCCCCGTAGTATATGGACAATGATGATTCCAGAATTCACGGCAGACTGTGCCCGTCGCTGATTGGTCGAGGCAACCTTTATGACATCATCGTCGCCATGGCAACCATTATGACATCATCGTCGCTGTGCCCGTTGCTGAGTGGTCGAGGCCGCCAGGCCTCGACCAATCAGAGACGCGGGATGTCTACGTCCTTTATGACATCATCGTCGCTGTGCCCGTCGCTGAGTCAGCGACGCGGGATTTCCAGGACAGACAGACAGACAGACGGAAAAACCCTTAGACAATTATATATATAGACTAGATTGTGGCCCGATTCTAACGCATCGGGTATTCTAGAATATGCATGTCCCCGTAGTAGCCCTGCTGATTGGTCGAGGCAACCTTTATGACATCATTGTCGCCATGGCAACCATTATGACATCTACGTCGATACTGTGCCTGGTGGCCTCGACCAATCAGACGCGGGATGTCTACGTCCTTTATGACATCATCATCGCTGTGCCCGTCGCTGATTGGTCGAGGCCGGCAGGATTGGTCGAGGCCAATCAGAGACGCGGGTTTCTACGTCGATACTGTGCCCGTCGCTGATTTCCAGGACAGACAGACACACAGACAGACAGACAGACAGACAGCTTGTGCCATCGGGTATTCTAGAATATGCATGTCCCCGTAGTATATGGACAATGATGATTCCAGAATTCGCGGCATACTGTGCCCGTCGCTGATTGGTCGAGGCAACCTTTATGACATCGTCGCCATGGCAACCATTATGACATCTACGTCGATACTGTGCCTGTAGCTGAATCAGAAACGCAGGATTTCTACGTCCTTTATGACATCATCGTCGCTGTGCCCGTCGCTGATTGGTCGAGGCCTGGCAGCCTCGACCAATCAGACGCGGGATGTCTACGTCCTTTATGACATCATCGTCGCTGTTGCCGTCGCTGGCGGCCTCGACCAATCAGAGAGCCGGGATTTCCAGGACAGACAGACAGACAGACAGAAAGACAGACAGACGGAAAAACCCTTAGACAATTATATATATAGATTGTGGAACCAAACTGCTGCATTGGGGTGGGTATCCACCGGTACAGTTAAGCTGCTATTTAGTATGGACTGTTAATGAATAGCCTTGTCTTATGGTGTCCCCTACGGTAATTTTGCTTTTTTATTTTGTTATTTTAATTAATATTAATAAACATTGGTTTTAAATTATGGGATCTCTTCTTCCTTCTCACATGAAATTATGTGGGATTATTTATTTATATATTGCAAACATACTCTGCACAGCTTTACAAGTCAGCAGTTCATATACAATAGTCAAAAGTTAAGGTACCGTCACACATAACGATATCGTTAACGATATCGTTGCTTTTTGTGATGTAGCAATGATATCGTTAAGGAAATCGTTATGTGTGACAGCGACCAACGATCAGGCCCCTGCTGGGAGATCGTTGGTCGCTGAGGAAAGTCCAGAACTTTATTTCGTCGCTGGATCTCCCACTGACATCGCTGGATTGGCGTGTGTGACGCTGATTCAGCGATGTCTTCACTGGTAACCAGGGTAAACATCGGGTTACTAAGCGCAGGGCCGCGCTTAGTAACCCGATGTTTACTCTGGTTACCAGCGTAAACGTTAAAAAAACAAACACTACATACTTACCTTCAGCTGTCTGTCCCCGGCGCTCTGCTTCTCTGCACTCCTCCTGCATCCTGTGTCAGCGCCGGCCAGCTGGAAAGCAGAGCAGTGACGTCACCGCTCTGCTTTCCGGCTGACCGGCGCTGACAGTGCAGAGGAAAGCACAGCGCCGGAGGACAGACAGCTGAAGGTAAGTATGTAGTGTTTGTTTTTTTAACGTTTACGCTGGTAACCAGGGTAAACATCGGGTTACTAAGCACGGCCCTGCGCTTAGTAACCCGATGTTTACCCTGGTTACCGGGGACCTCGGGATCGTTGGTCGCTGGAGAGCTGTCTGTGTGACAGCTCTCCAGCGACCAAACAGTGACGCTGCAGCGATCGGCATCGTTGTCGGTATCGCTGCAGCATCGCTGAGTGTGAAGGGGCCTTTATCAAGTTTAAGATAATCAAACAAAGCAAAAAAAAGATGACCCTGCTCTTTAGAGCTCACAATCTATAATGAGGTGGGTGTCACACAAATTACAGGTGCTTATTTACAACAATGGTACAACCATCTTGAGGAAACGGGGGTAGACAAAGGCTGCATGAGCATTTTGGGTACGGTTGAGTTTCATGGCACATTATGTTTAGGGAAGTAGAGAATAGGCTATATATAAAAAGGAGTTTGATTAGGGAACATAATACGCGCTAAACAGTTTTGCTTCAGGGAGCACTGGTTGTTGAATTCTTCCAATAAAAGGGTTGGTAATTCTGAATACATGAAGCATGGCAGCAATGCATAAAAGTGGTCAAGGAAGTGGGTGGGTGATCCTGGGGGCCGGCATATGACTTCTACTCTGAGGGAGAGGGGATGGAACACCTTGATGGTGTGAACCTCAAATGAAGAATGGCATCCAATCAGCCTGTATTTATTTATTTGGTTAAAAGCAGGATTGTTGTTGGCAGTGAGGAGTGTAGCTTTATTGTAGAGTTAGCAGTGATCGTACGGTGGAATATATACATATTCCATGTGATCCAATCTGGACGTGGATAAGTCGTACACTCACTATTAATTTTCTGATAACTAATTATTGTGAACAACCTGCGGCCTCCTCAGATGAATCATTGCCCAATCGTGTCATTGTCTGAACGATAGGGACCAGCTGAGAGCTATTCACTACAAAGATCACAGCGCTTGCTTCTGCTGACTCACGGCCTGTGATCTCTGTGATACTGCAAGGCCCTCTAATCTGTTGGCCACAGAAATGCAGCCTTTCCACCTTGTGGATACAGATGGTTTCTGAAAGCTTTTGACCTTCGCAGTCCCGCAGTACCAGTTGCTCAGTCACCATTAATTCTCTAAGATATTCCACGGCTACAGCAGCAAGTTGAGGAAAAATCACCCATTCCCTGAAAAATTCCATGTCTGTCAGGGTGCATTTCAGCTCTGACACCTGGACGAGCAAGCATGGACAGAGAAGTTACATCTCGATGACTGGGCATTGGTTGACTCTGGTGGCTGTGGGGGCAGTCGGGGAAGGGGCTAATTCACAAGTCTTGCAATCCCCAATGCTTTCAGGGTGCTTGGGGATGGAGAAATAAACCACTACACACCATAAGATGGCTAACTAAACTACTAGGCAACAGGGGTTGGAGAACTAAACTACTAAACAGCTATGATTGCAGAACAAAACAAATTAACACCAGAACCTGGAGAACTAAAGTAATAGACAACAGGGGTTGGATAACTAAACTGCTAAACAGCTATGATTGCAGAAGAAAAAAAATACATACCAGCACAGAGGACAAAAATAATAGACAAAAGGGGTTGGAGAACTAAACTACTAAACAGCTTGGGTTGGAGAACTAAACAAGTACACACCAGGGGATAGAGAACTAAAGCAGCAGACACCAAGGAGTCACACCAAGTCTTGTATCCCCCAGGGCTTGCAGAACAAACCTCTGTATGTAACAGTTCTTCCAGTGCCCTCACCGTCTGCCTTAATGAAACACACGTTATAACACTGCAGAGAGAATCCCCCTAACTCCGTACTGCGCAGCCAGAGTTCACCGTAATCAGGCAGTATTTAGATTAATATGCCTTGAAGATCGCAGTCATATGGATCAACAGTTGTGGACAGCCATTACTCAAACTTGAAATGGATAGCTGTCTACACTCAACCTGGAGCCAGAAAAGGTGGTGGACCTCTGCTTGGCCAACTTAACACACGAGCCTTGCATGGCTCGCATCCTCAACCTGATGCTATAGCAAATGCTCCACCACTGTCCTAGCCTGGATGTGCTGCTGCCAAAATTACTATCATTATGTGCTCACTTCCACCATTCCACTTCAGTTGGCATAGAGATGTTTCGGACTACTGGTTAACTGGTTCACATGCAATATGACCACACCATGGAATTAATCTCTGCACATATTGCAACAACTCTGGCAGCAGTGCCAAGACCTGGTGCAGTATAGAATTTTTCATAGCCTGGCACAACACAGTATGGACGTGGATGCAATTCACAATTGCGTAATGGACAACAATGAAGGATCTCTGCACCCTTCTGCATGTATTCTTAATGGCTACTAAGATGGCTACTAAGATGGCTAGCGGTGACAATGTCATAATCAGAATCACTATCACTGGCATCTGCATGCTGGAGCACACTTTAAATAGTATGGGTGAGGAGGTGGTGGTGGTTGTTGCGGGACAAGGGGAGGAAGTATAGGAGGATTCTGTAACAACTCTGCTGGCATCACAGCATGGCCTCACATCTCTCACACAATCTTACCCACTGCTCCAGGCCATGATGTGGTTTCTGTTTAATGCCAGCTCCATGTTCTGTGTCTCTGCTCTGTGCATGCTTCATGGCTATGTGTATAGGGGGCCGGCGCCTGAACTCTCTGGTTCTTATAGGAATCAGGTGCATCTGTCTAATCAGTTCCTGACCAATTATCAAGAGGCCTCCTGTATATAGTGCAGCTGCACCCTGTGGTCTGGGCCTGTGCAATGTGTTAGCTCAGTTCGTGTTTAGCTGCTGAGTTTGCCTGGCCTTGCTCTGAGTTACTCCCTCTCTGGAGGCTTTTCTCTGTGCTATTGCCTTGATCTTGTAGTCCGCCCTCCAGGAGGCAGAATATCCTGGTCCCTGTGTCTTTGTCCCTGTGTCTTGTTCTATTGCCTTGTCTGTACTTTGTCTTTTCTCGGTCTCCTTGTCTGTGGCTTCCTTCCCTGCTTTCTTTCCTTGTGTTTTCTGTCTGCTTACACTCCGCACTCTTGCGGCTCTGCACTCAGACCTTGCTTCGCACTCTCTGGCTTTGCTCTGTGGCTCCGCTCTTGGCTCCGCCTCCAGCGTCTCTGCTCTTGGCTCCACCTCCAGCGTCTCCGCCCTTGGCTCCGCCTCCAGCGTCTCCGCTCTTGGCTCCGCCTCCAGCATCTCCGTTCTTGGCTCCGCCTCCAGCATCTCCGCTCTTGGCTCCGCCTCCAGCGTCTCCGCCCTTGGCTCTGCCTTCTCCTTCTCTTCTCTTAGTTCCACCTTCTACTTGTTACTTGGTCCTCCTGTCTGAACAGGTTCCAACCTGTTTCTCATACCTGCCTGCAGACCGGTCCCTACCGGTTCTTCCTATGTTCCAGCCGTACCCGCCTGCCTACCAGAGAGCCAGCCGTGTCCGCCTGCCCGCCAGTGTCTCTGTTGTACCCGTCTGCCTGCCTGTGTCCCAGGCGTGCCCGCCTGTCAGCCAAAGTGCCAGCCGTGCCAGCTCCGTTCCTTAGTGGGATCAGCAGCCACAGCCAGACATCACCCTGGAGTGGCACCTGGTAGTTTCCTATTGCACAAGTCTGCCCTCACCATCAGAGGCTCCAGCAAACACCTAGGAAGCTACTTAGTTACGCCACTTCCAGGGAAGTTTGGTCTGTGGTCCAGAGGGGCCACACCCCTGTATGCCCGCACCAACCAGTCTGGGCGCGTGCATGATAGTTTGCACAGGCCATGGCCTCCGCTGTATCCCATGTCCTACCGCTCTCAGAGCATGATGAACTTTCTCTCTACCAGTATGAGCAAGCTGAAGAATTTGTTCCGCCCTGTGTCGTTCCAATTGAGGAGACCTCGGGCCCAATCATAATTTCAAATGCTCTCTACAATCAACTTCGGGCATATGAGGAAGAGCACAACCCAGCAGACCCACCTAGGTTCTATGGGAATCCAGAGGAATGCCAAAGCTTCCTGGAACAGTGCTTGCGCTACATCCTGCAGAATGCAGCTTGTTTTCCCTCTGACCGAATTAAGGTGGGCTATATCATGTCCTACCTAGCAGGAGATGCTTTATTATGGATTTGTCACCTCTGGGAAGCAGGGGATCCTATCGTCATGAGTCTTGGGGCCTTCCTGGTGGCCTTCCATAAAGTCTTTGACGAGCCTCGTCCTGCTGCTCCTGTGAAGTCTTCCCCATCTAGATCTAAGAGGCGGTCCACACGGGCGAAACCCGTGAAGAAATCGTCACGTCTGACCAAGTCCGTCCAAGACCCACCTGTTCCTCTACCTGTCCCAGCAGCTACCCAAGCAAAACCCCAGAAGGCTGATAAAAGTGGGCTGGCAAAGCAGCAGCCCAAATCCAGCCGCAAGAAGGGAACGCGGTATCGCTGCGGTAGCAAGGAACATCCTGACGGTCTCTGCCCTGTAGATCTAAAACTCCAAAACCCTGGGCCAGCAGGAGAGGCTGCCCTAGGTGAGAGTTCTTCCTCTCCATTAAAATCAAAGACTGTGTCTCTGTTTTCTGGGAGCTTTGGTGTGGTAAAGTCGCCAACCATTTGGAGTCGGTGTGTGGTCTCTGTCATACAGCTCCAGAACCCGGTAAGGGCGTTGTCTGAAGTTGGTCAAGCCCTACTCAAGAGCAGTCTAGTCCTGCAAGGACAACTACAGCTCCAAGTTGGAGCCTTATACACAAAGAAGTTTGTCTACCGTATGCTGTCTGTTATGCCCATGGGTCATTCTGAGCCAAGGACTCTACCACCCGCTCTGGTCAAGAGTTCCAGTAAAGTGCTTCGTTTGAACTTTCCCAGTCTTGAGACGTGTCTGGTTCCCATGCGTCAAAGACACTCAGCAGTGTCATCTTCTTCAGCTGGTCTGCTAGTCGTCGAGTCAAGGTGTGCTGACGTCACCGAAGATGGGGAAACGGTGACGATGTCTCCACACATCTCCAGCGACTATACCAGAAAACAGTTAGTCGTCGAGTCAAGGTGTGCTGACGTCACCGAAGATGGGGAAACGGTGACGATGTCTCCACACATCTCCAATGACTATACCAGTAAACAGTTGTCGAGTCAAGGTGTGCTGATGTCACTGAAGATGGGGAAGCGGTGACTATCTCTCCACACATCTCCAATGACTATACCAGTAAACAGTTAGTCGTCGAGTCAAGGTGTGCTAACGTCACTGAAGATGGGGAAGCGGTGACTATCTCTCCACACATCTCCCACGACTATTCCTGTAATCTGTTCCTAGGAACATGCCCGCCATTTGGACGATTTCTTCTGGATAACGGGCAGAAGATGGTTCCTATGTGGATACCTTCAGCGTCCTTGTGGCCGGCTGGTGAAGATTTCAAAACAGAAGTTTGTTCACCTCAATTTTTCTCTGACCCGATGGAGCTGTTGTTCTCCACTCTCATCTCTAATGACTTTTCTTGTGCTCTGTACCTAAGAACATCTCTGCTACCTGTCGAGCAAAAGTTGAATCCTATGAGAAGGCTTCCAGTTTCCATATGTCCGGCTGGTGAAGATGTCAAGACAGCAGCATTCAATTCCCTGTTACCTGTCTACCTGAAGGATGTGGTCCAGCTCATTGTGGAAGCTAACCCTGTTAAGCACCAAGAGACTTTCCTGTTAAGCACCAAGAGACTTTGTTTTATGAGATTCCTGGTGACCCGCCTGCCTTATTCTACCCTGAAGATGTCATGTTGGCCTGGACTATGTGTGCTCCTATCCTTCTTCTACAAGTTATTCTGGCGGGCTTGAAGAAGAGGGGCCGTAAAGGGGGGGGTACTGTAACAACTCTGCTGGCATCACAGCATGGCCTCACATCTCTCACACAATCTTACCCACTGCTCCAGGCCATGATGTGGTTTCTGTTTAATGCCAGCTCCATGTTCTGTGTCTCTGCTCTGTGCATGCTTCATGGCTATGTGTATAGGGGGCCGGCGCCTGAACTCTCTGGTCCTTATAGGAATCAGGTGCATCTGTCTAATCAGTTCCTGACCAATTATCAAGAGGCCTCCTGTATATAGTGCAGCTCCACCCTGTGGTCTGGGCCTGTGCAATGTGTTAGCTCAGTTAGTGTTTAGCTGCTGAGTTTGCCTGGCCTTGCTCTGAGTTACTCCCTCTCTGGAGGCTTTTCTCTGTGCTATTGCCTTGATCTTGTAGTCCGCCCTCCAGGAGGCAGAATATCCTGGTCCCTGTGTCTTTGTCCCTGTGTCTTGTTCTATTGCCTTGTCTGTACTTTGTCTTTTCTCGGTCTCCTTGTCTGTGGCTTCCTTCCCTGCTTTCTTTCCTTGTGTTTTCTGTCTGCTTACACTCTGCACTCTTGCGGCTCTGCACTCAGACCTTGCTTCGCACTCTCTGGCTTTGCTCTGTGGCTCCGCTCTTGGCTCCGCCTCCAGCGTCTCCGCTCTTGGCTCCGCCTCCAGCGTCTCTGCTCTTGGCTCCGCCTCCAGCATCTCCGCTCTTGGCTCCGCCTCCAGCGTCTCCGCTCTTGGCTCCGCCTCCAGCATCTCCGCTCTTGGCTCTGCCTTCTCCTTCTCTTCTCTTAGTTCCACCTTCTACTTGTTACTTGGTCCTCCTGTCTGAACAGGTTCCAACCTGTTTCTCATACCTGCCTGCAGACCGGTCCCTACCGGTTCTTCCTATGTTCCAGCCGTACCCGCCTGCCTACCAGAGAGCCAGCCGTGTCCGCCTGCCCGCCAGTGTCTCTGTTGTACTCGTCTGCCTGCCTGTGTCCCAGCCGTGCCCGCCTGTCAGCCAAAGTGCCAGCCGTGCCAGCTCCGTTCCTTAGTGGGATCAGCAGCCACAGCCAGACATCACCCTGGAGTGGCACCTGGTAGCTTCCTATTGCACAAGTCTGCCCTTACCATCAGAGGCTCCAGCGAACACCTAGGAAGCTACTTAGTTACGCCACTTCCAGGGAAGTTTGGTCTGTGGTCCAGTGGGGCTACACCCCCGTATGCCCGCGCCAACCAGTCTGGGCGCGTGCGTGACAGATTCCTTTAGGGTTAACAATATCTTTAAGTTCAGGTCTGTTGTCTCACAGGCAGTCGCCATGGGAGGAACAAATGGTGAATGACCATTAAAAAGAAGGAAGGAGCCCCTGGTCCTGGGTCACCCGACAGCTGTGTCATGACACAATTTCTAATTGAGATGTCCCCTACTGTCTTATGCTAGTAACAGAATAAATTTTGGGGGCCTGTCGTTGAGGCCTGTATAACATTTACAACAGCCTCCAAACAATTTCAAAGTGAAATGTCCCCTACTGCATTACGATAGTAACAGAAGAATATTTTTTTGGCCTGTTGATGAGGCCTATATTACATTGTCTGCATGCTCCAAACAATTTCAAAGTGAGATGTCTCCTACTGTATGACGTTAGTAACCGAAGAATTTTTTTTGGCCTGTCTATGAGTCCGGAAATAACATTGACTAGATGCTACAAACAATTTCTAGTTGAGATGTCCCCTACTGTATTGCGTTAGTAACAGAAGAAAGAATTGCTTAAGTGTGGATGATGGCTGGATCACAAAGAAGATATGCGCCAAACAATTTTTTACTTTGATGACCCCTACTGTATTATATTAGTAACAGAAGAATTTTTTTGGCCTATCGATGAGGCCGGCATAACATTGACTAGATGCTCAAAACAACTTCAAACTGAGATCTCCCCTTCTGTATCATGTTAGTAACATTAAAAAATATATATTTTTAGTGTGGATGAGGCTTATATAATCTAGAAGATTTTCTGTGGTGTTGGAACGCCCTCTTTCCTACAGTTCCTGCTGGTAAGGTGCAAGTTTGCCGGAGAAATATGGCCGCTGTATCGTTTGATGAACTGAGCATGAAAAGGGTCATGATGGCAGGAATGGGAATGTACAACAGGATCAATAACAGGGCAGCTATAGGAGGTATGAGATCCAGGATCCAACCTACAACGATTAGACGTTTACCCAACACAAATTATCAGAGAGCGTTTGATGTTCTTCAGAAGATAGGTATAACAGATGCGCATCTCAAGCTAGGCATAAAAGATGCCAGAGAAACACTGGATGCCAAAGATGTATATAATCTAAAACATAGGCTCAAAAGAATTTCAAATTAAGATCTTGGCTTCTGTATCACACTTGTAAAAAAAAAATTATTGTGCACAGCTCTGCACACAAAACAATTTCAGTGCCACTAAATGACATCGTTGAATATAGCGGGCTGTATCACATTTAGCAACAGAAAAAAACATATTTTAATATGCGTGAGGTCTGCAGACAGTTTCATATCCCTGCCACAAAATGACAATGTGGGATACGGTAGGTTGTATCACGTTTAGCAACAGAAAAATTTTTTTTTTTAATACACATGAGCTATGCTCACTGTGGAGTTTCAGTGCCACTGAATAACAAGGTGAGATATGCATGGTAAATCATGCTAGCAACTGCACCAAAAAATATTTCTTCTTGCACAGCAGCTCAAGTCACACAACAATGTCACCATACTAAATGACAAAGTGGGATATGGCATGTTGTTTCACATTTAGCTAGTGAAAAAAAAAGATTTAGAACACTATACTGGTGCATGGAGCACAAAAGAAGCAGTGCACAACACGCTTGCATGAAATGTGCCCTGCTGTCTTTGTGGACCTCAGTAATGGAAAAAAAATGCTGGAAGGTCTATTTCACAGCCACACAGGACACTACCTAGCTAAACTATCTGAGTAAGAAATAACCGCCTAGCTAACTACCTAATAACTAGCTGCTAACACTGCCAGTGTCAGGAGCAGGAGTAGCCTCTCTGCGCTGTTAGTGTTAAAATTGTGCTAAATCAAGATGTCCACTCTCTATATGGAGAGGGATATGTGATTTCAGAAGCCCATGACACAAGCCATTGCGTCAGGACATTGTGGATGTTTCCTGTGCCCTGATTGGCTAGCTGCAATGTGCACACATAGGAAAAAGAAATACAATTACTGTTTACAAGCATGCCGTGCCTCTGAGCTCTGCAAACCCCCTCCCTTCATTAAATCCATGCCCCATGCTCATGATACACCACCATTATCATAGCAAAAGTGATGAAAATACTTTTGTGGCAACACAAATATTTTCCTGCACTTTTTACCAAATGTTTTGCTCGTGTTTCTGATCACGAATCCGAATATGCCAAATTCGTGCTGAATTTATGTTTGGTGATCATTTTCCAAACAAACTTGCTAATCACTAGTGATGAGCGAGCACTAAATTGCTTGGGTACTCGTTATTCGAGTTGAGCAAATCGTAAGGTGCTCTACCCGCTTACAGAGTATAATGACAGTCAATTGGAATCTCAAGCATTTTTCCTGCAGCCCCCCAGAAGTCTGGAGGGGTTCTAAAGATTGCTGGAAAAAAATGATGAGGTAGCTGCTGGGAACAATGTTGTCAGAGTAGTACGTCACTTTTATGAACTGACAATAAAACATACAAAACCGCGGCTAAAATTATTTTCACTGGAGAAAATATTAAGAAACATTCTTCCCAGGATAATGACTTGTATACAAGTCAAAATAAATAATAGAAAAAAAATGCTCCTCCACATCTTGGGCTATGTTCACATATAGTGTTTTTTGCTGAGTTTTTGCATGTTTGCATTGCTTTCAATGATGAAAAAAACATTCTACAGAAAATGTAATTTAATAATTTTAATATCATATCTGGCCATGTGGTGTGTAAGACATGATCAGACACATCCTGTTTAATTTATGAAGGAGGGACTCTGAAAACCACAAAAATTTTTCCAGGGTCATTAGTTGGCCAACACTACTTGTAGAAGGCCATCAGGCGGCCTTTATTATTGTAAGAGAGCCAGTAGGTGGCCCATGCTATTATCAGAGGGCCATCAGTCGGCCCTGACTCTAGTTTTAGAGGGCCAGCAGGCAGCTCTCAATAAGCATTTTTGGAGGGCCAACAGACGGCTATGCTTTGCATAGCCATATATTGCTACTGCAATATAATTTATCCATCTGAGGTGGGCAAATATTCTTTTTCATATTAATACTGTTTGAAACTTGGAGGACTAGCTGGCGGCCCTCTCAGTTTAGAGAAGAAAAGCAGGTGGTCCCCACTATTTTTGGAGGGCCAGCAGGCATCTTGTGGACACATGAGACAATGATAAAGGTTTTTTGGTAAAGCACATCATTCTACTGTTAGAAACTGTTTAGTTTGTTACTATCCGCCACTTTCTTGTGGAGTTCTGGCTGGCGGTCTTTTTCCTCTGGTGCTGGGTTTGTCTTGGGTCAGGTGTTTGTTTCACTATTAACCAGCACCTTCCTCCCAGTCCTTGCTGGACAACAGTGTTAATTTGCTTGAGCTCTAGCTTGGTGCTTTGCTTTGTGTTCTGTGTGTGTTATTTGTGCAGTACTGGTACCTTTGGTTTTGCCAGCCTTAGTTTCTGTTTTCTATTAGTTTCTGCATCCTTCTCTGTGTTTTCTACTAGGAGGACCCATTTTTGTACCCAGTCCTTAGTTCTTTTAGGGTACCCCTTCCTCTTATCTATAGGTCTTCACTTGAGATTAACCTAGGATCATCGGTGGGTCTATTCACAAGGAATGGGTCACCCACTCCATTATAGGGTTTCAGCCTTGTCATAGTGCAGGGTCAGTTTTTCCCCTTTCTACCTTAGTCCTGTGTTGCAGATCCATAACATCTACTGTTTACTGTATGTGGAATGAGGCCTTCAAATAAAAGAACACAGTACTTACAGTCAAACATGGTGGAGACTCAAATATATTTAGGGGTTGTTTTACTGCCTCTGGCCTTGGGAGCCATGATTGTGTTCAAGGCATGATGAACTGGGAAGATTTGCTATGCAGTGGCGGAATCTGAAAGCTGGGGTTGCATCCTAGGCCAAGACAATGACCCCAAACATACTTAAAGAAGCACCGAGAAATAGATGAAAACAAGCATTTGATAGTTAAGAAGTGGTAATTCCAGCTCCAATAGCGTAAAGTGTCTCACCAATATCTCTTAGACACAGATGTTAGAGAGAAACTGTGAATGGACACATTACATTTTGCCTGCTCTGATGACTTTCTGAGTACAGAACACCGTAAAAACATGAATCAGTCAATGAGCCCAATGGAAAAAAGCAGCAGCAAGGCTTAAAATTTATGAAGCAACAATCCCTGATTAGATTCCTCTCATACACTATCCCTGGCAACTTTACCCGTGTTGGTTATCTGGGAAACAGTTGCCCACCTTGTGTCTCTGGCCACCGCACTGCTGTTTTCTGTTGTCGCACTGCAGATACCTCCCCCTGTGCGCTGCTGTCCTCAACTTGCATGTCACCTTGCCAGGTTGGGTCAGTGACATGATCGTCCACCACCTCATCTTCTACTTCCACCCACTGTGGTCATCCTCCTGGCTTGTTGATGTAACAATGTCACTTTTTGGCAATTGTATCTCATCATAATCCACCTCTTGAGACAGTATTTGCAGTTTGTCCCCATCGCCTTCTTGTGAGTGTGGATGCTTAAATATTTGGGCATCGCACATGTGATCTCCTCATGTCCCGGTTGAAACAGGCAGCATGAGAGGCCAAAATCTATAAATTTAAATGTGAACAGCTCTTTGGAATGTCCAAGTGTGAGAAAACTTGTCTACAGGCACTCGGCATGGTGAGAGGATGGATGATCAGGGTGAGGATTATGTGGTTCAGAAGTATCAATATAGTGATGCCATTTCTAACTAACCAAGTCTGTCTTTTTGTTTTGATACACAACTAGAGCACTATAAAGACAACTAGATACACAACTAGAGCACATAATATATTATACGCCTAAAAGCACCATTCAGTATGACTATTGCAGGAAAATTTGCCCACTTCAGATGGACATCTTTAATGGTAGTATCAATATAATGATGCTATTTCTAACCAACCAACTGTGGCTTTTTTATTTTGATGCACAACTGGAGCAGTATAAATGGCGTAATATTTGTCTGCTTAAAAAAATGGCAGTAATACTATAACACACAAATTTGCCCTCCTCACATGGACTTGTTATAGTGCCAGAGAAATAAAGCGATGCTATTTCTAAAAAACAACTTTGGCTTTTTTATTTTGATGTAGAACTGGGACATTATAAATGGCGTAATATTTGTCTGCTGAAAAAAATTGTCAGAAATACTAGCACAGGAAAATGTGCCCACCTCACATGGACTATAAATGTTATATGATGTTTCACCGCTGATAAAACGTTGCAGTTTTATAGCTGGAAAATGTTTTCACCTCAAACTGGCTACACTGCTTGAGCAATATACTGATGCTATTGAGATCCAACCAAGTCTCGCTGTACGCTTTTGATGCCCAACTGTCACAGTAAAAATGGTGTGTGATATTTCCTGCTCAGAACAATTTTCAGAATTAAGAGCAAAAATAAGAAATATTAATAGCTCTGAGAAGAGCTTCTGGTATGAGTTGAGGCAGCAAGTGAAATTAGCGCTATCCTGTCCTATACGATCCTACACTACAATCTCTCCCTAAGTTCTGCTTATAGCAGTATTAATATTGATTATAATTAGCCCCAAGAATGGCTGTTGTCATAGTTGAAATATAAATGTGGTTGAATCCCTGCCTATACGCAACTACAACTCTGTCTCTCTTTCAGCAGCACCTCTCCCTGCTCTGCCTGTTTCCGGCTTACAGTGGGCTGAGCATGGTGTCACCAGTCTTATATAGACCTGACGACGCTATGTGGCCAGCCAATCACAGTAATGCCACAACCATGATGGCTACAGCATTACAGTGACTGACAGGCAATACCCGCTAGTTTATCGGGTGTCTATAAAACACCAAACATGTGGAGGCGGGGATTTGAGCTTCCACTCGATTCTTCAAAATATATTCACCGAGTAACGAGTATCAAAAGCACACTGATACTTGAGCGAGTAACGAGAAGTGACACGCACACTCGCTCATCACTAATAGACTGATAAGAAAGAAGAAAGTTTTTAACCCTTAATTTTTCATGTAAGGTTCATTGGACCCCAACCAAATTTGTTTTCTTCATATTTCCGCAAGCATGGAAGATAGTTAACAGTTCGTTTTGGTAAGTTCCAAACTCAGGCACCCCTACCTCCTCGATGCATCACAAGACTTGATATTGATTACACATGCAACAATGAGGTGTTTGCAACTAATACTGTAAGTATTTTGGCGCAACTAATTGAAGGTTAATTTCACAAATTACAGCAGTTTTGAATATACTATTTAGAGGTAGGACGAATATTCTTTCTTCTTCTATGCATTCTGAAAACTCATTTTTTCAACTTTTTTATTTTCCATTTTTTTCTCGTATGCCTCTGTCTCTATTCCTTGTTTTATATTGGTTTCCTTTACATCCAAGTACATATGCCTATGTTGGCTTTAATAATAGTGTTCTGCTGCAATACAGTCTAGTTACCATAGCAACTAACTACAATTTCTATCTTCATATTACATTCTGGTATTACTTCGTAACATTTTGAATCAGTTTATGTGACTTTGAATTGATTATGAACTTCTATTGACAATTGTTTCGCTTACTTTGAAATATCACCCTTTTTCACAGTCAAAGACAAAACTACGGTACATCTTTTTTTGTGTATTATTGTGACATTGTATTCGATATACAATTATTTTAAAGCATTTTAGTATGATTTTGCACATGGAACAGTGATCACAGAGCCATCATGGGGTAACCTGGACGAAAGACAGACAAACAAGTAGAACAGGAGACACCATGAGACACAAAGCCAGGGATTCAGGGAACAACAGGAACTGAAGATGTATAGTCAGTCTAGGCTGGGCAGTAGCCACAGGGAAAGGGGGCCGAGCTCAACCATGAAGCTAAAAAAGATGTATAACACTCACATCACTGGCGGACACAGACAAAATAGGGCCCCTGTGCAAGAATAATCGGACACTTTGCAATCCAATAGCTCATCATACTGCACATTTCCACATGAGTTTGCACCAAAGAAATGTCCGCACTTGACTCACAGGGCAACTATTTTTCTGATTATTCTTGAAAATTGCCTGACAAGTGTTGAATTGTGCTACCCACAAGAAATTAACTAAACTCTCCACTTCATGTCTTTAATTTTAGATTAGCAGCTCATATTTTTCTTATTTATTTCACCTTTTTTTCACCTTCTATCATTTTACTGTGATGGAGGTTTATTCACCTTCATGGAACAAGAAAGTGAAGCTGATATCTGTCATTCTACTTATGAAAGCTCTCCACAGACTTGTTTGATACGTGCATATCTCTACCAGGTTAACAGACTTTTTTCCAGGAAACATTTGATAGTTTTTAAATAAATATAATTTTTTTTTGTTTAGATGCAGTAACTGCATATCTATTGCTCCGCCTGTGCTTTGCTACCTACATGCAATAAACATGCAGCTCAGGCAGGAAATACACTGATGAAATGTTATATCACTTAGAAAAAGCAGTCCATGTACACTGCGCTGTGCAATATTAAACTAATGGTGGGATGAAACTTCAATATGGTCTGTGACTAAAGATGAGTGAACACGAACTTAAAAGTTTGAGGTTCATGCCGGACAGTTAGTGTCCGGAGCTAATTGACGACCACGAACTTCTCCCAGAATGTTCAGCGTTCCAGAGGAAGAAAAGAAGAGAGAGATTTTATTTTTCTAGCTCCAAGGTTCTGGTCCACATTGTTTTCAGTGGAGATAGGGTTATGGTTCAAGTTTGCGTATGATTCTGGTGCCCGAACCGATCTTTGGACTAAAGTTTATATCAGGTACCAAAACCCAAACTTCTACCTGTCTGCTCATCCCTGTTTGATGTGATTGCTGAACTTTGGGAAGTACTATGTACACAAATTTCTTATGCAACACTAGTCCAATGAAACATGCTTCTAATGCTGGGTAGCCAACTGTCATGATCCCAATGGCAGGGGATCACCCAAGGACAAGCACAGATACAAACAAGCTCTAGGGCGATGGAACCTGAGCTGACCGCGACCCTGAACCTAACACACAAATAAAAGTAGCCGGGGAACGTGCCTACGATGATCCTAGACGTCTCGCTCCAGCCGAAGATCTAACTTCCCCTATTAGTAGAAACACAGACCTCTCTTGCCTCCAGAGAAATCCCCCACAGAAATAGCAGCCCCCCACATATAATGACGGTGAAATGAGAGGAAAGCACATACGCAGTATGAAAACAGTTTCGGCAAAATGAGGCCCGCTAAAGCTAGATAGCAGAGGATACAAAAGTGAACTGCGCGGTCAGCGAAAAACCCTTCAAAAAACCATCCTGAAATTACTTGAACTCATGTGCCAACTCATGGTACATGAGGAGCAATTTCAGCCCACTAGAGCAACCAGCAGCAAGAATCACATATCTGCAGGCTGGACTAAAAACCAAATAAAGCAAAACACCAAAACAGGAAAATCCAAACTTAGCTTGACCAGAAGGTTCTAGGAGCAGGGAGCAGAGGTAACAAGACACACTGGATACATTGATAACCGGCGAGGAAATGCCAGCAAAGCCAGGTTAAATAGGAAACTCCCATATGCTGATGGATCAGGTGGAACCCAGAAACCCAGGAAAGACAAGTCACCCAGTACCATCAGTAACCACCAGAGGGAGCCCAAAAACAGAACTCACAACAGTACCCCCCCCTTGAGGAGGGGTCACCGAACCCTCACGAGAACCACCAGGGCGACCAGGATGAGCCCTATGAAAAGCGCGAACCAAATCATCAGCATGAACATCCGAGGCAACCACCCAAGAATTATCCTCCTGACCATAACCCTTCCACTTGACCAAATACTGGAGTTTCCGTCTGGAAACACGAGAATCCAAGATCTTCTCCACAACATACTCCAATTCTCCCTCCACCAGCACTGGAGCAGGAGGCTCAAGCGAAGGAACAACAGGTACCTCATACCTCCGCAACAACGACCGATGGAACACATTATGAATAGCAAACGATGCCGGGAGATCCAAACGAAACGACACAGGGTTAAGAATTTCCAAGATCCTATAGGGACCGATGAACCGAGGCTTGAACTTAGGAGAAGAGACCTTCATAGGAACAAAACGAGAAGACAACCACACCAAGTCACCAACAAGAAGTCGAGAACCCACGCGGCGACGGCGATTAGCAAACTGCTGAGCCTTCTCCTGGGACAACTTCAAATTGTCCACCACATGACTCCAAATCCGGTGCAACCTATCCACCACCATGTCCACTCCAGGACAATCAGAAGGTTCCACCTGACCAGAGGAAAAACGAGGATGAAACCCCGAATTACAAAAGAAAGGAGAAACCAAGGTAGCAGAACTAGCCCGATTATTAAGGGCAAACTCGGCCAGCGGCAAAAAGGTAACCCAGTCATCCTGATCAGCAGAAACAAAACACCTTAAATAAGTTTCCAAGGTCTGATTAGTTCGTTCAGTCTGGCCATTCGTCTGAGGATGGAATGCAGACGAAAAGGACAAATCAATGCCCATCTTAGCACAGAACGTCCGCCAAAATCTAGACACAAACTGGGATCCCCTGTCAGAAACGATGTTCTCAGGAATCCCATGCAAACGAACCACATTCTGAAAAAACAGAGGGACCAACTCAGAGGAGGAAGGCAACTTAGGCAAGGGTACCAGATGAACCATTTTAGAAAAGCGATCACACACAACCCAGATGACGGACATTTTTTGAGAGACAGGGAGATCCGAAATAAAGTCCATGGAAATGTGCGTCCAAGGCCTCTTCGGGATAGGCAAAGGTGACAACAATCCACTGGCCCGAGAACAGCAAGGCTTAGCCCGAGCACAAACCTCACAAGACTGCACAAAAGAACGCACATCCCTCGACAAGGAAGGCCACCAAAAAGACCTGGCCACCAAGTCTCTAGTACCAAATATTCCAGGATGACCTGCCAACGCAGAAGAATGGACCTCGGAGATGACTCTACTGGTCCAATTATCCGGAACAAACAGTCTCTCAGGCGGACAACGATCAGGTTTACCCGCCTGAAACTCCTGCAAAGCACGTCGCAAGTCTGGGGAGACAGCAGACACAATCACCCCATCCCTAAGGATACCAGAGGGCTCAGAATTTCCAAGGGAGTCAGGCACAAAACTCCTAGAAAGAGCATCCGCCTTCACATTCTTTGAACCTGGCAGGTATGAAACCACAAAATTGAAACGAGAGAAAAACAGTGACCAACGAGCCTGTCTAGGATTCAGACGCCTGGCAGACTCAAGGTAAATCAAATTTTTGTGATCAGTCAAGACCACCACACGATGTCTAGCACCCTCTAGCCAATGACGCCACTCCTCAAATGCCCACTTCATGGCCAAAAGTTCCCGATTACCAACATCATAATTCCGCTCAGCCGGCGAAAACTTTCTAGAAAAAAACACGCATGGCTTCATCACTGAGCCATCGGAGCCTCTCTGTGACAAAACCGCCCCCGCTCCAAGCTCGGAAGCATCAACCTCAACCTGAAAAGGGAGCGAAACATCTGGCTGACGCAACACAGGAGCAGAAGAAAACCGGCGCTTAAGTTCCTGAAAGGCCTCCACAGCCGCAGGAGACCAATTAGCAACATCAGCACCCTTCTTAGTCAAATCCGTCAAAGGCTTAACAACACTAGAAAAATTAGTTATAAAACGACGATAGAAATTAGCAAAGCCCAAGAACTTCTGTAGACTCTTAAGAGATGTAGGCTGCGTCCAGTCACAAATAGCCTGAACCTTGACGGGATCCATCTCAATAGTAGAAGGGGAAAAAATATACCCCAAGAAAGAAATCTTCTGGACTCCAAAGAGACACTTTGAGCCTTTTACAAACAAGGAATTGGCCCGCAGGACCTGAAACACCTTCCTGACCTGCTGAACATGAGACTCCCAGTCATCAGAAAAAACCAAAATATCATCCAAATACACAATCATAAATTTATCCAGATATTCACGGAAAATATCGTGCATAAAGGACTGGAAGACTGAAGGAGCATTAGAAAGTCCAAAAGGCATTACCAAATACTCAAAATGGCCCTCAGGCGTATTAAATGCGGTTTTCCACTCATCACCTTGCTTTATTCGTATAAGATTATACGCACCCCGAAGATCAATCTTAGTGAACCATTTAGCCCCCTTAATGCGAGCAAACAAATCAGTCAACAATGGCAAAGGATACTGATATTTTACGGTAATCTTATTCAAAAGACGATAATCTATACAAGGCCTCAAGGAACCATCTTTTTTGGCCACGAAAAAAAAACCTGCTCCCAAAGGGGACAAAGATGGACGAATATGTCCCTTTTCCAAGGACTCCTTAACATAATCCCGCATAGCAGTATGCTCTGGCACTGACAGATTGAACAAACAACCTTTAGGAAATTTACTGCCTGGAATTAAATTTATAGCACAATCGCAATCCCTGTGAGGAGGAAGTGAACTGAGCTTAGGCTCCTCAAAAACATCCCGATAGTCAGACAAAAACACAGGAATCTCAGAAGGAGTAGATGAAGCGATAGAAATCGGAGGTGCATCATCATGAACCCCCTGACAACCCCAGCTTAACACAGACATTTTTTTCCAGTCAAGGACTGGATTATGAGTTTGTAGCCATGGCAGACCAAGTACTAGAACATCATGCAAATTATACAGTACCAGGAAGCGAATCACCTCCTGATGAACGGGAGTCATACGCATGGTCACTTGTGTCCAGTACTGAGGTTTATTCATAGCCAAAGGTGTAGAGTCAATTCCCTTCAAAGGAATAGGGACTTCCAGAGGCTCCAGACTAAACCCACAGCGATTGGCAAATGACCAATCCATAAGACTCAGGGCAGCGCCTGAATCCACATAGGCATCAACGGAAATGGATGATAATGAACAAATCAGAGTCACAGACAGAATGAACTTAGACTGTAAAGTACTAATGGCAACAGACTTATCAACCTTTTTTGTGCGTTTAGAGCATGCTGATATAACATGAGCTGAATCACCACAATAAAAGCACAACCCTTTTTTCCGCCTATACTTTTGCCGTTCACTTCTGGACTGAATTCTATCACATTGCATTATCTCAGGTGACGGTTCAGACGACACCGCCAAATGATGCACAGGTTTGCGCTCCCGTAAACGCCGATCAATCTGAACAGCCATAGTCATAGACTCATTCAGACCAGCAGGCGCAGGGAACCCCACCATAACATCTTTAATGGCCTCAGAAAGGCCATCTCTGAACTTTGCAGCCAGAGCGCACTCATTCCACTGAGTAAGCACCGACCACTTCCTCAGACTACTTATCCTCCTACTTCAGCCAATACAATTAACACTTTGTGGGCCGGTTATACTGTCATGATCCCAATGGCAGGGGATCACCCAAGGACAAGCACAGATACAAACAAGCTCTAGGGCGATGGAACCTGAGCTGACCGCGACCCTGAACCTAACACACAAATAAAAGTAGCCGGGGAACGTGCCTACGATGATCCTAGACGTCTCGCTCCAGCCGAAGATCTAACTTCCCCTATTAGTAGAAACACAGACCTCTCTTGCCTCCAGAGAAATCCCCCACAGAAATAGCAGCCCCCCACATATAATGACGGTGAAATGAGAGGAAAGCACATACGCAGTATGAAACCAGTTTCAGCAAAATGAGGCCCGCTAAAGCTAGATAGCAGAGGATACAAAAGTGAACTGCGCGGTCAGCGAAAAACCCTTCAAAAAACCATCCTGAAATTACTTGAACTCATGTGCCAACTCATGGTACATGAGGAGCAATTTCAGCCCACTAGAGCAACCAGCAGCAAGAATCACATATCTGCAGGCTGGACTAAAAACCAAATAAAGCAAAACACCAAAACAGGAAAATCCAAACTTAGCTTGACCAGAAGGTTCTAGGAGCAGGGAGCAGAGGTAACAAGACACACTGGATACATTGATAACCGGCGAGGAAATGCCAGCAAAGCCAGGTTAAATAGGAAACTCCCATATGCTGATGGATCAGGTGGAACCCAGAAACCCAGGAAAGACAAGTCACCCAGTACCATCAGTAACCACCAGAGGGAGCCCAAAAACAGAACTCACAACAGCCAACATGACATGCACAAGGTATACGATTTCTATGTGATGATTAAGTCCACAAAATAAGAAAAAAGCAACACATCCGCACTGCTGTAATTCGTTAGACCCTCACAAGACTCCTTCACTGCACTGTGCTGCCGTAGATAGCCTCACATATAGCATCACATGCCGGGGTGCTCCTCTAGTAACAGTCCATATAAAATTCCACAAAAGAGAAAAAGAAGAGAAAAGAGCGCACTCACCGGTAGTGAAACGTCAGGTTTATTCGGACATATACATAGCGTGACCAGTTGAAGTGTATTGAGCACGAAACGGCCGTCGTCCGGGTGCATTCACTACCCTCCCTCCCTGCGTTTTCTATGTATATGTCCGAATAAACCTGACGTTTCACTACCGGTGAGTGCGCTCTTTTCTCTTCTTTTTCTCTTTTGTGGAATTTTATATGTGATGATTAAAACTGCTAACTTTGAAAATAAATGAGCCATGCAGAAAAAAATATATTTTGTGAGCAGTATATATATTCACTGCTCAAAAAATATATATATACACACTGCTCAAAAAAAATAATGGCAACACTTAAACAACAGAATATAACTCCAAGTAAATCAAACTTCTGTGAAATCAAACTGTCCACTTAGGAAGCAACACTGTTTGACAATCAATTTCACATGCTGTTGTGCAAATGGAATAGACAACAGATGGAAATTATTGGCAATTATCAAGACAAACTCAATAAAGGAGTGGTTCTGCAGGTGGGGACCACAAACCACATCTCAGTACCAATGCTTTCTGGCTGATGTTTTGGTCACTTTTAAATATTGGTTGTGCCTTCACACTCGTGGTAGCATGAGACGGACTCTACAACCCACACAAGTGGCTCAGGTAGTACAGCTCATCCAGGATGGCACATCAATGCGAGCTGTGGCAAGAAGGTTCGCTGTATCTGTCAGCGTAGTGTCCAGAGGCTGGAAGCGCTACCTGGAGACAAGGCAGTACACAAGGAGATGTGGAGGAGGCCGTAGGAGGGCAACAACCCAGCAGCAGGACCTTTACCTCAGCCTTTGTGCAAGGAGGAACAGGAGGACCACAGTCAGAGACCTGCAAAATTACCTCTTGCAGGCCACAAATGTGCATGTGTCTGCACAAACAGTTAGAAACCAACTCCATGAAGATGGTCTGAGTGACAAACGTTCGCAGATGGGGGTTGTGCTCACAGCCCAACATCGTGCAGGATGCTTGGCATTTGCCACAGAACACCAGGATGGGCAAATTCGCCACTAGCGCCTTGTGCTCTTCAATGATGAAAGCAGGTTCACACTGAGCATGTGTGACAGACGTGACAGAGTCTGGAGACACCGTGGAGAGAGATCTGCTGCCTGCAACATCCTTCAGCATGACCAGTTTAGCAGTGGGTCAGTAATGATGTGGGGGTGGCATTTAATTTTGAGTATTATTCCAACTCCAGACCTCTGTGGAATATTAGTTGTGATTTACGTTGATCATTTTTAGGTTTTATTATTTTCAACACATTCCACTATGTAATGAATAGAGATTTATAACTGGAATATTTTATTCAGTGATATCTAGGATGTGGGATTTTAGTGTTACCTTTAATCTTTTGAGCAGTGTGTATATATATATATATATATATATATATATATATATATATATATATATATATATATATATATATACCCACCTATTGCAGGTAAAAAAAAACATGGAAAACCTGTTTATTTTGTACCACTTAAAATATACCAAGCTGTCACCATTTTATATTAACAATGAATCCATCAAACATTTGATTTACTATAGTTAAAAAACTAGATGCACAAAAAGAACTTAAAATACCAACAAAATGAAACCAGCAGTACAGACATTGGTAGTAACACATGTTGTTGCTTAACACCCCATTATCAGACTACCATAATATTTGGCTGATTTATTGCTAATTTATCTTCGCTTCCAAAAAATGTTTATTTTATTATGCTACTTTTTAACACATATCCTGAAATGCTTTTCTTAAATTTCTGTCTTTTCTAAAATACTATATGTATCAATTGTACTAAAATACACTTGCCAGTCATACTTAGTAAGACCAAATGGACCTGTTCCTGATTAGGTCATTCTTTAGAAGGACCAAATGTAATAATGGAAGTATGACATTTTTATGGGTCAGTGCTTCCTTAGCAAAGTGTTGCTAATAGAAAAAGCATGCACATCACATTACTTAGTTGGTTTGCAATCAATAATGTCTACGATCTGACTGGGAAACAATTCAGAAGTGGTCTGTGAACAGTCCTTAGTGACCAAACCTGAACTACAAGGAAGAAAAACATTTTAATTAAAAACAAAAGAGAGCTTATAATACAACCAATGCTTGGTTGACTTTGTACAAATTCTACATAGTAAACCTCAATGTATCACATGCTTTCTTATATTTCTAGATGATAGTTCTGCAATTTCTTTATTGAAATTTAATTATGTATTTGTAAAATACCCTAAATGGGTTTTCCCAACTTATGAAGTGTTGGTATATTGTTGTAATATGTGATCACTTTATGATCAAGGGTCCTTGACCTCTGAAATCCCCCTACTTGATCTGTCAAGTGAAGAAGACACAGCTCCTGGCTTAAGAAGGGCATTAGGTCAGTGATGGAGAACAAAGTCAAACTGTCATCAATAAAAAATATATGCACTGAGCTCCTAGTCTCTGAGATATTTTCTGTCCGCAGTGCCAAAAGCTTTCGGAACTCCTGGAAGCATTTAACACTGCGCCCATTTCACAGCTTTTCCTAAACACAGTGGCTTCTGGCAACCCCGCTGCGTAGAGGACTGCTGCATCTCCAGATAAAAGTAAATTGGTCGAATGCAGTCTTGTGCACATCCAGGTTATCAGGAGTTTGAATGTCCATAAATCAATGTGAAAGGGTTTAGTACTGTATTCCCTTAATTCTCAGGCTTAGTAGTTGTCCCAGAGGTGGGAATAATGGCATATTCTAGAGAGGAGAAACCCCCTTCAATTCTAAACCAAAGTTAGGCTACTTTTACCTGACCGTACTTTAGGTCTGAGTGCTGTCTATGGTAAAAAAATGAACAATGTTATTCAATAGGGCTGTACCGATAACCATTTTTTCACATGAACTAGATGTAAACTACAGCATGCACTAGTGTCTTCTGTATTTTTTGATGACACCTGCCTATTCAAGTCTATGGGTGCACAAAATAATCCGATCCCATATGAATCAAACATTCATCACCTGATTTTTAAGGATACATTGCCATTCTGAACATAATAACCGAACCAGTATTTGCTCTTGTAAATTTTATTCACTTCTGATGTATAAAAATGAGTGCCATATCAATTGCATACATACCGCATGTCATATTTATGAAAATATACAATACAATTTATTTTTTCTGGATGAAAATGGGACAGTTTTTTTATACACTCATGTGAATTTAGCCGAGCAATTACTAAAGTTATAGTCCTTGTCTCCATTACAAGATTTCTCACCCATCTGCTTTAGCAGCTCAGAGTTATCCTAGTTATGCTGGGCCACAAGTTAATTGGTTAGAAACCAGCAATACACAGATAAAGCCAGAAGTTTACAGACACTATATAAAGTCACATCTGCATGTTTTTCTCAATATCTGAAATGAAATCAGAATAAACCTTTCCCATTTTAGGTCCATTAGGACAACCATAATTATTAATATTTGCCAAATTCGAGAATAATATGAGAGAGAGAATGTTTTAAGGCATTTTTATTACTTACTGCAAAGTATTAGTATTTGGTACCATTGCCCTTAAACTGAATAACTTTGGTCAAATGTATGGGATCTCCTTCCACAAGCTTCTCACAATAGTTGGTCGGAATTCGGGCTCATTCCTCCTGGCAAAACAGGTGTAACTGATCCAGGTTTGTAAGTCACCTTGCCATTCTGCCTTTTCAGCTTTGCCCATACATTTTCAATAGGTTTGAGATCAGGGCTTTGTGATGGCCACTCCAAAATATTGACTTTGTTATCCATTTTGGCCATATGCTTTGGGTCCTTGTCCATTTGGAAGACCCATTTCCACCTAGGCTTTAGCTTCCTTGCTGATGTCTTGAGATGTTGCTTCAGTATTGCCACATAATCTTCTTTTCTTATGATGACATCTATTTTGTGAAGTGTACCAGTCCCTCCTGCAGCAAAACAACCCCACATCATGATGCTGCCACCCCGTGTTTCACAGTTGGAATGTGTTCATAAGCTTTCAAGTTTCTCCCTTTTTCCTCCAAACTGAATGATGGTCATTATGCCCAAAAGGTTCAATTTTAGTTTCATCAGACAACAGGACATCTCCAAAAATTAGAGTGGCCTTTCAGCTCATGTTCATACAGTACTCGTTTCACTGTGGATATTGACAGAACCTTACCAGCTTCCGCCATCATCTTCACAAGGTCTTTTGCTTTTGTCCTTGGGTTGATATGAACATGTCGGACCAAAGCACATTTATCTCTGGGACAAAGGACTCGTCTCCTTCCTGAGTGGTATGATTGCTGGACACTCTCATCTTGTTTGTACTTGTGTATAATTGCTTGTACAGATGAATGAGGCACCTTCAGGTATCTTGAAATTGTACCCTAGGATGAGTCAGACTTGTGCAAGTCCACAATTCTCTTCCTAATATCTTGGCTGATTTCTTTAGACTTTGCCATGATACTACACAAAGAAGCAGTGTGTTTCAGGTGTGCATTAAAATACATCCACAAGTGTGTAACTAACTCAGATGTTGCTAAAAAAACCTATAAGAAGCTTCCAAACACATGACATTGTCAAATGGACAGTCCAGAATTGTTTAAAGGCTCAGTAATCTTACTGTATGTAAACCTTTGACTTTGCAGTAAGTAATAAAAATGCCTTAAAACATTCTCTCTCTCTCATTATTCTGTTATTTGGCAAATATTAATAATTATGGTATTCCTAATTGACCTAAAACGGGAAAGGTTTATTCTGATTTCATTTCAGATATTGAGAAAAAAATGTTTATGTGTCTTTCTATATAGTGTAGGTAACTTCTGAATTTAACTGTATATAATATACAAATTTTCTTTTACAATTTGAAAAGAACTTTAATTCTTAATTAAGGGTCATATTGATTTGCATTCTAACTTACACCAATGATCTGGTAATTTCCATAGATTTTTTTTTCCCGCAATAACACTTTACAATTATTACAGAGTGCTTCCAGCGAGTCCAATATACCAGTAATTACATCTTATAAATGTAATTATTATTTAAAATAAGACAAGCCTAACGCTATTCTATACCTCAAATCCTCCATACTTTCATTCTGCTGCAGAATAATTGACAGTGTCATGTTTCAAGTAATGCACAGTGCTAATTGTTCCCCAATGTCCACTACAGCGGCTATAGCCGCAGTTTATAAAAAAATAAAGATAATAAATATAATACTTTCAAGCAACTGGATATTTAATGATTTTTAATTTCCTTTGTAAAGTCCCATATTTCTTTTTATGCTGTTGTTACTGACTCATTCAATCAAATAAGGGATGTTCCGTGAAATTAAACCTTAATTTGCGCCCATCTGCAATACTGCATGAAATGCAGCAGGGATTTCCATTTTAATGGTTTTATGTTAGTTGGTCCCAGATGAGTTATATGAAAACGACCCTTGCAAATTGCAAAAAACATTCACGCCAATGCAATTTTGCTAATGACTACATAAAAGGCTCTGAAAATAAAGAGCTAACTGTTACTTTTGCTATAATTATAATTTATGTAGTTATAACTTAACATTTCTAATATACAATTTAATAACTTATTATCTCCATAGTGTTCACTAGAAGATGTTAAATTACTATGATGAGGAGGGAGGAAAGTTTCCAACCTTTAAGCCCTCAATGACTCTACTAACCAGGATCCCTCACACGTTTTCCCTACACATTAGGGCTTCTTCCATCAGCATTAAAGGAAACTACAATATAGTTATATTCTAATTGATGGGGCTGAGAATGGCAGAACCAATGTATTGGGTGAAAGCTATAGATCATTTGAGATCCTGACTGTTGAGCCCCAGTGATCAAGAATCTGTAGGAAATCTTGGCCATATGACAGATGGGAATCAAGAGCAGCGAGGATCCGATATATAATTAAAAAGTAACTTTTAATAGATCATTTTGAAACTGCAGCTAAACCAACAAATAGCCATCTAAACAGACACAAACATGTATATAAACTGCAAAAGTGAACCAGTGCTACAATAAAAAAAGGTACGGTCTCACCACCTCTCTCCCTGTGGTGCCCCAAGCATGTCTCCTGTCCTGACAAGGTCAGTACTCAAGTGTGGTCTATCCCGCTAGTAATGTCCCTATGCAAACCATCCCAATGTATTTCATCTGCAAATGATGGGGGACTCATCAGGGGAAATGGGTGTATATGTAAACCAAAAATAGATAAAAAACACGGTCTCAAGATAAGGTTAACCAAGAACGTTTCCAAAAGGACAATTTAGTTGGTTACATTTGGAGACATGCTCTGGGCATGACAGGAAAAGTAGGGTGCCCTTGTATCCATGCCCCCTCCTGAATATATGGTTGGCCACTTCAGAAGGCTACAAGTGGTAAGACAGTACCATTTTATTATTGCACTGGTTCACTTTTGCCCTTTATAAATATGTTTTGTGTCTGTTTAGATGGCTATTTGTTGGCTCACCTACAGTTATAATCCCTTAACGACCGCCGATATGCCTTTTAACGGCGGAAGTTAAGGGAACTTAAACCACAATGCTGCTTTTTAACAGCGCTGTAGTTTAAGTGTATAGCGCCTCCCAGTGTCAGAATTTCTCTGGGGTCTAGGCTACCGGGGGTAGCTGAGACCTCACAGAATGTGATTTGGGTCAGTTTTTACCGACCCCGGGGTTGCAATCGCCGTTATTAACGTTATAACAGTGACTGCAAAAAAAATCCGATTTTCCAATTCATTGCTCTCTCCTCTGATGTGATCACATATCATAGGAGAGATAAATAGGGTCCCCCAATCCCCCCCAATACTTCTGTTGTCCCTGCAACCCCGTGAAGTCCCCCAGGCTGCCGGCATCTTTTTCCAAGAAAAATTGGAGAACGCATGCGCAGTGCGCCCAGAGATTCGCTGGCCGGCACAAGGCAACAATAGGAAATTATTCCTATTGGTTCATTTTGATCACTGTAATAGACCCTATCACAGTGATCAAAATAAAAAAATAGTAAATCAAACCCCCTTTATCACCCATTTAGTTAGGTAAAAATAAAATAAAAAATGTATTTATTTCCATTTTTCCATTAGGGTTAGAATTGGGTTAAAGTGTGTTGGGCTAAACTTTAGGTTAGGGCTAGGGTTAGGGTTATGGATGAGAAAATGGTTAGGGTTGGGATTAAAGTTAGGGGTGTGTTGGGGTTATGTTTGTGGTTAGGGTTATGGTTAGGGTTGGGATTAGGGCTAGGGGTGTGTTAGGGTTAGGGCTGGAGTTAAAATTTGGAGGTTTCCAATGTTTAGGTACATCAGGGGTCTCCAAATGCAACATGGCACCACCATTCATTCCAGCCAATTTTGCGTTCAAAAAGTCAAATGGTGCTCCTTCCCTTCTGTGCCCTGCCATGCACCCAAACAGTGGCTTTTCCCCATATATGGGGTAGCGGCGTACTCAGGAGAACTTGAACAACACATTTTTTTGTTTCTTTCTGACACCCTTGTGAAAATAAAAAAAAATTGGTTCCAAAGTAATGTTTTTGTTTAAAAAAGTAAAATTTTCATTTTTTCCTTCCATATTGCTTTAGTTCTCATGAAGCACCTGATGGGTTAATAAACTTCCTGTATGATTGTTTATTTGTTTATGTGTTTTGAAAAGTTGAAAATAAAAATTTTTAAAAAAATAAATAAACTTCTTGAATGTAGTTTTGCACACCTTGAGGGGGGCAGTTTTTAGAATGGTGTCACTTTGGGGTATTTTCTGTTATATTGACTCCCCAAAATCACTTCAAATGTGAGGTGGTCCCTAAAAAAAAATGGCTATGCAAATTTTGTTGGAAAAATGTGTAATCACTGCTCAACTTTTAACCGTTATAACGTCCTAACAAAATGATTGCAAAATTGTGCTGATGTAAAGTAGACATGTGGGAAATGTTATTTTTAACTCTTTTGAAAATTGCAAAATT
Organism: Ranitomeya imitator; assembly: GCF_032444005.1. Classification (NCBI taxonomy): domain Eukaryota; kingdom Metazoa; phylum Chordata; class Amphibia; order Anura; family Dendrobatidae; genus Ranitomeya; species Ranitomeya imitator. The sequence continues at coordinate 146,682,291 of NC_091288.1, read as the reverse complement.
TTCTCCATATTTCCATTTTTTCATAAATAAACGCCAGTCATATAGAAGAAATGTTGCCACTATCATGAAGTACAATATGTCACAAAAACTATCTCAGAATCAGTGGGTTAGCTTGAAGAGTTCCAGAGTTATAACCACATAAATTGACAGTGGTCAGAATTGTAAAAAGTGGCTCTGTCACTAAGGGGTTAAAATTATCTATTAAAAGTAACTTCTTAATTATACATCGGATCCCTGCTGTTAGGCATCGAGATTCCACCACTCCACAGGGGGAATCTCAAGCCATGTCCTCTGCGGTCTCCCATTCTATCTCAGCTGCAGAGGATTCTGCTCAGCAGATGTCGATCCCAGCGTCTTGCTCAGGCTAATGTTGTGCATCTGGTTACTGCTGTATTTCCAGGTCCAGCTATAGCAACCAACATTAGTCAGTGGCGAGCAGACGCTCATGAAACTAAGTCCTGCTTTTGGCCAACTGAGCATGCACGTGAGACGACCACGCATTGGTGGTCAGAGGTCACATGCTCAGGACCTCAAGCTGCTCAGATTGGTCCAGTAGCAAGGTCCCGGATGACTGCGGCTATAAAAGGATCGCACGGCCACACGGCCGTGCGCTAGTATATCTGAAATCGTGGTGTGTCTGGATGCATGTATGTAACTGGTGCAAGCACCTAATGATCCCCTTCCCTCATGCTGTGTCTGAGTCAGGGTGATTGGAGCAAATACAGCACCAAGTAGTGCATTGCCAGCACTGTGCACGATAGCCAGCGTCTATTAGTGGCGTTTGCCAGTGCGATGCCGTGCGCAATCAGTGCGCTTAATTCCCTAGTCAGGGTTGGTTAGTGGTGTTCACCAGTGCGACGCTGTGCACACTCTGCGCTAAATCTATTAGTCTGTTGTAGTCCAGGCATCGCAGGCTCGACGCCGTGTCCTTAGTGGGTCTAGAGAGACCTTACCTCACGTCCTTGGGGCTGAGTCTTGTGACCAAACACTAGCGCTGATTCAGCCGTGCCCTGTGACAGCAACAGGGTTCCGTATCTGTGCTCTGCGGTACAGCGGCTCTGTGAGGTAACAGAGCTCGTCACAAGTACACACCGGGTGACGGTTAACCCACGTGTGTCCAGTGCTATACCACCACTTTGTGTCCGCCATTACCGAGCAGCAGTTGACATCTCTGCACAGTGGACCAGGGCTGCGAACGCACCTTATTATTATCCTTATATTTATTTGGTGTGTTCCGCCAGCCCTAACACCTGCTGCTAGTTATTTACCTTGATAGGACCATTGTGCACCTTGTGGATAATTGTTGTTTCTATATGCCAGTTGTGAAAACCTTTCAAAATGCAAAATTTACTAGTCTAACCCTTTCAACCAATAGTATGATTTGATTAAGTCTCATGCTTTTTTTATGTTTTTGATTATACAGGCTCGTTTACCAAAACTGTAACAAAAACAACACTTGGAATAGAAAAACAAGATGAGTTGTACTAATATCCTCTAAATATGACGCAGCATTAATCTACACAAGACAGGCAGGAGATGTGCCAAAGTAATCATTGTGATGCAAGTGAAACTGTGTGATAGAGCTGGCATACACTGGCAGAGTAAGACACTTTCCTCTTTTGTTTTCATATGTCATTTAGCCTATTTTTACACCATTATTTCAATCAAAATATTGTCACACCCTATTTTACAATGCCATGACCACACACTATTATTGTACACACTTAAAAAAAAAATTAGTGGGGAAGAAATTGTCTGAGTGTCTCAATAAATGTGATGCACAGCATGCACACTACTTTTTTATGCAAATTAAAGGGAATCTGTCCATGATTTTGCTATGTAATCTAAGAGCAGCATGATATCGGGGCTAAGACCCTGATTCCAGTGTTGTATCACCTCCTGGTCTGCATGTGCAGTGCCCCAGGGTCCTGGTTGTTGCAGTAATATCGTTCTCCTCTAGGGGGGAGTGATGTTACGTTTGCAGGCAAAGAAAGACAACCGAATCCAGGTATCACAAACATACAACACATTTCACACTCCAGGCCACCAGGGGGAGCTATGCTCCTATTTATAAGGGCACTCTTCACACTTAGGTAAAACTGGTTGTCTGGAGAGGAAGTTAGGCAGTTGCTGGCTGAGCTCCGCTCAGGTAGTTGGTCCCTGACAGTGGTGGGATCCTGTCAGAGGCCGAGACAGAAGGATAGGGAGCTGCGCCTGCCCTGAGTGCAGCAGCTCCCAGAAGCAACACTAAAAGAGAACTGAATTGTAGAGAGGGTGAGGAAGTCGTAGCAAAGGAGTGGATATCAGAGGAGTTCTGCCCTACACAGGCTGCCTCCTTCTGATGCGCAAGATCCCGGTAGCCGGAACACCGAGGGAGAAACAGTCTTTTATGCCTTGCTCCAGAGACCGGCAGGACAGCTAATTTCAAGTTACCTGCTCACCCTATACCCAGGAGGCAAGGTGGCACCCACGAGTGGCTGGGGAATGCTAGAGTCCTTGTAAAAAGCCTCAAGCCACAGGTCATACGGGTTTGTCCTATCCATCTGGGGACAGAGAGAGAGACATAACATCTGAACATCTTCAACAGTTGTGAGGACCTTATGAGAAGCTTAGCGGTAAGGTACTACAACACACGGCGCTAGAGGAAGGCTACTGATTTCTATCTGGATAAGGGACTCTGGATTTGCCTCCAAACCGGCCAGACTCAGCCTGCCCTGTGGTCTGGTACCCTGGACTGTGGCTGCTGAAACCTTCAGTAAAAAGGTAAAGAGACTGCAACCTTGTGTCCTCGCTCTTCACTGCGCCTCACACCATCCACCATCTACAAGCCCTGGGGATACACTTCACCTGTGGGAATGTATACCATCTAGCTGCCATAACATCACCCCAGCGGACCCCTCAAAGCAGCGTCGGCCACCCTGACCGAATACCAAATGTGGCATCACGAACATATCCCTTTAAAGACCTTTCCCCTTTAACACGGACATCCCAAGGGCCATGGACCGGGTCAGCCACCGTGACATCCCCTGTGAACCGAAGGACCCGGTACCGAGTACCCCACTGCCATCGGGGGCTCTCCACATGCTGTAATTTTTTTCTATGATTCAGTTTCAGCAGTGCTAAGAATATTAAGCCCTGTATATAACCCCGCCCACACCACTGATTGGCAGCTTTCTATGTAAACTGGATCTGGACAAAAAGCTGCTAATCAATGGCGGGGGCGTTGTTACACAGAGCGGTTGATTAGGAGACACAAGTCGCCTATCTCCTGCAGATCAAACTATAGTTTTATTGAAACAGTAACACAATGGCTAGTAAATGACACATCACCGGAATCAGTGACTAAGGCCCTACATCATGCTACTCTCAGATTAAATATAACAAATCTGCTGAATGATTCGCCTTAAGCCTGAAGTCTGGAGCATTTTATTAAGCGAATCTGATTGAGCATTTCACTTTGGCAAATTTCTTCAAATCTCAAAAAAATATCTATTCAACATAGAGAAAAGCAGATCTGAAAAATTTCAAGTTCACTAAATTGCATGGATTTTTCCAGAACATTCAATGCTCAACTAAGTTATTCTATGCAAACTGAATGTCACTTTCCAGACACCAGAGCATAACGCAGATAAGATGTAGAAAATAAGAAAAATACTTCTACTCACATAACTGCTCATCTCTCTGACCCCTCTACTCCTCACTGTCCCATGTCCTTTCCTCAGAAAAGTGTAGACATTACAGCAGGGGATCACAGCTGCTTCTTTCTGTGAGGCAAAACATTGCATACAAACAGGAAGGGACATGTTTTACCTCACAAAAAGAATCAGCTGAAATCTCATTCTATAATGTATGTACACTATACGCTTTTGCTTCCACAGTACACAGCAGAGACACATTTATAAGATTATCTGAGCAGAGGAATATTTTTTTAACACACCCAATTGTGGAACTTATAACAAGACCTATTGATTAAAATGACCTTTATTCAAGGAGCAACCCCTTCAGCTTACTTGGATTAGGTTATACACATGGGTACCCATTTAACAATCTATTTCCACCTTTTTAGCAGACTTTGCTTTCAAATAATGGTTAATCTGCTGGAGGACTTAATTTTATTACCACTTGCAAAATAATATAGAGTTATTTGCGCCATATATGTCAGTTTGTGCATCTGGTGTGAACAGCAGCACTTTTTTAAAAATGATTAAACATTTTACATCATGTCACTCTAGGAGCTGGGGGGTGTAAAAGTTTCCAAAATCTAATTTCACATGTTTAAGCATGCAACACGTAAGAACTAACCTTGGCACAAATAGCAGTGACGTTACCTCCAGCAAAGCTGACTTATAAGGCAATTCACATGGGAAATCACTATATTGATGTTAGGCAGGTACAATAGTTTTCTGCACCAGTCAATAGTACGTTTAGGGCTATTATTGCAGGTTATTTATTCACCCTCCACTCCTCTTAAGGCATCTTGCCAAATTTGCAAGTCTTTTCTAGATATGGAAAGAGTTTTCTATTTTTTCTCTAAGGCCCGGGTCATTGAAACTCACGCATCAATACCCGGCATTGGGGACCGGAGCATGCGACTGCATAGAAATACATGAAGCTGAACGTTCCGGTCCTGAGTGCCGGCGGCAGTGCCGGTTATTGATGCCAGAGGCTCGCGTGAGTTTCTCGCATCACACTTGCAAGCGTGACCCCGGCCAGTAACAAGGAGTTATTTGCACTGCTATTGATCTGTAACCCTACAATCCATTGGTGACTACTGAAGCACTGCAGGCTATAGTTTATCATTTTGGCAGCCAACTATCTCACTTTAGTGACAAAATCAGTGGATTCTGTTATATGGGGTAAAAAACACCAGCTCCCCATATAACATGATCGTAGTGTATCAGAATGCGTATGGTTTTTGCCACATAAAGTACTTTGGGATGAAGCAATGCCCCTTCAGAACTTTCCTCTTCTGATTCGTGCCCAAATCAGAGCTAGGCTCATACACTAATACATTTTCATAAGGATAAATCATGCTGTATCAAAATAAAATACTGAAAAAATGTAATTAAAGTTTTTTTTTAATGACCACTTCCAACTTAATCCACTAGATTTGACACACATTCATTCAGACGCAGTACACGCATTAATAAACTAACATGGACAAGCAATCTAATAAATATCTTATGACTATCTACAAATTGTACATAAAATAATCCAAAACATAACTATTACTTTATAAAATATTTACTGCAAATAGAAGAGAATTACAAAAAAAAAGAAAAAAAATCACTAGCTAACTGTTAAAGTATGATTTTATTGCATTCAGTATTACGAAATGTATTAGATTTAGAATATTGTTAAGCACGTGTACGTTCATAACGGCAATATTATTATGTTCTCATTATCTTTTCCCTGAAGGCCAGTGTTGGACCTTAAGCTTTGCAGTAACTGCAGATCTCAAAATATCGCATGATTAAAGGCATGGGGCTGACTTTGCTGCAAAGTGATCCAGAGCGAGAATGAAAAAAAACAGTGATCAAAGGCAAACCGCAATGTAGAATTGTTAAGGTAGAACAGAGCAGTACTGCTCAGATACGGAACAAATGTATGGAAGACTTTTGAACCACAGAATTCACATAGAATTTGTGTTAAAAAGTGAAATCAAAAGTAAATGCTGAAATGCTATGACATGGGAATCTACGTTCACTTCAGAATTCTTGAAACTGCCAGCTCAAACACGTAGCTTATTATGTTAGAGCACGAACAGCCTAAATAAGTACAACCCCTGGCAAAAATGATAGAATCACCGGCCTTGGAGGACGTTCATTCAGTTTAATTTTGTAGAAAAAAAGCAGATCACAGACATGGCACAAAACTAAAGTCATTTCAAATGGCAACTTTCTGGCTTTAGGAAACACTAAAAGAAATCAAGAATAAAAAATGTGGTAGTCAGTGATGGTTACTTTTTTTAACCAAGCATAGGAGAAAAATTATGGGGTCACTCAATTACAGTTATATGAAAAAGTCTGGGCACCCCTATTAATCTTAAGCTTAATGTTTTATAAAAATTGTTTTTTTTGCAACAGCTATTTCAGTTTCATATATCTAATAACTGTTGGACACAGTAATGTTTCTGCCTTGAAATGAGGTTTATTGTACTAACAGAAAATGTGCAATCTGCATTCAAACTAAATTTGACAGGTGCATAAGTATGTGCACCCCACCAGAAAAGTGACATTAATATTTAGTAGATCCTCCTTTTGCAAAAATTACAGCCTCTAGTTGCTTCCTGTAGCTTTTAATGAGTTCCTGGATCCTGGATGAAGGTATTTTTGACCATTCCTCTTTACAAAACAATTCCAGTTCAGTTAAGTTTGATGGTCGCCGAGCATGGACAGCCCTCTTCAAATGATCCCACAGATGTTCAATGATATTCAGGTCTGGGGACTGGGATGGCCATTCCAGAACAGTGTATGTTCCTCTGCATGAATGCCTGAGTAGATTTGGAGCGGTGTTTTGGATCATTGTCTTGCTGAAAGATCCATCCCCTGCGTAACTTCAACTTTATCACTGATTCATGAACATTATTGTCGAGAATTTGCTGATACTGAGAGGAATCCATGCATCCCTCAACTTTAACAAGATTCCCGATGCTGGCATTGGCCACACAGCCCCAAAAGCATGATGGAACCTCCACCAAATTTTACTGTGGGTAGCAAGTGTTTTTCTTGAATGCTGTGTTTTTTGGCCACCATGCATAATGTCTTTTTGCATGACCAAACAACTCAATCTTGGTTTCATCAGTCCACAGGACCTTCTTCCAAAAATAAATTGGCTTCTCCAAATGTGCTTTTGCATTCCTCAGCCGACTCTGTTTGTGGCGTGCTTGCAGAAACGGCTTCTTTCGCATCACTCTCCCATACAGCTTCTCCTTGTGCAAAGTGCGTTGTATAGTTGACCGATGCACAGTGACACCATCTGCAGCAAGATGATGCTGCAGCTCTCTGGAGGTGGTCTGAGGACTGTCCTTGACTGATCTCACCATTCTTCTTCTCTTCCTTTCTAATGTTTTGCTTGGCCTGCCACTTCTGATCTTAACAAGAACAGTACCTGTGTTCTTCCATTTCCTTACTATGTTCCTCACAGTGGAAATTGACAGGTTAAATCTCTGAGACAGCTTTTTGTATCCTTCCCCTGAACAACTATGTTCAATAATCTTTGTTTTCTGATCATTAGACAGTTGTTTTGAGGAGCCAATGATGCCACTCTTCAGAGGAGATTCAAACAGGAGAACAACTTGCAAGTGGCCACTTTAAGTAGCTTTTCTCATGATTGCATACACCTGGCTATGAAGTTCACAGCTCAATGAGGTTAGAAAACAAACAAAAAAGTGCTTTAGTAAGTCAGTAAAAAGTAGGTAGGAGTATTTAAAACAAGAAAATGATAAGGGTGCCCATACTTATGCACCTGTCAAATTTTGTTTGAATGCAGATTGCACATTTTCTGTTAGTACAATAAACCTCAATTCAAGGCAGAAACATTACTGTGTCCAACAGTTATTAGATATATGAAACTGAAATAGCTGTTGCAAAAAAAACAATTTTTATAAAACAATAAGCTTAAGATTAATAGGGGTGCCCAAACTTTTTCATATAACTGTATGAGGGAAAAAATATGGAATCATGAAAAACAAATAAAAAAAAACACTCCAAAGCATCACTAGTATTTTGTTGCACCACCTCTGGCTTTTATAACAGCTTGCAGTCTCTGAGGCATGGACTTATTGAGTGTCAAACAGTATTCTTCATCAATCTGACTCCAACTTTCTCTGATTGCTGTTGCCAGATCAGCTTTGCAGGTTGGAGCCTTGTCATGGACCATTTTCTTCAACTTCCACCAAAGATTCTTAATTGGATTGAGAGCGAAGGTAAGTGAGTATATGAATACCCTCACACTATATTACGTGCATATATACACACATTTATTAAAAATGCATACATGGTAATGCTTAATAAGTTAGTATAAGTTAGCAAAGACATAAAGGTTTGTTCACAGAATAATGTGTTTTTTCCTATCAATGTACAGGGGAAATCATGCTGATCATTGCAGTTCCAACCCCTGGGATGCTCAGCAATCATGAGGTTAGGGTTCTGAAACTCTGGGAATAAGGCTCTGCCGCTCATTTTGTTGCACTGTGCTTTATTTGGCAGTCCCATAGACAATGGAATGAGGTTTGATTATTTGCACCTCAGCTTCTTTTTAACATGGAATAAATGGTGCTATAAATAATAATAATAATAATAATAATAATGTTGCAGTTATCAGCAAAAGCTCGTTATTTTGGGAATAACATTTTAAGCCACTTGACAACATTGGCTATCTGTGTGCGCACTGTCCTGCTCCATAAAATGCAGGTGTAAGCTGTACTTAAATTGTTTTCAATTGCACCCTAATTTTTTTTCTGTACATTATATGGTAAATGTGTAATGGGCTCACCGATTCCTCCATGCGTATGCAATGCCTCATTTCCCAGACACTTGTTGACACTAAATTTGGGAATCCTTGCATATCTCCCTCAAGGACAGAGAAAATACTGCTCACAAAGATTAACTTAACTAATAGTACATTCAGAAGACAGCAGGCTCTTGTTGAATACATCTTCTGTAATTATCAGAGGTTCGAGCTTTACAGTTTTCATTGTTGGTATGATAATTGAGAGTAATATTACAGTTGCATAACACAGCATACTTAATTCTTTCATTCCTCCTATACCTTAATCTCTGTGGCCCAATGCAGTACCAAGTGCCCAGAACTGGCTAGCCAACTATTTCTTTACCACAACTTGGGGTATGTGCAGGCGTTCAGCATTAGGCACCGCTTTGGACACAACACATATCTGCTGCGCCCAAAGCGGAGCCGGCTATTGAACGCAGGCGATTCTGCATGTGTTCATTGTGCAGATTCACCGCGTCCAATGCATTGTACGGGTGACATTTGTCTTGTGGAGACTGAGCGTATTCACAAGTTAAATAGACATGCTGCGGTCTGGAAAGACGTGCCGCATATCCGTCTCCACAGGTAAGCCACAGGCATCGGTGCACGCATAGTGGACATGGGATTTATTGATCTGGCCTACACTTTGCCTTTCTCAGGGTCCTCATTAATGCACAGCGGTATTGACTTGAAAGCGTTGCATTCTGCTGTCACCTGTGGTACATAGGTGATTAAATTATCACTACGATTAGTTGAGCACAGGTCCTCTTTAAATCTATACACCTTATACATTCATGAGTTAACAGGTTTCTTGTGGCATGGAAAGGGTTTAGAGTTCCTCATGGTCATTTGGCTGCTCCTTATTGCAGCCATACCTTTCCATTGTATAAACCTGTGTCTGTCTTCCGTCCATGTGATCAATAAAATATTAATTCTATTCCTGGCTTCATTGGAGAAAGTGTTCAGTAGAACATCTTGAGAATATTGCATGCGGTTTTTTGCGAATACCTCTAACTTCCCCTTCTGGCGTTCTTTTGTGTTGCTATCCATTTTCCCTTTTTACTTTGTCCAGTCAGTGTTACCCTTTTACTCCTGCTCCTGGGGGATATTGAGAGCTGCATAGGATTTAGTAGGAGCACAGAGAGGTACAAACCCTTTAGGGGATAACTCTGCAGTTAGGGATACAGTAGGGCCTACCTGGTTTAAGGGACAGTATAGGGTCCCTCCTCCCCAACCTTCCTATGGTCACAGCGTGACAAGTACTGTCCCCTATCTGAATTCTGGGTCACCAGCATTAACCTTCTCTACTTGCAGTGATTATGCATCCAATTTATCACTTTTTATTCAGGTTACTTGTTGCTATCACTGCTGCTCTCTTTGCTCCACACACTAAGGCCTAAAACGCCTCAAACTAAATTACACTGTCCAGGAGCTACTTTTATCAACTAAACTCATCATCTGTTAATACGGCCTCCTAATTAGCTGTAACTCCATCTTAACCAATATGTCTGTGCCCAAAAACTTGCCTCACAAAAAATAACCCCTCATATGGCCTTGCTAACATAAAAAAGGAAAGTTCAGGCTCTTCGATGTCAAGGAAGAAAGAACAAAAACGAAAAAAAATAAAATTACGATGTCTCCAAAGTATTCATTCCAGCTTATGTCATCGCCATTCATATACACAGAATACAGGGAAGAATTATACAGAATAAAAGATTTTCCAGCATTTAACTTCTTAGAACTTTATTTGATTTCACATAAATTCCCACAAGAAAAAACAGATGATATGTCTTACACCAGATTGGGTTTTTTAGCCAAAGTAAACATGAAACATGTCAAAACTTTGTGTTTTTGTTGGATTTTCTATCAAATTACGCACAAAGATTTATTTAAAGAATAACTGTAATTTACATTTATTTTTTAGAACTCAATAGTACACATGAAAGTAAAAACTTTCTAACATATCTTAGAGAAATATGCATTTTTCTCCTATTGGACTGATTTTTCATTCTGACAACACCCTGACGAAGGCTCATGTAACACCCCAGAAAGCCGGTTGTTACAGTGGTATTGCCTTCCTCACGGGGAGGGTGATGCCATGCCTGGTAGCAAGGAAAGATCCCTTTAACAGGTAGCACATACATGCAACAGGCCAGAAGGGGAAGCTCTGATCCAGTTTGTGGGTGGCTCCCCTATATATATTCTGGCTGGAGGAGTGAGTCAGTCTGTCAGAGGGAGTCTGTCAGAGAGTCAGTCTAGAGAAGAGCTGGGGCCGTGCAGATACAAGGTTCTGCAGCTCCCGACAGAGTAGTCTGTGAGAGACTGTGAGGGAAGAAGAAGTAAAGGAGAGGAAAGATACTGGGTGTGGAGCTGCGATAGGGCTCCCTCCAGAATCAGCGCAAGAAACCGGAAGCCAGAATTCCAAGGTTGTGGGGGTAACTGTATGCCCCACAGCAGAAACCGGCGGGCAGGAGATTTCTTTATTTCTTTCAATGTTCTTTTTATTGAGTATTTTGTTTAACAAACAGTTTAGAAACAAAGGTAAGAGATAACATAATCGTAACAGTGTACAAATAATAAGACAAGGAGATAGTGCAAAAAGCTCTGTTTCCAAACTCTGAAGAACATAAGTACCGTTAATAAAAAAGTATCTAACAATTTTCCTCTCAGAGAAGAGGAATTACCGTATTTTCTGGTGTAAAAGACGACTGGGCGTATAAGACGACCCCCAACTTTTCCATATAGAATATAGAATTTGGGATATGCCTGCCGTATAAGACGGGGGTCATCTTATACGCCCATTCATCTTATACGGCATGTGGTTCCCAGGGTCTGGAGGAGAGGAGACTCTTCTTCATGCCCTGGGATCCATATTCATGTAAAAAATAAAGAATAAAAATAAAAAACATGGATATACTCACCCACGGACGGGCCCTGGCTCACAGCGCTGCTAGCGTCTCCCTCCGTTCCTAAGAATGCAGTGACTGAAGGACCTTCGATGATGTCGCGGTCAGGTGACCGGTCACCTGACTGCTCATGTGACTGCGACGTCATTGAAGGTTCTTCACTCACTGCATTCTTAGGAACGGAGGGAGACGCTAGCAGCGCTGTGAGCCAGGGCCCGTCCGAAGGTGAGTATATCCATGTTTTTTATTTTTATTCTTTATTTTTTACATTAATATGGATCACAGGGCCTGAAGGAGAGTCTCCTCTCCTCCAGACCCTGGGAACCACACGCCGACATCCAGCATCGCTCCCTGCACACGCCGTACCCGGTGTATAAGACGACCCCCGACTTTTGGGACAATTTTTAGGGGTCAAAAAGTCGTCTTATACGCCGGAAAATATGGTATTTTAGGCATTTATCAATTCAAATAAAGAGTAGAGGAGAAGAGAAGAAGAGGGGAGAAGGTGTAGATGAGTCAGCATAAGAAAGAGGGATAGATGAGAGGATGGGAGGGAAGGAAGGGAGAGAAGGGAAATGGAGACACATTGGAATGAGTTAATAAATTTAATGGTTATATCGCAGAATAGAATGTAGGCTGTGACCTGAATCGAGTCCACGGCTTCCAGATATTTTGAAATTTGTCAGTAGAATGATTGACTCTCGCAGCTAGTTTCTCTATGTTATACCATTGATCTATTTTGAAGTAAACTTGGCTAGCTACGGGTATAGTTTTAGTGTTCCAATTTGAAGGGATTAAGGATTTCTCCGCCACCATAATGAATTGTGACAATTTGGAGGCATTCTCGTCACTTGGCCATAATGGTATGTTTAGGAAGACATTTTCCAGTTTCAAAGAAACGCTTTTATTTAGTAATTTTTGAATGATAAGAGGCTACCACCTTCCAAAAGGGGGTAAGGGATGGACATGACCACCATATATGCATGTAGTTACTATCTTCAGCCTCACATCTCCAACAATTAGAGTTTGTTGAATGATACCATTTCTGGATTCGGTTGGGAGTTAAATACCATCTGGAAATAATTTTACATGAATTTTCTTGAATGCGCACACAGGTAGAAGGGCCGTGTGAATTTTTATAAATATTTTTGATCTGGGACTCAGAGAAGGTAATGCCTAAGTCCTTTTCCCATCGTGCCAGATACGCTCGTTTCAGTGAAGTATCTATTTTGAGCAAAGAATGATATATTATCGAGAGACTCTTAATGGGTATTGTCAATCTGGCACATAGGGTTTCATAGGGGGTTAATGGTCTACTGAAGTCAACTGATTGGTAGTATTGGCGGAAGAGATGAGAGAGTTTTCCATATTGCAAAAAAGTTAGGCCTGAGAGTCCAGGGATTTTGAGCAAATCTTGTAAGAATAGAAGCGCCCCTTCTTCGATTAATTGCTCAAGTGGAATATGAGCCGCACAGAGGGGTAATGAGTCCAAAAGGTCAGTGATCTTAGTCAGCGGTGATAGAGGGGGGCGAAGGTGGGGCTAACCTTTTTCCATATTTTAAACGTAGCTAAAGTGTGAATGTTTTTTAATTTGGGTGAGGTCAGGTCCTTGGTGTGTCCAAGTAACATAGACTGCAAAGGTATAGGGGACATCGCTTCTTCAATGTTTAACCATTGCACTCTATATTACTTGGACACACCAAGGACCTGACCTTTCTTGATATATGTGCTGCCTGATAGTATTTTATAATATCCGGAGCACCCATACCTCCCATGTATTTTGGAAGAGTAAGCGTTTTGGAGTTGATACGTGATTTGCCCTTTTGCCAGATGTAGTTAAAAAATAAGGAGGGTACTTTAGTTAGGTAAGATAACGGCAGGTGAATTGGGAGCATGTTGAATATGTAAAGAAATTTTGGAAGAATTAAGCTTTTTAATATATTTTTCCTTCCTTTCCAAGATAGGTATGTGTCTTTCAAGAACGGAGGTATGAAACAGTACTTCCTAATAGTTGATTATAATTAAGTGTGAAGAAATCTTTGTCCGAAGTGCATAACTGTATGCCTAAATATGTTAAACGTTTCGGCTTCCAAGGGAAGGAGAATGCAGATTTCAGACTGTTAACTATATTGTTAGGTAATCCTAGGTTTAGTAGCTCAGATTTTGATTTTATTTAAAAATTAGATAATTTGCTGTATCTCTCCAGAGTTTTCATAATGGCCAGAATGCTTCTTAAGGGGGCAGGAGATTTCAAGTCGCCTGTCCACCATTACATCCAAAGGCACAGCAGCATGTATAGCTCAGAGTCGCCGCAAGTAGGGATACCTGTAAAAAGGCTCGAGTTACCTGCCACATGGATATTGTCCTATTAATAGAACAGAGAGGAAGTGAGAACCTTGTGTGAAGCCTTAGGCAGCAAGGGAATACAACACAGTGCAGTAAGGAAGGCTTCCAACCCCACCTGGCTAGGGGGATTCTGAATCACTTCCAGGCTAGCCGGACCTCACCATCACCTGTGATCCCCGTACCCTGGACTGTGACTAAAGGCGGGATTTGATTTATCATATTTATATAGAAATAATTCCTCCCTTGATATGCTGAGTTTGGATCCCCTTTCTCTTGTGATTTGTTCCTGGACTGTGGCTGCATACTACCAGTAAAAGATAAAGAGACTGCAACCTTGTGTCCTCTAATTCTTTACTGCACTTCACCATCTATAATCCAACTACACTTGGAGCCCTGGGGACAAAGTTCTACCTGTGGGGAACTATACCACCTCTGCTGCAATACCATCATCCCCAGAGGACCCCTTTAAGCAGCGTCGGCCATCCCTGGCTGCATACCACAGGTGGCGTCACGAACAAATAACTTTCATAAACTTTATTCCCCATTCACATCCCCTTTCATGGGATGACTGGGGCCACGGACCGGGTCACTGCCACCGTGACACATCCCTTTAAGAACCGTCTCGGTTCCGAGTTTACCCCTAGGCCCTTGTGGGCGCTTCACTCACATCGAAACATTAATTAGGGCTGTCACCATTCCAGCAGGAGGAGTACGTGGCGCAGTAGATAGCACAGCAGCCTTGCAGCGCTGGAGTCCTGGGTTCAAACCCCACCAAGGACAACATCTGCAAAGAGTTTGCATGTTCTCTCCGTGTTAGCATGGGTTTCCTCCGGGCACTCCGGTTTGTTCCCACATTCCAAAGACATACTGATAGGGAATTTAGATTATGAGCCCCAATGGGGACAGTTATGATAATGTGTGCAACCTGTAAAGCGCTGTGGAATATGTTAGCGCTAAATAAAGATTATTATTATTATAAGCCCGATTGTTTCTTTCATCTATGCATTACCTTCCAGACACTTGAGTTGTTACTATTATCTTTGTAGGATTCTTTTCTCTAGATGTCTGGAATTCAGCCATGATTACTTGTTGTTATATTTACCTATACTGGGCTATTCCCCATAATTACCATCTTATGTATTAATACCATTTTTACTTACACTCATTTCTACTGTTTATGTTGCCCTATATGTGTTCCCCCATTTTAAACCTCCTTTTATAATTTTCTAACTAATAAAGGATTATTTATACCATTCATCTGTCTTTTTACTATTTTTTGTAGGCTTTCTGATTTTTCGCTCTGTAAACTCTGTTTTCAGTGGTAAAATCTGCACCAAGTGAAGACAGAATTTCACATTACTGAGATAGACAATGACATTTGCTACTCATAAGATTCATTAGAAAGGGGAGGGAGCTGGAGGCAGCCACATTAAATTCTTATATTTTCCATTGGTATTCTGCTGTAATTTTGTATTACATAATATCTTAGAAATGTATATATAAGTTAACAGTGTGTTAGGGTTAGCAGAATGCACCAAATAATTAGAGAGATGGTATAAGGTGCGTTCGCAGCCCAGGGTCCACCGTGCAGAGATGGAACCTGCTGCTGACTAATGACTGACTATATGGCGGTACAATGAGGATACACACACGGGTTAGCTTCACCCTGTATGAAAGAAGCGAACCCTGTTGCGTCACAGGGCCTCGGTAACGCACAAAGAGCGCAAGCAAGTAGTCACAGAACTCAATCCCAAGACTCAGGCTCAGGATTAGAGTTCGTCAAGACCACTTGCGCTCAACACCGCTAGTGGGTGTCAGAGTATAACTTAAATAATAATTTTTATGCACAAGAGTGTGTGCAGTGCCGTTCTGGTGGACGCCACTAACTACCCAGACTTGGGTCAGAAAAGCGCTCTAATAGCGCACGACGCCGCACTGGCGGTCACAGCAATAGACGCTGTATCGTGTGTTAAGTACTGATGGCTCTGTCGGGCGCTAGATAGCAATCATCCTCCTTACACGAGCAGTCATACACAAGGGACGGGATGATTAATGAGCGACTTCCACACATCAACACACACACGTTTTCAAGTATACACTAGCGCATGGCCAAGCGGCCATGCAAACCTTTTATAGCAGCAGTGCTACAGGACCTTCCAGATGGTCCAATAGGAGCCGCAACAGGACCTGAGCATGTGACCCCCAACTTCCAATGGGAGGTCGTCCCGTGGGCATGCTCAGTATGGGAAAAGCAGGACTTAGTCCCAGAAAGACCTGCTCGCTGCTAATCAGTGCTGGCTACAAAGGCAGAGCCTGGTAGGGCAGCAGTATCCAGTCGCATAGTATCAGCCTGAGCCAGACACTGGGACTGACGTGTCTGCTGAGCAGGCTCCACTGCGCCTGGAGAAGAATGGGAGACCGCAGCGGAGATGGTTCGAGATTCCCCCTGTGCAGAGGTGGAAACTCGACACCTAACACAGTGTAGGGAAATAATGGTACCATCCAGTAATTTATTTATATATTTAAAAAAAGAATGAGATAGTGGCACAATGTAAAGGTATTAAAAAGATGTTACAAAATATTATATTACATATACTAGAATAAAAAAAAAAAAAAAGAGCATGAACCGCACATCCCAAAATCATACATTGATCTAAAGCCGCTGGGCAAAAATTAATATAACTGAATATGAGGTTTTCAGTTTAACATTCTGATCAGACTGTATGAAGCCCACTGCCCCTTCACGGCAAACCTCGTAGTGGGTCCTATCGCCCTAACGGAGCGGAGCCGTGCGGCACCCACCGCCACAGCGGCCATGCACCAGCAGGGCGGACGGCCTGTTGCCCCACAGCACCCATGCTGCAAGACTGAGTCCCCAAGACTCCAGACCGCGCCGCCCCACCAGCGCAAAGCCACAGCAACAATGGCCGCCACACAGCACCAACACCAAAATGAAAGGAGCACTTAAACTCACCTTCCTCCAGCTCTTCAGTGAGAGCCAAAATGGGCTAGACCCCTTACTTTGCAGTCTCCTGCTAATAAAATCACCTGAGCCAAATGGGAGGAGTGCTGGTCCAAGAAGAAGACTAGAACATGCTTTGCAAAAAAGAAAAAAAAAAAAAAAAAAAAGAGCATGAACCGCACATCCCAAAATCATACGTTGATCTAAAGCCGCTGGGCAAAAATTAATATAACTGAATATGAGGTTTTCAGTTTAACATTCTGATCAGACTATATGAAGCCCACTGCCCCTTCACGGCAAACCTCGTAGTGGGTCCTATCGCCCTAACTTCATATAGTCTGATCAGAATGTTAAACTGAAAACCTCATGTTCAGTATATAAATTTTTGCCTAGTGGCTTTAGATCAACGTATGATTTTGGGATCTGCGGTTCATGCTCTTTTTTTTTTTTTTATATACTAGAATAAGAAGCACTTACGCGAAACGCGCGTCAAGGGGTCGCAGCAGGAGGACCTTTCTTACACCGATTATTATGGGTGAGTTATAGCCTTCCCTCGGGACATGTAGAGGTAGTGGGGACTTGCCCTTTTTGGTAGTGTTCATAGGGATCTATGCTTAGAACCAACACTCTCTACCTATTAGGATTTTAGTACCCCCTTGTACCCTTTTTGATTAGGATTCACTCTATTCACCCTTATTCATCTTATTTGCACTATTGGTCTTTATCTCCTGCTGTACTAGCAGGTTCCTTGTACTTATCCTCTCTTTTTGTGTTTTGCCTTATGATTTGGTTGTTATTGTTTATATTTATATTTGTATCAATAAACTGGTTTTTATTCTTTCATTCTCTTGGTGTTCATTGTACTCCATGTTTTCTGGTATTAATGTATTTTGGGAGTAGTACACTACCTGTAATATTTTGCTGCATATATGCATTTACTCAGGCCTTTCTCGGCCTTGGTATTTTTCTATATTTGTTTTGATTTTTGTTTTAAAATTATATATTAGAATAAGAAGAACATTGAGAATTAATGTAGAAGCTGCTAATGTAACTTTCTTTATTATTTATAGGGGAAAATTAGGTAATATGTCACAATCTCCTCTCTGATCCTGTCTGATATGTTACTATGTGTAGGGGCTGTCAGTCTGTTTTGGTTGTGCTGGGTCTGTGCTGCAATAATCATCTGTGTTCACGTTCCTTGATTAGTCTTCTACTTAAGCATGCTAGCTCCTCCATACAGTGTCAATCGTACACTTGCTGCTGCCCAGTTAAGACTGATCCCTCTGTGCTCTGTGCCTGACCCAGCCTGATTTTATTCTCTTCCTTAACTTAGACTCTCTGCTTGTGACCTGACTTTTCTTGTGCTTGCTCCCTGTAAACTGTCTTGTTTTCCTGGTTTTCTAGACCTCAGCTTGTGAATTTCATCTCTGACTTCCCCTTGTTGCACTGCGTCATTTCCTGGACCTGACCTTGGATTGTTTGACCTTCCTTTACTTATTCTGTAAGTAGTACATATTTTTGCTGTCCATTATTGTAGTCCTTCTCTCCACTTCTGAGACTAATATTTACTATAGTGACTCGTGTCACATAATATATATTGATTGATAAGATACTGTATTAAATCATAAATCATAGAAAGATATATAAAGTTTATTCACAAGGGTTGAGAGCCCTAAAGGGATTTTTTTTCATCTTCACAAACCATTTTCCAATTTTCCCATGTAAAATCAGCTGTCTTGGGAGAAGGTATTACAGCAATCATCTGATCAGTGTAGCAGATCTCATATTATAGGGACTGTCTGTGATGGGATAAAAGACAAATGAGAGGACACCTTATCACTTTGATTTTTACTCACATGACTTCCTAATTGGTTCTCATAGTTCTGGTTTCAGGAAATTCAATATTATCATGCTCTGTGCTAGAAACAAGCACCGGATTATCATAATTTCTGAATTATCAGAAACCAGATTAAAGGAATTGAAATGTACTTTGATACCAGCAACCATGAATCGACTGAACCCTTATAACATGGTGCTGAAAACTGATCTTGTTAGAAGTAGGTCACATTTCATTACTGCCCCGAACTGTACATTTTCAAAGCTGCCCTTTATCATAAAGTTCTCATAAGTGTAAGCTTTAAAGTTAAGAGTGATTTCTCATGTGATTAAATTTCATGCAAATAATCTCTTCAGAGGAATCATTGAATGTGATTTACCGTATCAAGTAAAATTAATTGTCCTCAAGAAATGGCTAAAAAATACTTTATTTCCAGCAACCTCTTCCTGTCCAGATGACATCAGTGATTAATTAACTATCCCATTAAACTCAATAAATGATGCTAATTTCCTGAAGTCCATGCATTGTAACTTTGAGTATTTGAAGATTATCACCTAGTCAATGATTAAAGATATCTTGTGTAGGAAAGATCATTCTAAATAGCTACAAAATGATTACAGAAATATATCACCACATATTAATTAGAAAATACTACCCAAGCACACCCTTATGCAATCATGACTTAGCTGTTACTGTAATACACTGTATACAGGTAGATAACATGGTCAGCATGTTGACTAAGCGCTGCCACCTTCCATGAATCTTGTTGATTTTCCCAACTCATACTGTTGGGTTAATTGGCTTCATACAAAAACTGTCCATTGTCCATATATACAGAAACTGTATACATTTCTTAAAGTACAGTAAGGTAACGAGTTACGAATTATTCTGAAGTGTTAGAATAATAATTAAAAATCAGAAATTTGTAAAAAAAATAATTGTTTTTGTCACCATGTGCCGAGATCCGGAACGTTTACATTTTTCGGGACCTGGGGCTGGGTGGGCTTTTTTTGTGCCCTGATCTGATGTTTTTATTAATACTGTCTTAGGGTAGATACAATGTTTTGGTTGCCTGTTATTGCATTTAATTGTTGTCTTGAGGCAGATAAAAAAACATAATTGTGGCGTTATGATTTTTTTTTCATTACGTCGTTTACCAATTGGATTCAATTATTATATACTAGATCGATATCCCAATTCTAACGCATCGGGTATTCTAGAATATGCATGTCCATGTAGTGTATTGCACCGCCCACGTAGTATATTGCCCAGCCACGTAGTATATTGCCCAGTGACGTAGTATATTGACCAACCACGTAGTATATTGCCCAGACATGCAGTATATTGCCCAGCTACGTAGTATATTGCCCAGTGACATAGTATATTGACCAACCACGTAGTATATTGCCCAGCCACGTAGTATATTGCCCAGCCACGTAGTATATTGCCCAACCATGTAGTATATTGCCCAGTGACATAGTATATTGCCCAGCCACGTAGTATATTGCCCAGTTACGTAGTATATTGCCCAGTTACGTAGTATATTGCTCAGTCACGTAGTATATTGCCCAGCCACGTAGTATATTGCCCAACCATGTAGTATATTGCCCAGTTACGTAGTATATTGCATAGTGACATAGTATATTGCGCAGCCACGTAGTATATTGCCGTTACGTAGTATATTGCCTAGTGACGTAGTATATTGCGCAGCCACGTAGTATATTGCCCAGTGACGTAGTATACAGCACAGAGCCACGTAGTATATTGCCCAGTTACGTAGTATATTGCCCAGTGACGTAGTATACAGCACAGAGCCACGTAGTATATTGCCCAGCCATGTAGTATATTGCCCAGTGATGTAGTATACAGCACAGAGCCACGTAGTATATTGCGCAGCCACGTTGTATATCGCCCAGTGACGTAGTATACAGCACAGAGCCACGTAGTATATTGTGCAGCCACGTAGTATATTGCCCAGTGACGTAGTATACAGCACAGAGCCACGTAGTATATTGCCAAGTGACGTAGTATACAGCACAGAGCCACGTAGTATATTGCCCAGCCATGTAGTATATTGCACAGCGACGTAGTATACAGCACAGAGCCACGTAGTATATTGGCCAGTCACGTAGTATATTGCCCAGCCAGGTTTGTCACAGGTAAAAAAAGAAATATATACTCACCTTTCCGAGGGCCCCTTGTAGTCCACGGCAGCTTCCGATCCCAGGGTTAGTATGAGCGCAGGAGCTGTGATGATGTTGCGGTCACATGACCGTGACATCATGGCAGGTCTTTCTAGCGCAGGCGCGCAGGGCCTGTAGTGACATTGCAGTCACATGACCGTGATGTCATGGCAGGTCCTTCTCCCATACCATTTTTGCCACCGAAACCTGCAACGGAAGATGGCGGCCGGTGCGAGCGACTACGGAGGGTGAGTACAGCAGGTTTTTTTTTATTATTATTTTTAACATTACATTTTTTACTATTGATGACGCATAGGCAGCGTCAATAGTAAAAAGTTGGGGGTTAATAGCAGCGGTAACGGGAAAATAGTGGGAAAATATTCAGAAAAGTTCACAGGCTCGAGTTCATATGAGGACATCCAGCAGAGGGCGCATCACCGCAACTCAAGGTAACTACAGGTCATTCCCCTGCATTCCATTCATTCATAGAATTTTACAGCCATGAGCACAGCTGCATTAGCAGAGCTCCTGGGTGTAAAATGATTTAACCCCTTCAGATGGATTTACATCATGGGACGTGACTGAACGACGAAATGTATGGGATATTGTTAATTTTTTATTTTTCCTTTTTTACAGAATGAGGGTCTTCAGGTGCATTACGAGTATAATAAAATATTAAAACACCCTGTGTATTTATTTCATTAAAATACTTTGTAATAATGTGTGTGTGTTTTATTAACCATTTTGTACTATTGGATTAATAATGGATAGATGTCATAATTGACGTCTCTCCATTATTAATCTGGCTTAATGTCACCTTACAATAGCAAGGTGACATTAACCCTTCATTACTACATATCCCACCATTACACGGGAGTGGGAAGAGAGTTGCCAAGTGCCAGAATAGTCGCATCTTCCAGATGTGCCTTTTCTGGGGTGGCTGAGGGCTATTAATATCTGCCCTCAGTCACTGGCTTTACCACTCAGGTGGAGAAAATTGCGCGGGAGCCCACGCCAATTTTTTCGGGAATTTTACCCTTTAATTTAATAGCTAGAAACACCAAATTTGACTGAAAGACACTTCTTACATTACTAAAGAGGAATATGTAATAAAAGAATGGATATGAGATGGTTTACAGTATGTAAACCATGTCTCATATCCTGTCGGGTTTGTGAAGGAAATAGCAAAAGCCGACAATTGAATTACCAGCTTTTCTACTATCTAGCGCTGCATTAAATATAAATATATATATATATAGGTGTCTCGCTGACATATATATATACAGTATAAATATATATATATATATATATACATATATATATATACATATATATATATATATATATACTGTATATATATATATATATATATACCCATTCTATGTGTATATATCTACTCTAATCTGTCAGTGTGATTTTACTGTACACTGCGCTGAATTACTGGCTTTTCAAAGGACACCGGTGTGTTAAAATCG
This sequence comes from Ranitomeya imitator, assembly GCF_032444005.1. Lineage (NCBI taxonomy): Eukaryota > Metazoa > Chordata > Amphibia > Anura > Dendrobatidae > Ranitomeya > Ranitomeya imitator. Next base: position 146,660,089 of record NC_091288.1, on the reverse strand, counting down.
GACAGCAATACAGATGTCATACGGATGTTGTGATAAAAAAAAATCGCCTGACACTCGCAAGATCTTCCTCCGTTTTTTCGGTCCGTAAATCGGACCGTTTTTAATCTCTAAAGTGGAAAGGAGGCCTAAGACAACATAACTGAAAGATAAGGTATGCTGCAACTTTCCACGGCAGATTTATCCTTTGCAGTTCATTGGGCAAAACCTGAGAAAAATCTTAAAGAATGTCCGGAAAGATGGTGGATTTAGGTAACTACCATCCGAAAGCCTGACAACAGTAGTGTGCAAAGCTTTTGAGGGCATTATAAGAAATCACCTGCAGAAATAGACAACCAGCATGGATTCATGAAGAATAAGTCGTGTCTAACATGTTGGGTTTCTATGAGGAGGGAAGGGCAAATCTGGACGTAGATAATGCAGCTGATGTGATTTATCTGGACTTTGCCAAGGCATTTGATACTGTTCCTCATAACAGCCTATACTGAAGCCACAGAAACAAGGACTTGAGGAAACTATATGCAGATGGGTAAGGAATTTGCTAAAAGACGGGAAACAAAGAGTTGTGATAAATGGTACGTTCTCTAAATGGGATACAGTCAGCAGTGGGGTACCACAGGGATCTGTGCTAAGACGAGTTCCTTATAACCTCTTTATTAATGACCTTGTGGATGGGATTGAGAGTAAAGTGTCAGTCTCTGCCGAAGACACCAAACTATGTAGGATATTAAAATATGAATTTGAGTTTAAAATATTACAAAGTGACCTGGATAAGATGACTGAATTGGCAAACACTTGGCAAATGAGGTTTAATGTTGATAAATGTCTCCATTGGGGCTCACAATCTAGATTTAGTATCAGTATGTCTTTGTCATGTGGGAGGAAACCGGAGAACCGAGGGTGAACCCAAGCAAGCACGAGGAGAAATACCATAAGTTTATTGTATGGGTCATTACAATTGTGGTGATACCATATGTCACTAAATGTTAATGATTTTCTTTATAAACTTTATTCAAATTAATTTCATTATGTTGTTAGTCCCACTAAGTTACCTTACAATTTGCATCTATAATACCTTAGTATACCAAAACATTACTGTCAGTAATAAACTAGCAGGCAGTATGTTAGGCCTTCACTCTGACACAACTGTAGGCCAGTTTCAAATTTCCATATTTCATGGCTGTACAAACTGGCCATGGGTCTACTGCTCCAAATTCATCAGCATCATGGGTATATATGAGGTTATTGAGTTCGGGTCAGGAGAACCATGACCAGTCCATACATTGGGTCCATACTCAGACCGTGAATGTAGTCCTAACCTCATGGAGTACCGTAATTGTCCTGTAATCAATAGCGCTCATAAGGTAACACATTCTGCTAATAAAGAGTGACAATTGGGAGTTTCCAGTGACAGGCACAATTGAATCCAGAGGACACTGAGAATAGCATACATTGTGAATATCTATTAAACAGTGTCCTACAATGATGGGGTGAGGGCGGACAACCTATTTGATTTTCCAGCAGTATCTAATAGTCATTGCTATGGGGCAAAAACGAAGGACAATTGTAGCCCTTTTTGTTGTAATAATAGTCCATCAGCACCCATGATTGTGCAGCAGAGGGCTGATGTATAGAATTAAACTGCTGGTATTGGTGGAGTCCGGATATGTATATAAGCTGTAAGTAATCGCATGGGTACCTGGGTAGCGCCTACACGGACAATACATACTGCATTTTTATCATGGAGATCTAGCTGAAAAGTGCTTCTGAAAAATATATACCGGTATGGCATATTAGATTAAAAATGAGTGTAAGACACCACATGCATTTCAGTCACACGGCTTTTATTTTGCCCCATTAATGCATTTTACTGGCAGTTCTAGTTAAACCTACAGCCAAAGAATCACAAAAAACACGCAAACCCAAGGCAAGCTGCGGTTTGTAAAAATTGCCAATGGCCCAAAGACATTGCAAGTAGTGTAATTTATATTTTACAAATTTTATATTACTGAAGTTTATAACATGCAAAACTCAAAACTGGCACTAAAATATTATGAAAAATGCCACATTGCACAAATTCTGTTTGTCTTTCAAAACGGCCATAGAAAAATTTGTGCAGAGAACACTCAGAACCTGGTTCATGGTATATATTAATATTATGCTTTAAAATATGCGATTTCAGAAGTAGTAAAATGACCGGTTATTGTGTATACTGCAGTTTATCCTAAATCCACGCTCTCTAGAGTTCTAACATCTGAGTACAAAGACGGCAGCAGATCACACAGAAGCACCACACTAACCTATAATGCACAGTACGTTTGAGAAACATCTACCATGTCTGGATTAATTGCAGCCATATGCCGCAATATAATAGAGGCAGAAGGTTAGAGAATTTAGATAATATGGACATGGACATTATCAGTGTGTAATACTCAGGGGCGCCGCTATCATGGAGCAAGTTGAGCCCTTTGCTTCAGGCGGCAGTCCTCACTGAAAGACAGGGGGCAGCAGAGCGGCGGTCAGAACACCTGGTGCCGACTCTCCATAATCCCTGACATTTGCTGTCACTAGTGTGGTGCGTGCACCCCTGCTCAAAACCCACAGTGTGCAATATCAGCCGGTCATCCCTGCACCTGCAGAGCAGCACACCTATTGGCTGCTCTGTGCAAACAGGACCTGTGATGAGGTCACAGGAGGGGAGGAGTGTGTGTATGAGGTGTATGGAGTGGAGCCATGTGTGTATGAGGTGTATGGAGCGGAGCCGTGTGTGTACGAGGTGAACGGAGTGGAGCCGCATGTGTATGAGGTGAGCGGAGCCACGTGTGTATGAGGTGTACGGAGTGGGGCCGGGTGTGTATGAGGTATACAGAGCAGAGCCGGGTGTGTATGAGGTGTACGGAGCAGAGCCGGGTGTGTATGAGGTGTACGGAGTGGAGCCGAGTGTGTATGAGGTGTACGGAGCGGAGCCTGGTGTGTATGAGGTGTACGGAGCGGAGCCGGGTGTGTATGAGGTGTATGGAATGGAGCCGGGTGTGTATGAGGTGTATTGAGCGGAGCTGGGTGTGTATGAGGTGTACAGAGCGGAGCCGAGTGGGTATGAGGTGTATGTAGCAGAGCCAGGTGTGTATGAGGTGTACGGAGTGCAGCCGGGTGTGTATGAGGTGTATGGAGCAAGCTGCTTGTGTATGAGGTGTATGGAACGGAGTCGGGTGTGTATGAGGTGTATGGAGCAGAGCCGGTTGTGTGCGAGGTGTATGGAGCGGAGCCGCATGAGTACAGAGTGGAGCCGTGTGTGCAAGGTGTATGGAGCGCAGCCACGTGTGTAGGAGTAACTATGTGTGGCCATTCTACAGTATGGAGCATCATAAAGGCCCATTATACAGTATGGAGCATCATGTGAGGCCATTATACAGTATGGTGCATCATGTGTGACCATTATACAGTATGGAGCAGTATGTGTGCCCATTATACAGTATGGAGCACTGTGTGGCCATTATACAGTATGGAGCATCATGTGTGGTCATTATACAGTATGGAGCATTATGTGTGCCCATTATACAGTATGGAGCATCATGTGTGGCCATTATACACTATGGAGCATTATGTGTGGCATTATACAGTATGGAGCATTATGTGTGGCCATTATGCTGGGGCAGCACGGTGGTTAGCACTGCAGCCTTGCAGCGCTGGAGTCATGGGTTCTAATCCCACCCAGGACAACATCTGCAAAGAGTTTGTATGTTCTCTCCGTGTTTGCGTGGGTTTCCTCCGGGTACCCCGGTTTCCTCCCACATTCCAAAGACATACTGAGAGGGAATTTAGATTGTGAGCCCCATTGGGGACAGCAATGATAATGTGTTTAAACTGTAAAGCGCTGCGGAATATGTTAGCGCTATATAAAAATAAAGATTTATTTATTTATTTATTATACAGTATGGAGCATCATGTGTGCCCATTATACAGTATGGAGCACTGTGTAGCCATTATACAGTATGGAGCATCATGTTTGGCCATTATACAATATGGAGCAGTATGTGTGCCCATTATACAGTATGGAGTACTGTGTGGCCATCATACAGTATGGAGAATTATGTGTGGCCATTATACAGTATGGAGCATTATGTGTGGCCATTATACAGTATGTAGCATCATGTGTGGCCATTATACAGTATGGAGCATCATGTGTGTCCATTATTCAGTATGGAGCACTGTGTGGCCATTATACAGTATGGAGCATCATGTGTGGCCATTATTGTTGTGAATTCTGTGGTCAGGCTCCCTCCTGTGGTCATGAGTGGTACTTCGGCTGGTTCTGTCCATGAACTTCCTTTGGTGGATGTGAGTGGGGCTGCGGCTTCTGAGTTTCCTTCCTCAGGTGACGAGGTTAAGTCGTTAGGTGCTGCTCTATTTAACTCCACCTAGTTCTTTGTTCCTGGCCTCCAGTCAATGTTCCAGTATTGGTCTTGCTCTCTCCTGGATCGTTCTTGTGGCCTGTCTTCCCTGCATAAGCTAAGTTCTGCTTGTGTTACTTTTGTTTGCTATTTTTTCTGTCCAGCTTGTTATATTGGTTTGTTTTGCTTGCCGGAAGCTCTGGGACGCAGAGGGAGCACCTCCGTACCGTTAGTCGGTGCGGAGGGTCTTTTTGCGCCCTCTGTGTGGTTGTTTGTAGGTTTTTGTGCTGACCGCAAAGCTATCTTTCCTATCCTCGGTCTATTCAGTAAGTCGGGCCTCACTTTGCTAAAATCTATTTCATCTCTGTGTTTGTATTTTCATCTTTACTCACAGTCATTATATGTGGGGGGCTGCCTTTTCCTTTGGGGAATTTCTCTGAGGCAAGGTAGGCTTATTTTTCTATCTTCAGGGCTAGCTAGTTTCTCAGGCTGTGCCCGAGGCGCCTAGGTCTGGTCAGGAGCGCACCACGGCTACCTCTAGTGTGGTGTGATAGGATTAGGGATTGCGGTCAGCAGAGTTCCCACGTCTCAGAGCTCGTCCTATGTTATTAGTAACTATCAGGTCATTTTCAGTGCTCTTAACCACCAGGTCCATTGTGGTTCTAAATCACCAGTTCATAACACATTATATAGTATGGAGCATCATGTGTGACCATTATACAGTATGGAGCATCATGTGTGACTATTATACAGTATGGAGCATCATGTGTGGCCACTATACAGTATGGAGAACTATGTGGCCATTATACAGTATGGAGCATCATGTGTGACCATTATACAGTATGGAGCACTGTGTAGCCATTATACAGTATGGAGCATCATGTGTGGCCATTATACAGTATGGAGCATTATGTGTGCCCATTATACAGTATGGAGCATCATGTGTGGCCATTATACAGTATGGAGCACTGTGTGGCCATTATACAGTATGGAGCATCATGTGTGACCATTATACAGTATGGAGCATCATGTGTGACCATTATACAGTATGGAGCATCATGTGTGGCCATTATACAGTATGGAGCACTGTGTGGTCATTATACAGTATGGAGCATCATGTATGGCCATTATACTGTATGGAGCATCATGTGTGGCCATTATACAGTATGCAGCACTGTGTGGCCATTATACAGTATGGAGCATTATGTGTGGCCATTATACAGTGTGGAGCACCATGTGGGGCTCATTATACTGTATGGAGCAATATATGGGCTCATTGTACTGTATGGAGCAATATATGGGGCATGTTATCCTGTATGGAGCAATATATGGGGCTCATTATTCTGTATGGAGCATTATATGGGGCTTATTATTCTGTATAAAGCGCTATGTGGTGCCCATAATACTGTATGGATGACTATACTGTCTGATTTATGACCTAAGGTAGAATGTACAATAGTTATCACTCATGTAATGTATGGGGGGAATGTATATGAGATGGGAGCCCTATAGGGGGGCTGTACTGTGTATGTGTTTGGGAGGGCGCTGTTTTGAAGTTCGCCTCAGGTAGCAGTGTGGCTAGGTTCACCCCTGGTAATACTAACATGAACCTGAACTGAAAAGCAATCTGCTAGATGATAACATATTACATGAGAGGACCCCCTAAGTGGAAAAGGCAGGATTAGCATTCTTCTTCATTTTAGTGTAGCATTACAACACTGAGTAATTAGTAATACCGTATTTCCTGGCATATAAGACAACTTTTTAACCCCTGAAAATCTTCTCAAAAGTTGGGGGTCGTCTTATATGCCGTGTGTTGTCTTATAGGGCGGGTGTGGAGCAATATGCGGTTGCTGTATATGGTGGGGGAGTGGTCCTGATAATGAGGTGAAGGTACAAGCTGCTGGCATCTGGGACACCCTGGGTTATGGAAAAAAAGAGAGAGCAGCACTTTGCCCAGAAAAACACGCCTCATTCACCCGTCTGGCCAGCCCTTGTATCCTATTACTTCCTTCCCTGCCTCTCAGATCTCGCACATGTGCGCCTGCGCCGCTTCACTGCAGT